>NW_026126744.1:0-570000 GCF_943737965.1 Phodopus roborovskii | reverse complement strand
GGAAGAGCAATGAAAGAGATATCTTAATAGAGAGAGCCACTATAAACATGTTTTAAATCATCTGATTTTCATCAGAGGGATGGGAGGCTGCTTCAGTCAGAAAATATAGCAGTGCAAAGCAATTGAAATAGCTGATGCTGTTCTGCACATATCAACATGAACATATAATGTTCAATGGTGGAGTACTGACTAACAATAGCACAATTAGACATATATTTCATGGTTGTATGCACATTAAAAGAGCATTTGAATAAACACTTTTGAGGATGAAGATGGAAAAATAGACAAGAGGACATACCATACTTTTATGTACCTTATATAGATGTAAGGATAAAAGAAATAAAAGAAATTGAAACAAAACACTTTTAATGATGCTAATTTTAGAGGTCAGTGTACCCATTATTCTTAGTAATGTATGTACCATTGCATTAGACATTTTCATGATGCTTAAAAGCTAAATAAGAAGATTGTGTTGACAAGAAGTAGCAGAATAGAATGATATTCTAAGAAATATTTGAAATCTGCCTTTTAGTTAGCTGTGAGAAAAAAGACTTTACTGAAATTGTTGAAGTTAATTATACTAAAAATATTAATTGTAGTACCCAAAATAAATAGAGATTTTATGGAGCCAATGTTCTAATGGAAATTACAGGCTGGTTGGAAGGGAACTGAATGTAGTGGACCAAACAGTAGCCACCACAAAAGGGTGAAACTTTAAGTGTTACCTCAGCAACCATAATCCAGGCAAGAAGACAGCATGGCCAGGTTCTTAGTGCTATTCCTGACATGTGTGGATTAAGCCAAAGTCTTATTTTTTCAGTTTGACATTTTGATATTATATAGTTCTTCAATATGAAAGATAGTTTTAAGATCACATACAATTCCTAATCCCCTGTAATCCTACATTATATTTATAAGTGGGTCTCATTCCCACCATGATGTAGAAAATATAAACATTGCATATATTTTTTGTACACATAGGGTCTGTACTTCTGCTATTTCCTGTTTTGTATGATTGTGTTTTGAGGTTCCCCCCACTAAAGAATGAAGCTGGACAGATAACTGCCGTCTTTGTTCTGAAACTTTGGCTACATACCTGAGTTTTTAGAATTGTATTTATTTATTTATTTAGCTCCTGTGGCAAAAGGCACACACCAGACCATCTAAATCAGAGGCTGTGGTTGTGAACCAGGTAGTAGGATTGTTAGAGTTTATTAACTTTCTCCAGTGCATGTACAGATAAAGGACTGACCAGAGAATTGGGTTTGTACACAAGTTGAGCTAACTGAATTCATTGTTTTAAGGAGTATGGCTAGCCCAAATTCTCTAACCAAGATCTTCTTTTTCATAGATTACTAAATTTTAAAAATGAGTCAAACATAAAGAAGATTATGTGTCTACTATATGGAATAGTTACTATGACATTTTAAGTAATATAATATTAGATTTAACTTAATTAAGGTTAATATCGTAATCTTCAAGAGTTGCTCAAATGTATGGACTTTTGAGCTCCCACCTGAGCTTGGCTTACATGATCCCCATGTATGCTTACTTTTCTAGTCTCTCTCATGTACATGAGATCACGGCAACTAATTCCTCCAGTAGATCAAAGCAACTTATGAAAATCAAAATATTCTCATCAAACTGAATGTGGTACACATTTTGGGAGAATAATAATTTTATTTAACGGGGAACTTCCTGGAGCTGCTCTGAGCACACTAGACCTGGATTGCCCGTAATTTCCACCTGCCTGGTCTCTGATCCACATACCGCAGGTCTTCTCCTGGAGTTCCATGCCCCCCCCCCAATAGAGATCTGCCTATCCCCACAGGGTCACTCTTAGTTCCTGTGGACTGGATCCTTGACCCCCATCGGCTGGCCTCTGCTAAAGAGGCCTCAGCTGGAGGGTACCAGGCCCCAGCTTGATCCTGAGTATCAGCCCAGTCTTTGACCCCCATCATCTTTGACCCCCATCACGAGGCCTCAGCTGGAGGTGAGTGAGTCTGGGACCAATTTGGGTAGAATCCACCTGACACCCTTCTCCGGGAAGTCCCTGGTATGGCCCCGGATCTTGCTGCCCCTGTTTCCTGACCCCCATCACCAGGCCCCTGCCTGAGGAGAGACCTCCTAGAGTACTTGGACCACCCACAGCTACAGACATTGAACCTCTGACCCACCTAAGCCCACCTGGGGAGTACCAGAGGGAGGGAAGGAGGGAGAGAGAAAAAAAGAGAGAGATCCCATCTACACCTAAGAAGCAATGGGAAGATATAAATACAAGAAAACACCTAACAACAGAAAAGACAAGGATGACACCATCAGAATCTAGGAATTCTATACCAACTCGACCTGAACACCTCAAAGCAGATGAATCAGAAGAAAATGACTTAAAAGTTATCATCATAAACATGATAGAGGCCCTCAAAGACAATGTAAGAAAATTCCTAAAAGAAAAGGAAGAAAAAACAAACAAAAAATTGGAAGAAATGAACAAATTTCTTAAAGAAAGTACAGAAAGCCAAGAAAAAACAATTAAACAGGTGCAGGAAATGGTTCAAGACTTGAAAACTGAAATACAGACAATAAAGAAAACACAAACTGAAGGAATGCTGGAAATAGAAAAACTGGGCAAATGATTGGGAACTACAGACATAAGCATAACCAACAGAATATGAGAGATGGAAGAGAGAATCTCAGGCATAGAAGATAAACTAGAGGAAATAGATTACGGCCAAAGAAAATTGTAAATCCAACAAATCCTTAACACAAAACATCCAGGGAATGTGGGACACCATGAAAAAGCCAAACCTAAGAACAATAAGCATAGAGGAAAGCAAAGAAGACCAGCTCAAAGGTGCATAAAACATATTCAACAAAGTCACAGAGGAAAACTTTCCCAATATGAAGAAGGACATGCCCATGAAAGTACAAAAAGCATACTGAACATCACATAGACTGGACCAAAGAAGAAAGACCCCCTCGACACATAATAATCACAACACCTAACATACAGAATAAAGAAAGAATATTAAGAGCAGCAAAGGAAAAAGGACAGGTAACATATAAAGGCAGACCTATCAAAATTACACCTGACTTCTCCATGGAAACTCTCAAGGCCACAAGGTCTTGGATAGATGTTCTACAATTACAAAGAGTCCCAGCAAAACTCTTAATCACAATATATGGGGAAACAAGATATTTAATGACAAAGCAAGATTTTCACAATACATATCTACAAATCCAGCTTTACAGAAAGTTCTGTAAGGAAAACTCCAACCCAAGGAAGTTAACTACACTCAAAAAGACATAGGCAACAGATAATCCCACTTCACCAGAACCAAGGGTAAAACAGGACAAATATATTCACAATACCACTGCCAACAACAAATCGAAAACAAACAAGCATTACCAATCAATGATCCATACTCTCTCAACATTAATGGTCTTAACTCGCCTATAAAAAGACACAGGCTAACAGAATGGATACAAAGACAGAATCCATCCTTCTGATGCACACAAGAAACAAATGTGAGCTTCAAAGACAGACATTACCTCAGGGTAAAGGGCTGGGAAAAGATCTTCCAATCAAATGCACCCAAAAAGCAAGCAGGTAGGGCTATCTTAATATCTAACAATTTAGACTTCAAATCAAAATTAATCAAAGAGATGAGGACAGTCATTTCTTATTCATCGCAGGAGAAATCCATTAACACAAAGTCTCAGTTCTGAACATCTATGCCCCAAATGCAAAAGCACCCACATTTGTAAAAGAAACGCTACTAAAACGTAAAGCTCACATAAAACCTCACACACTTATAGTGGGAGATTTCAACATACCACTCTCACCACTAGATAGGACCACCAATCAGAAACTCAACAAAGAAGCACAAGAACTAACAGAAGTTATGTCTCAACTGGGTTTAACAGACATCTATAGAACATTCCATCCAAACACAAAAGAATATACCTTCTTCTCTGCTCCACATGGAACCTTCTCTAAATTTGACCACATACTAGGCGACATAACAAACCTCAACAAATACGAAAAACTTGGGATATTCCCCAGTATTTTATCAGTCCACCATGCTTTAAAATTGGAATTCAACAACACTACAAATCGCAGAACCCCTACAAACTCATAAAAACTGAACAATGCACAATTGCACCACACCTGAGTCAAAGAAGAAATAAAGAAAGAAATTAAGGTCTTCCTAAAATTCAGTGAGAATGAGGACACAACATACCAGAACTCATGGGATGCCTTGAAAGCAGTGTTATGAGGGAAGTTCATTGCACTAGTGCCTATATGAAGAAAAGAGTGGATAATCACATAAGAGAATTAACAACAGAACTGAAATCCTTAGAACAAAAAAAGAAGCAAACTCACCCCAGAAGAGTAGATGCCAGAAAATAATCAATTTGAGGGCTGAAATCAATAAAATAGAAACCAGGAAAACAATATAAAAAAATCAATGCAACGAAGAGTTAGTTTTTCGAGAAAATCAACAAGATAGAAAAACCATTATCCAAACTAATGAAAGAAAAGAGAAAGAATATGCAAATTAATAAAATCAGAAATAGAAAGGGGGACAAAACAAAGGACACAGAGGAAATCCTGACAGTTTTTAGGACATACTTTGAAAACCTATACTCCACAAAATTTGAAAATTCAAAGAAAATAAACAAATTTCTGGACAACTATCACTTAATAAAATTAATTCAAGAACAGACAAACAACTTAAATAGACCTATATACCCTAAAGAATTTGAAGCAGTTATTCAAAGCCTTCCAACCAGAAACAGCCCAGGGCCAGATGGCTTCAGTGCAGAATTCTAGCAGAAATTCAAGGAAGAGCTAATACCAATACTCCTCAAATTGTTGCACACAATAGAAACAGAAGGTTCATTACGAAACTGTTTTTACAAGGCCCCAAAAACCTTGGTACCCAAGCCACACAATGACACAACTAAGAAAGAAAACTACAGACCAATATCCCTCATGAATACTGATGAAAAAATACTCAATAAAATACTGGCAAACAGAATCCAAGAATACATAAAAGAAATCATCCACCATGACTAAGTAGGCTTCATCCCTGGGTTTTATCAATCCTACATCTGAAAGAGGGCTGATCTCCAAAATATACAAAGAAATCAAGAAACTTGTCAACAAAACACCAAATAATCCTATTTTAAAAATGGGGTACAGAACTGAAGAGACATTTCTCAATAGAGGAAATCAATAATGCTGAAAGACACTTAAAGTGTTCAACATCCTTAGCTATCAGGGAAATGCAAATCAAAACAACTTTGAGATACCATCTTACTTCTGCCAGAATGACTAAAATTAGAAACTACAATGACAACTTATGCTGGAGAGGATGTGGATTGGTGAGGATGGAAAGGGAGGGTGTTCGGGGTGCATGTGATGGGGGAGGGAGGGATATAGAGAGGGAGGAAGGGAGGGGAGGGAACTGGGATCGATATGTAAAATTAAAAAAAATAAAAAGAATATCATAATAATGATGATACCCATTGGTATTACAAAAAATTCAATTTAATAGGTAACATTTTATTATTCCTTATTTATAAGTCAGTGTATCTTCTCTACAGAGATAATGTCTATTAGGAAAAGAATTGTGAATTCCTCAAAGTAATATAATGATATTCTATGTATTCAAAGTATAAATGTTTTCTAGAATGTCATCAAAGTTAATATTTGTTGCTTTGTTTTCTTTTACAGTGTATCATATCCTCATTTTTTTTTTTAAAAGAGGACAGTTGTTATTACAAGAGGGCATAATTTAAAGTAAATGACAATGAATGGTCGTTCTTTTTTTGCTGTTTTATGATTACAAAAAAGCAAAGTGTAATTTTGTGAGATAACTTAGAAGCTTTATAAGACCATATGTGTGTGTGTGTGTTTGTAGAAACCGTGATCCCCCCCCTTTTTAACACTGTAGGTGGTTTGTCTTTAGTGAAGGAATACTCATGCCACATGTAGCTATGGAGGTCAAAGGACAATCTCAGAAGTAGCAGCTTGCCTTCTGCCATGCATGAAACTGGTTCTGGAAGTTTAAAACTGTGACATGTGCCAGGCTTGCTGGTCCCTGTGCTCATCAGATTCTCCTGTCACTGCATCTCATCTCCCTGTGAAGTCACGCTGGGATTGCACAGGGTTTGTATTTAGATTCTTGGTCCAAACCCAGATCACCGAACTCATATGGCAAATGCTCCAAACCATGAATCTTTCTTATGTTTTAATTTACCTATTTAGTGTGTGCATGTGCATGGATGTATATATGAAATGACACTCAAATGGAGGTCAGAAATAATGGTTCTCTTCTGTCATGTGGATCCCCAGTTGCTATTACTCTCTGAGTCATCTCACCAGCTCTGCTGAAACCAACTGAATTTCAGTCTGAAATCTCAGCTGAAGAGAATGGATTAGTTAGTAAGGAAGGCCACATGATATACTTGTCTGGAGATCTACATGAGTTACAAATCATAAATTTCCTATAATTTAATATAAACTCTATCAGTGCATGACATTGAATGTTACACACACATATTTCCCATGAGATTCACTGGAAATCCTGACAGTGTATGTGTGAATCTAAAATATAGAACAAAGCATAAAGACAGTCTTTTCTGCTCATCTCAGAAGAAAGCCAGATGGCCATGTAATGCTTTAACCTGGTATTGCTACCACCGCTCAAATGTTTAGATTTTCAATTTGGAGCTGAGCCCTAATCCCTCATGTCAACACAAGGGATTCTCTTATGTAATTACACACACACACACACACACACACACACACACACACACACACACACACACATATATATATATAATCTTGAAATCTATTTATATTTAAAGGATAGGATCCTCTTAAAATTATTTTTAAATGCAGTAATTTTTTTTTACAATACAATACAAGTATGTCAGGAAAAGTTAGAAACTACGTGTGTGTGTGTATTTTATGAAAAAAAAGTGTTTCAACCTAATACTTTTAAATATACTTTTGTTTTATGCATCTGTTTTAATGTGCTGCTGTGACCCTCTGCAATTGTGTTTTGTTGATTTAGTCAGTTATATTAGTGAAAAAAGCCTTCAAGAGCAGACACACCTGAAAGCACAGTGATTCTATTTAAAGAAAATGCTAAAGCAGGAGCTCAGCACAGTCACTCACCCAACTGATTCATATGCTTTGCAGGAGATTGGGGAGGAGATCCATTAACTGACAGTAACAACAGCAAGACTTGCCTTATTCTCACTAACCTCATTCACCTTGTAACAGAACAATATACATTCATTTTTCTTTCTTTTCCACTCAACTGCTCTTCTTTCCACTGCTGGTTTCTCCCTTAACCTTTATTTTTGCCTTGTAGTCACTGGTAGGTTTTCTTCATACTGCTGGGTTAAACAGCTTTTGTTAAATTCATCTTTCATTTTCCAGAGTTGTGTGCATATCGTGTTATCAGAAAGTGTCTTCTTCTCAATGTATGGCCCACTACCATCCTGACAGTAAATATTCTGTTCATTTTCTCTATCTCATTAAAAGATATTTGTTTATATTTTCTTATTTCCTTACCCACTAATACATAGCAAACCATTCAATTTCAGAACTGCCCTTCTTCTAGTCTCACATTTCAAAAACTATGCAACGGGATCCATTGTTTCTTTAAAAGGAAATTACTTCACTATTTCTATGTGTTAAGTTTGAGCCATCTTTCCCATTTCCTATAGTAGTTATTCACTCATGCAGACTTATCATGACCTCACCATGAACCTATCTTTCTTTGGCCTCAGGGTACTGGATTGTAGGCATTGACCATTACTCCTAGCTTCCTTATTGTATTCTTTATTCTCACAGGCATGATTTAAAATTTTTACCTTTTTCTAGTATTTACAGTATCAATTATATTCTTACTTAGATTTCCATTATCTGTCTCTTTTAGAACCAGTTAATGATTAAAATATAAACATTTACAGATATTTTCATCTTTCTATATAGTCTGTGAATAAAGTAAAGATAGTCTAGATTAAATAGTAACTGAATGATAAAAACACTTAGGAAATTAAAGATAACAAATTAACGGTAGGTTCTGACTATTACAAATAAAGCTGCTATGAACATAGTTAAGCAAGTGTCCTTGTGGTATTATTGAGCTTCCTTTAGGTTTATGCCCAAGAGTGGTAATTCAGGGTCTTGTGGAAAATTGATTCTCAGTTTTCTGAGAAACTGCCACCGACTTTCAAAGTACCTGAAAAAGTTTTCACTCCCACCAGCAATGGAAGCATGTTGTCCTTACTCAAAGTCATAATGTCTTCTCAAGCATGAGCTGTCACTTGTGTTTTTGATCTTAGCCATCTGACTGGTGTAAAATAGAATCTCTGGGTCATTTTTAGTTTTGTTTTTCTGATAGCTAAGGATGTTGAACACTTATTTAAGTGCTCCTCAGCCATTTGAGATTCTTCTTTTGAGAATTCTCTGTTTAGATCTCTTTTTAAATTAGATTATGTGGTTTTTTGATGAGTAGTTTCTTGAGTATTTTTTAATGTACTTTGTATATTAGCCCTCTCTTGGATTTGGGTTTGGTGAAGATCTTTTCCCATTTTGTAGACAACTGATTTGTACTAATTGACAGTGTCCTTTTCCCTTCAGAAACTTTTCAGTTTCATGAGCTCCCATTTATTAAGTATTGATCTTAGTGTCTAAGCTATCGCTGTCCTTTTTAGGAAGTTGTCTCTTTTATCAATGCACTCAAAGCTATTTACTACCTTCTTTTCTATGAGGTTCAGTTTATCTGGATTTATGTTGAGATATTTAATCTATTTGGATTTGAGTTTTGTGCAGGGTGATAGATATGGATGTATTTACATTATTCTACATGCAATTGATAGGATCATTTGTTGAAGATTCTTTACTTTTTCCATTGGCTTCTTTGTCAAAATTCAGGTATCCATAGGTGTGTGGAATTATATTTGTACCTTTGATTCTATTCCTTTGATACAACTGTCTATTTTTATGCCAGTACCATGTGCTTCATATTATTATAGCTCTGTAGTATAGCTTGAAAACAAAAGATAGTAATACCTCTGAAAGTTTTTTATTGTACAGAATTGTTTTAGATATCCTGTTTTGTTTTTTCCATATGAAGTTCCCAGCCTTAATACATGGTGAGGTGCTTAGTCTTAACTGTAACTTGATATGCTGTGTTTTGCTGATACTTATGGGAGACCTCCCCTTTCCTTAATAGAAAAGGAGTATATTGGGGTAGAAACAGAGTAGGATGGAGGGAGTAACTGGGAGGGGAGGACAGACAGGAGACTCGGACTGGATGTAAAATAAAATAAATGAATATAATTTTAAAAATTTAATTCCTCAAAGACTTAATGAATAAGACAAACTTGTTTACTAAATTAGAGTAACAAACTTTTATTTTTTAAAAAGCAAAGCTAAGAAATCGTACCTGTGAGATTTATAGGCATATAATGCTATATTATGAAGGTTTTTCTCCAAAATTCTATATTGAATAATAATTCCCAATTAGAATAAAAAGTAGGGTGGTTATGAGGTAATTTGTTATTGAAGAGTGCTCATGAATGCCATTAGAGCAATTTTAACAGCCAGGGGTTGGGGGGGTCTGTGCTTTCTACCAAGCAAGGAGACCATAGGAAGGCAAAATCTACAAAGAAAGAACCAACCCACATCATGCATCAAGTATACAGGAACCTTTATCTATAAGGAACTCTCCAGCCCTCAGAACTCTAAGAAATTATTTCCTGTCACATATAAATTACCCAATTTAATGCTTTTTTTTAATAATAGCAGCCAATAGGACTGGAATAACTCTCAAAATTATTTGCTTTTAGCCTAAAGACTATAAAATCCATTTGTTATTTTCTAATAGACGCTTTCATTGTCTTCAAGGACTTTCATTGGAATTATGGCTCTGTTCTGTTCATGGAAATGTCATGGAGTTAGCAGTACTCACCATTACTAAGGAGATCTGCAAACACAAGTCCTTTGACCCACCGTCATATTTTCTATTAATTAAGCAAACATCATGTTCAACATTCTTTAAAAATTAGTGTTTAATTTTTTCATATAATTTCTGTGTAAAAAGTATAAATTACATAAAGACATATTTGGTATCCTTATATATATGCATATATATATATATATATATATATATATATATATATACACACTTGCCACTTCTCTGTCAAAGTCCTCATTTTCCCTAAATGGGTTTGCATGTCATAATTTGTCATCTTTGTTTCACAAATGAATTCTGTTTCCTGCTTTCCTGAAAAAGTAGGTCTCCCTGTTTATTACACAATATTGTAGCAGTAAGATAGCTGTAAGATAGATTTTGAAGTTCAACTCATGTAGAGATGAGGTAACTACATCAGAGAACTAAATGTAAGTAATGCAACATCTGAACACTCAGAGAAGAAATTCTCCTGTAATTCTCTAAATAAATGCACAGCAAATTTAAAATATTTTATGCTGTGTCAAATCTCTCTAGCACCTCCCATTTGTCTTTTGTTGGCTGAGTCTCATTTCCTTTATATATATTTATGCTTTGCTGAAAACATGAGAAACATATCTGATGACTTTACGACCTCTGGATGAGTTTAAGCAAGAAATTCAACTCCAAATGGATCAATTTCAAATAGGACCAGATACACTAAACCAGATAGAAGACCAGATAGAAGAGAAAGTTGTGAATGGGGTTTAACTCACTGGCCCAGTAAAGAAGTTTCTAAACAGGATATATATATATATATATATATATATATATATATATATATATCTCAAACATTTAGAAGAACAATTAATAAATGGGGCCTCATGAAGATATATATAAGCTTTTGTCAGTAAAGGACACCATAATTTAAGCAATGCAGCAACCTATAGACTGGGGGAAAAGTCTTTAACAGTTATATGTCTGGTAGAAACTTATATCAAAATATCAAATATATATATAAATACTAAAAGAAATTTAATATAAAAATTAATTTAAAATGGGATATAGAAGTATACACAGAGTTCTCAAAACATGAAGCACAAATGGCTAAGAAACACTTTTAAAATGTCAAACATCCTTAGCCACCAGGGAAATGCAAATTAAATTACTTTGAGTTTTTTTTAATTTAATTTTATTTAACAAAGTCCAATTAAATGAAAACAAACATTTATACACAATATTTGGGAATTTGGGCGTCGTTCTTTCCAAACTACTTCCTGCTGGTAAGGGGTGCTGTCATGGGGGATTCGAAGAAGATTCAGATATCCTGGCTGTAGTCTGTAGGGCTGTTTTGTCCAGCTATTTTGAATGTAGGATCAGCTTGTACTCTGTTTCAGGCGGTCTGGCGTGATCAAACCACATTAGTCTGGAAGGAATCCACATCTTTTCATTTTCTATGGAAACTACTTTGAGTTTTTTTTAATTTTTTTTTATCCCATTTAAAATGCCTAAGATCATTAAACAAATAGCAGTGCATGTTGGTAAGGATGTGAAGAAAGTGGGCACTCTTCACTGCGGACAGGAGAGAAAGCAGCAAAGCCACTTAACCAATTTGGAAGTCACTGTAGAAGTTCCTCAAAAAACTGAACAAGATCTAGCTATACCACTCATGGTCACATACTGAAAAGACTAACCTTACTGTAGAGATACTTGATCATGCATGTTTTCATGCTATTTGCAATATCTAGAAGTGGGAAACATCCTTGATGTTCATCAACCTATGAGTGAATAGTAAAAATGTGATTCATCTACATAATGAAATACAGTTCAGCTGTTAAGAAAAATAAAGATTGTAGGTAAATGAATGGAACTAGAAGCAATTATACTGAATAAAGTAACCCTGATCCAAAAAGACAAATATTGAATGCTTTCTTTTGTCTATACTTCTAAGATTTTAAGCTTAGTGGATGTGTTCTACAATCTAAATTGCCATAGAAGTTAGCTCATAATGGAACAGGGTGAAGGTGAGGATCATCCAAGGAAGGGAAAATGAAACATAGTGTTATACAGAGGGAAACAAAATAGAAGGATTAAACAATAAGGAAGATGACAGGACAGAGTAAACAGGGTGATACCAGAAAATCAACTAACACTAAAGGTTTGTAGAAAAGTCATATGAAAACCACTTATTTTGAAGCTTTTGAAAATATATTCCTGCAATAAATGAATATAATTGGAGTTAAATAATGAGAAGGACAGTGTTTAAAGTACATATCCATTATAAACAAGTACAATCTCCAGTTTCACGAATGAGTAACATTTTGATCAGTCATTGGCCAAAGGAGTCCCATAAACGCCCCCCCCCCAAACATCACAGGCTATTACCAAAGCTAATAGTTAATACCCATAATCAAACAGTAAGACCCTATTGTTGAATATACTACTTTCTGTTGTCATTAAACTTGGAGAAATAGTGTTGGTGCCCAACTAGAAGCTCCATTCTACTGACTAGCATTCATGGTGCTGGAAAGCATGTCACAGTACTAAAGAAGAAAAGTAGTCATCATTATTATCCAGTTACAAACCTTGTTACCTACAACAGCTGCCTGACTGCAAGATACACTGGTGCAAGCATGAAACACATATTCTTGATTTGATTTAAGGTCAATTAAATGAGATGGAGCCCATATGTGACACTGTTAAAGTAGCCAGTAACCTGATATAAGGCATGGGCACTAAGGGAAAGCTTATTACTCTTATTCTGCTAAAGGAACACAACAATAACATGACTCCAGTGGCATATTGCTATACCCATAGGTCAATGCATCACACAGTCCTAACTAAAAAACTTCCTCATGCAGTACATGAAAATTAACAGAAAAATCCACAAGTAGGCAATATTCAGAGACTGGGAGAATTTGGAGCACTAAACCATGAATTCCTCCCTTTAAGGATAAGTTTTCTATAATGAAAAGGAGGCAAAAAGCTGTAAGAGTTGTAAGGGTTGGATACTTCTAAGGGCATAGACTCATCCAAACCCAACAGGGCTGACATAGGTATGAACTCACATAAACTATGACAGCATTCATAAAATCTGCACAAGTTCAAACAAGACAAAACACCCAGCCCTGGAAAGAGGGAGTGAATACAACGTCCCATTCCTAAACAACAAGCTCTCTGGGGAAAAGAAATGTCAATTTTCTCAAAAAGAATTTTACTGGCTATATCAACAAAATTTTAGGACATACTCCATATTCAAGAGCAGTATATAATCACAGACAGCGGGGTTGTATTTTTGTCATGTTGCTTTTGTATGTTTGCTTGTGGTGACTTCTTTCTATTATTTTTGAAAGAGAAAGAACAGGGTGTTAGTTTCTTATGAGTTTAGTGAGAAGCTGTGAGAAGCTGGAGGAGGTAAAAGAATAGGCTCAAAGTATATTGTTTGCAAACAAACTTTTAAATTAATTTTTAAAATAAAAAATAGAATCCTTGTCTGTGGCAAGACATTTTTTATTTAAAAGAATAAAGGGAGAGAGAGAGAGAGAAGGAGGGAGGGAGAGGAATAGGGAGGGGGAGGGATGAAGGGAAGAAGGAAGGAAGAACTATAACCCTGAATGTCTAAAAGCAATGCAATCTACAAGCAAAGGAAATGTTCCTGTGAAGAATCCGGATGAAGCTGGCCTTCCAGACATGGACAGAGGTCTCAGTACAAAGCAACATCAGACACCTCAATCTTTGCATTGTAGCTTCCAAAACATTGAGAAAAGAATCTTTATTTCAAATTCACTGATCTGTGATACCTCACTATGGAATCATGAAAAAAATTGTATTTGATATCTGCTTTATTTTGAGAGCTCAAGATCTTGATAGCATAGCCATATTATTTTTTCAAGTTACATAGTTGAACAAATATTGATTGCCAGGGAAGATGTACCTGCACCTAGACTGATATAACTGCTATAGGATGGGGAGTGGTTCATTTAAAATTTGTGAGCTAATAATCATAAAGTGTACTATGGTGAATTAGAGGTTAATAGATAGTCATAATCCTAAATTTATTCAAGAGATCCCTAGCAAGCTGGGATTTCCAGTTAAGAATTATCCTATTCATTCATCTATCATAGATACATGTCCTGACCATCTCCATTGAAATTTCCTCGAGTTCTTCATGGTACCTTCAAGGCACTACTTGGATTCCTTTATCTAACAGCCCTGTTTTTGCTTGATGGATAGAGCATATCATTTTAATGTTTTCTGTACCTTGAGGTTGGTTCATTGTGTCAATATCATGATGCAACTATCGTTGACTTTCTATCTTAAAATACCCTCTGAGATCAAGGTCATGTCAAGGGGACTTACTTGATCCAGGAAGCATGTTCTCTTTCTCTTTAGTATAATTAAAACCAAACTATACAGAGCAGTTCCTTGTGTCCTTTTTATAGCTCTTACTTTACAAATAACTACTGTTGTTTGTGTATGTGTATACCAAAAGTGTTATTCTATTAAGCATTAATCACTGTACAATAATAAGAAAATACATTTAAGGTCAAAATTATTGAAGACAAGGTAAAAGTATTATGAGAACTACTTGGACTTCTCATAATCATTTATGGTAAATCATGGTTTCTTATTTCAGGAATATAACTATATGTATATTTTATTATTTTCCTTTTAAAAGGTTTTAGGATTCTATTTTCTCCACTTACATGTTTCTATCCACAACACTAGCAGTTTATTAGTCTCTCAGTATGATGAAAGGAAGTCATGATTGCCATTCATAATGATGTAATGCTCATTATTACTATTATTAATTAGTGTTATCCAAATTCACTTGAATATACGTTCTAAGTGGCTCGTTCATAACAATGCTTTTGTTACTTTAAAAAAATGATTTTTGCTGGGCAGTGGTGGCACATCTCACTAATCTTAGCACTTGAGAGGCAGGTAGATCTCTGTAAGTTCAAGGCCAGCCTGGTTTACAAAGTAAGTTTCAGGACATTCCAAAGCTACAGAGAGAAACCCTGCCCCCTCAAAACAAAACAAAACAAAACAAAACAAAGGCATCCATTTTATATACCAACTACAATTCTCTGTCTCTCTTCTTCTCCCCCTTCCACTTACCCCCTTTCAGTCCCCCTTCCACTCCTCAGAAGGAGTAATGTCTCTCTTGGTGCGTCAACCAAGTCTTTAATAAGTCTTTAATACCAAGTTGAGGCAAGACCAAGCCTCTCCCCACTGTATCAAGGTTGAACAAGGTATCCCATCATAAGGAATTGACTCCAGAAAGTCAGTTCATGCACTTGGGATAGGTTCTAGTGCCACTGCGAGACCTTCCCAACAGATCAAGTCACATAACTGTCATCCACATGCAGAGGGTCTAGTTTGGTCCCACTGAAGTTTCCCCAGCTATCAGTCCATAGTCTGTGAGTTCCCACAAGCTCAGGTCAGCTGCCTTTGTGGCTTTCTATATAATAATCTTCACTCCCCTGTTCATATAAACCCTCTTCATTCACTTCAAATGAACTCTAGGTGCTCAGTCCAGTGCTTGACTGTGGTTTACTATATCTACTTCCATCAGTTACTGGATGTAGGTTCTATTATAACATTTAGGGTAGTCACTAATCTATTAAAAGGGAAGGCCTGTTCAAGACACCCTCTCCATTATTCCTAGGAGTCTTAGTTGGGGTCATCCTTGTAGATTCCTGAGAATTTCTCTTGCACCAGGTTTCTCCCTAGCCTCATAATGGCTCTGTCTATCAAGAAAGCTCTTTCCTTGCTCTCTCCCTTCATATCTCCATCAACTCAGTCTTTTTGATCCCTCATGACTCCATCCCCCATATCCTCCTGTGTATGTTCCCTTGCCCAGCATTAACCCTCTTAGACATATACCCAAAGGTTACACAATTACACCACATTGACATTTGCTCAACTATGGTCAAAGCAGCATTATTTGTAATAGCCAGAACCTGGAAACAACCTTGGTGCCCCTTGACCAAAGGATGGATAAAGAAAATGTACATTTATACAATGGGGTACACTACTGAGTGGTAGAAAATACAGTGGCTTCTTGAAATTTTCTACCAAATGGACAGAGCTAGAACAAAAAGACATTCTGAGTGAAGTAACCCAGGCCTAGATAGACAAACATGGTATGTATTCACTCATAAGGAAATATTATATACAAAGGTACAATCCACATCACCAGAGAAGCTAGGTATAAAAGAGGGCCCTAGGAAGGGAAAATTGTTAAGACAAATCTTTCATAGTTATCATGACTTGATCGATTAAAGGCAGGTTTACATTACATTATGTTCTATGTTCATTCATCAAAAGGCAATATACTGCCATCATGACTACTTTTTATATTTTATATTATTCACATAAGTTTTGTTTGTAAATGAAGGAGTTTTGATAAGCAAATCCTTCACCCCACAGCACTTTGAAGCTAGGCATATAAGCTGCTTATTTTCTTGTTCTAAGCCCTTACTAAACACAATTAGAATCTCTTTAAAAATAATATATTTATTGTTCTTTGTTTGTCCTTCAGAAATTGTCCTAACATTCTTCATCTTTTCATATTTTTTTTAAAAAAATATCTTTAAGTTAGTGCCTTTAGGTGAGCCATCTGGTTTACTTATTTTGCCAGTAAAAAGATACACTGTACTACTGCCATTATGATCTATTTCCAACTGCAGAGAGTGAAAAAGATATGTGCATGACAAATGGCTTAGTCACTCTTGACTTGTAAATGTATGGAAAAGGGAGAGTGATATAACAAATTCTGTTGGAATTCAAGCTGTTACGTTCAACTTTATAGACAGTAAATTTTATTCTTGACTAATGCTAGCCTATTATGTCCTTAGTGCTACCTTTAGTGCAAGGATTATTGGGGACATCATTAACAAAATAAACTGGTGAAATAAGAAAGTTAAATAAGAAGGTCTATAAAGCAATCACATGCCCAGTCTCATAACTTTACTACAAACGTATAGTACTTCATCTAATAGAGAAATATAATTTAAATTTCATTTTATTTGTAGGCATGTCTGTGTACTGTGTGCATGCCTGGTACCTATAGAGGCCTAAGAAAGGTTTTGAATCCCTGGAACAGTGGATATAGTTATGAGCTACTATATGAGTCCTCAGAATTAAAGCTGGGTCTTTTAAAAAAGCAGATAAAGTGCTATAAACTTCTGAGCAATACCATCAGCTTCGAGACATGTACTTTGTCTCTTCAATTGAAGTTGTAAACAGAATAAATATAAATTTCCCATTATTTACCACCCCTCATCTAAGTTCCTATTAATTAATTATTTTGAGAATCAGTAAGGGGTCAAATTCTATTGAATATATTCTTTCTTCATGTGTACTGGAACATGAGGGAAGTAAAATGAGAACTCTGACTTGATGAAATATGATAGGTCAGTCAAATAATTCACATTTCTTACAATTCTTTAGGTATTTCATGGATAGTATTATCAGGATTGATTTCAATCAGGTAGTGTTCCAACACTGACTCTGAAATATATAATTATATCTTGGCAATACCCACATATCCACCAGAGACACAAACAGATAATGCAGTCTGTTTTCCATCTACATGCTTGACTGCTATAGGTAATGTGTCCCATTGCAAAATAAAAACACTCTAATCTTGGCAATCAGACCAGTTTTCACTAAGAGTGTGTGAGTCAATAATCAGTCCTGCATATCACTTATTTTTCTCATCTTTGAATGCATTTTTCCAACACATTCACTAATTTTTTATATTTAACTTATCATTTCTAAAGAACAGAAAAAATGATTAAGTTGATCAGATTTTGTTAGATTACTTCAAGAACTTAAGCATTTCCAATTCAATTAAACTTTAAGTTTCCAGAAGCAATATCCTATATGGGAGTTGCTTTGTTATTGTTATAATCATTATATTTTTATCTATGGACCATATTCTAGGTCAAATTGCAGGAATTTGAGGATCTGCAAGACAACCTCAGAATCATGGAGAACAAAGGAAGCATCAGTGAAGGTTTCATATGTCCTTTTGTACATTTAGGTTGTTTTTGTTTTATGTAAGAAGCCCCAGTAGGGTGTGGAGAGGTAGCTCATTGTAATGCACATACAGGTCTTGGACATGGGCTATGTTTGGTGTCTAGAATCCACATCTAGTAGGTTACAACTACCTTAAACTTCAACTCTGAAGGTACCCATCACCTCTGACATCTGAATACACTGAATCCACATTTACATACCCCACACAGAAAATATACATAAATAAAAATAATGAAAGTAAATATTTGAAAATTTATCCCTAATATCAGAATCCCTAAGATGTCTTACTCTGTTCAACTGAAATTAACCAGTTCGATTATTTTTATTAACCAGCACTGAAAAGCTGATATAGCATACCTACAAATTTTATAAACCTGTGATTACAAAACAACAACAAAAAAGACTTATTTGATCAAAACATTTTCATAAAAATTTCAGCCTTCCTGGAATTATTGTTATAATTCAGCTGTTATACTATTGTCTTCTAATGTCTCTGTAACAACCATGAATTCTAACATATTAATGTACATGAACAACTTTACTGTCAAAACAAGTATAATAAAAAATTAATTAACACAAACTAAATTTAAAGGCAACCACTTAGGCATGAAAATGAAAATAGAATTTTTATATATCACTTTTTCATAGACTATCCATTCTCTTCTGGGTCAGGGTTCATCATTTCATTATGGATGGTGATAGGCAAACGGTCCTCATCAATGGAGCACAATACTTTCCAGTTTAAAATGGTTGAATGCAAGCTGCTGAACACAGCATTTTCAAGGATATACAACTGTTGAAGATTTGGTTTTTATTCTCAACTACTCTTCCCATAATAATTGCTTTAAAAATTTTAATGGTGCATACAAATTTCTTAAAACCATCTTTATGAAAATATTTATTTCTTTAAAATAATAAAATAAACAAGAATTAAGAATACCAGATCATGACATCAGGAAGACCGAGGGAAGATCATCCTAAACCTCTATCTTCTTTCATCTGAATCTATTCCTTTCAGTTTCACTCCAAGCTCTGAAGCCAACCACCTATTGTGGGTTCACTTCACTCCATGTCCCTATCTCCAGTGTATCACACAGATCTTCCACCTCAACCTTCTCCCCCCCCCACTCATATCTTTTTTCCTTCCATCAACTCCACCAGGCATTTCCTGGGAACCCACAGGCTACTAAGGTCAGGAAACCAAATGACTAACTGCAGATCTCCATCTCCTTTCCTCAGTTCTATATCCATTCTCCATTCTCACCACTATCTCCACAGCACTTCCTGCAGTTCCCCCTCCATGTCCCCATTTCCACTGATCATACTCATCCTCTCCCCCAAAGTTCTGCCCATTCTTCATGTTATCCTAGCCCGTAACTCTATCAAGTTTGCTCTGGGAACCTGCCAGCCATGCCAACCAAAGAAACAAGAAGGCTAGAAATGAAAGTAGGAAATCATCAGATATTTTCAGTCCCCCCTTGACTCCTCTGAGTACCATCCCCAGCTCTGTAGCAGGCTACTTGTGGTGACCTCTCCTCCCACCCTGGCCCCATTCTTAGGTGACCAAGCAGATCCTGGTGGGACACCCTGCTTTCTTCCCTCTTGTGGACTTCCTCATCTCCACCCAAGTCCATTACCATTCTTAATGGTCATTTCCCAATTCCTGGCAACACATTTTACCTGGGATCCCCAGGATCCACACCAATCAGAGTTCCAGAAGAATTCTTTACCAGCTAATATATAGCCAGAAAAACTACTTTAGAAACAAAGAAGACAATAGAAACCAAAGGGTTGTGATTCATAGGTTCAGAACTACTGCTTTAGAACAAAATGAGGAAATCATACCCAGAAGGAATAGATAGGAAAAAATAATCAAACTTGTCTGAAATCCATGAATGAGAAAGAATCAATAAAACAAAGAGTAGGTTCTTTACTAAACTCACAAAGATTGAAAAACACTGTTCCAAATTAACTAAAAGCTAAAGAAAGAAAATCCAAATTAACAAAATTAAATATAAGTGTGGGGACTTTTAAAACAGGTACCAAGGAAGGAAATCCAAAGACACGCACCTCAAGGACCATATATACCCAAAGGATGTTTTATTCTACAACAGAGATACTTACTCAATCATGTTCATTGCTCCTCTATTTATAATGGCTCTAAACTGGAAACAGCCTAGATGTCCCTCAAGACAATAATTGATTAATAAAGCATGATATATTTATACAATGGAATATTATTCAGATCACCAAAAACTGACATCATTAAATTTGCAGAAAAGCTGATAAAACTAGAAAAAAATCATCCTGGATGAAGTAATCTATAAAGACAAATGTGCTATGTATTTGCTTATGTGTGAATATTAGCTTTTAAGTTATCGATAACCAAGCTACAATCTGCAGAATCACAAAGGTTAGTTTTGAGTAAGGGACTTGGGGTTGGGGGTACAGATGAATCACCTTAGGAAATGGAAATAGAATGCACAGTTATGGATGTGTTGTAGAGCTAATGGAATGGAAATACCAAGTAGGTACTGGAAGGGAAGAGGGGAAAGAGGGGGAAGAGGAAAAGAATACTGGCAGAAACACCTAAATACCACTTTAGGGGTAGTATGGGAACTTAGCACAGTAGAATCTTTCTAAAATTTATGCATGTATGAAGGCTATGTAAATTAAATCACAAAATAAAGGAGCAAACCGAGTTTCAACTGGGCTCTGTCACTAAGTGAAGGTTCTGATGCCAGGATTAGAGTCCTTCTCATTGAACGGTTGGCCAAAGGGACTACATGGGAATGACCAAACAACCGAGGCTGTTGCGAAGACTATATGTTGCTCTGCACAAAGTGATGGCAAGCCTCCATTATTGAAGACAGTAGCTATACACCTCATTGAACATGAAAATGTTCAGGCATAGCCTACCTAAAGCCTTAACCCCTATGTGCTAGCATCTTTGGTATAGGAAGAAAACATGCATGGCACCAAAAGAGAAACACAAACACCAATCTAGCCACAAACCCTTTTATCTACAATGGTGTGGTGCCTGCAACATATGCTAGTGCAGTGGTGACACAAAGTTTGTGAGAGTGACCAACCAATACCGATTTGATTTATTACCTCTCAGAGATGGAACCTATACCCAACACTGCTTGGTGATTATGAACCTGAGACTAGAAAGCCCAAGGATCATGGGAAAATAAAATATTAGTGTACTAAAGTACATCAAGCAACACCTAGCTATAAAATAACTCCTAATGACATTCTGCTATACTCATAGGTAAGTACTTTGCTCAACCATCACCAGAGAAGCTTTCTTCTCCAGGGGTTGGAAATAAATACAGATACCAACAGATTTACATTACACAGAAAGTGAGAAACACTGGAACACTAAATCCAAAAAAGGAATGTCTTCATCATATCTATTCAACTGAAGCTCAGGGAATCCTCCAGAAGTGTACCAGAAAGAGTGTAAGAGCCAGAGGTGATGGAGGACATAAGAAATCAAGGCCCTGTAAATCAACAGGATTGATCAGTATGAAAATCATAGGGACTAAGTAAGCACACACAGGGCCTGCATGGCTCTGCAACAGATGGGGACCTAAAGCTGCAAGAAGTAGACACATGTCCCCATTCTAAACCCAAAAGATATCTCCACTTGCAAATGAAAATTAGTTTCCTACAATGAAGTAGTACTTGAGAGACAAGCTACTCTTAGCGTAGGCTTCATGTCCAGCAGTAGATTGTCAACAGAAGACAAGCTTATCATCATATTTGGAGGTTCCTTCTCTCAGAATGTCCCATCAGTTAGCTTCCAGGTCCTTTGAACATATATTATGGCTTCCCATTTAGTACTTTTATAGGATCTTAAGTGTGTAAACAAGTGTATCTCTGCATAGATCTATATCTGTTTCTTGGGCTTTTACTTCTTTTTTGTTGTTTTGTCTTTTTCCAATGTGTTAGTTTCTTTTTCAACTTAATTAAATTTGCTTTTTATTGTAAACCTTTAGAAGCCTATTTGCTTGTTTTCTAATGAGAGACAGAAAGGGGTGAGGCCAGATGGGAGGGGAGCTGTTGGGGAATTATGAATTTAAGAAGGAAAACTGGAATCAGGATATAGTAAGTGAGAAAAACAAAAAGTATTTTCAATAAAAGGAGAAAAGAATTCTAACCCCATTCCATGTGGAAAAGAGGAGTATGGGGAGGAGTATGGTTTACTAGGAAATGGAGTCTGGCAAAGTAGCTAATTAGTCCCTTAAATTAGCTCATAATTCCTCCCAATTTAGAATGTTGTCTATGAAAATGATTGGGTATTAGGAAATTAGTGTTAATGCCTGATTTAGGTGTTATAGTTATTATTATGAAATGCACACTAAAGTCTTAAAAATGTTGTAAAAACTGTTACTTATTTTCAAATGGTTTAGCATGTATATACATATATATCATATGTTATGGATGTACATGTATAGATCGGCATATTCATCTAGATAGATAAAGAATTTTTCATAATGTTCATTGTTTGATATAGTAATGGATATATAGGTATTTCTTGCAATATTTTCTGTGTGTTTGCATGTTTTAAGTGCAATGAAATGCATAGAAAATGAAAAGAAACAACATAATCAATCACTCCTGATATCCAGTAAATGACACCTACACTTCTGAAACATGCCTTGTTAGATGTGTAAATCCTTAGAAATATTAGAACATTTAAAAGTTTGAGTAAATTAAACAGTCACCATAGCCTTACCTTTAATATTTTAATAGTTAATCTCAATTTCCTCTGTTGCTTCTTTCTGTCTGTATCACAGTATAGTAGTTGATAATAACCAAGCTCTGCAGGTTGTTTCCATCTTTGTCACAGTGTAGTAGGTGATGATAGTAACCAAGGCAGGCCTCATTAGCCAGCTTTCCATTGGGAGTACCCTGTGACTGCTGCACTCAGGGTGTAGGAGAAGATTATATGCCATTTCCAAAGATAAATTTTGTTATCATGAAAAGTAGAAGATTCTGGGGAGAAAACATGCACACTTTCCATAGCTCTCTGCAAACAAAAAGATAGAAATACAGAGAATGTTGGAGTGGGAAATGTCATATTTACAGCATGAATCTGTTCAAATAATCAATGAGATTTGTTTTTCATCCTTTAAGTACTAGGCTGGAACACAAATTTTCTAGGTTTGACTTAATCTCCCCACAATTCATTTCTACAGAAACAATGTTTTTGAAGCATATTACCCCGAACAAAAAACCCTGATATAAAGATCCTGGTATACAAATTTAATATTTTTTTTACTAAACTGAAAATATGGTGCAGATCATGTCATAAATGACAGTGTATCCCTGCTTATCCATCACTACTTCCTACTGAGTAAAGAGAAAAATACAAGCTTAGTGAGAAAAGTTTCTGGAGCAGGGCTGGGTTGGTGGTGGGACAGAGGAAAAAAGGATCTAATTTAATTGCTCAAGTACACTGTCATTTCCTTTTCCTAATTTTTGTGTGAGTCTTGAAAGGATCTAGACTTAATTTAAGCATGCATTTACCTTAAATCTACTATGTTTCAACATTTAAACACTTATTATTATTGTTTTTTTATCCTGATCCTTATTTTTTTAATTTATTTATTATATATTTTATATACTCAAGTCCATTTATATGAAAACAACCACATGTAAAATAATAAATTAAATAAAAAATGCTTTGACTCCAAAATTTTAAACAATTATTATTAAGAATATAAATTGGAAGGTCAGTGAAGAATTAGGCAGGGACTTTTAATGGGGATTATATTGAATCTGTACATTGCTTTTGGCAAGATGGCCATTTTTTTTAGATATAATTCTGTTGGCCAGTTACTAGTTTCTTATCATCTAGCTCTGACTTAAATATTAACCCATTTGTATTAATCTAAGTGTTTCCATGTGGTCTCATCTTACTGGTGAGAGGGGATAACCTTCTCTCTGTCAGTCCACCATCTTGAATCTCCTCCTTACTACTTCCTCTCTCCTCCTTGTCTCCTGGTCCCACCTATCTTGCTTTCCTATAGGCCAACAGTGCTTTATTCATTGACCAATAAGAGAAACATATTTACAGAATGATATCTCCTATCATCTCCTCTTTTCTGTCTAAAATGAAAAGAAGGGTTTTAACCTTAGCATAGCAAAATATATCACACAACAGTTAAGAATCACAGTTAACATTATTTAGTTCATTAACATTTAGTAAGACTTAAAGAAAATCTTCCATCATCTATCCTATCTTTGTGAGTCTCAATTCTTATATGTAACTTCTCTTTAATCCTAACTAAGGAAAACTATAACCAGAAATATTTGTCTTCAACTCCCTCAAAGACCACATAAGGATACTATATAAATTCTAGAAATGACAGAGATAACTTGCTGACTGGTCAGTAACATGAAGTTCTTCTGTAATCTTCCATCTTTAGCCTATAGGCCATAGTGTGTCTGGCAGACTCTTCAGCAAAGCAGGAAACTTTAAACTGTCCCCCTGTATTGGCATTTTGTCAGTCACTTTTCTCTGTGTTACGCAGAAAGTCTGGCAGACTCTTCAATGAAGCAGGAACTCTGTAGAAATGTCCATCTTGTATCAGCAGTCACTTTGCTATGGGTCCTGCATGTGCAGTTTTTACAGCATAAAGTCAGACAGTCCAGACAAGAGCAGTATCTTGTCCAAATGGCTAGTCTTGCCATATTGGAGGTAAACTCCATAGCATGTTTCTTTGATGTTCATCTTCCTTTCTGACACAGGTGGTGTTGCCAGGAGCACTTGTGCCTCACTGTCAAGAAAATCTCTAAACCATTTTAAAGGTTTGAAGAATGCCTATCCATCTAAAATACATCTGTATATATCTAGAAAACCTAAATAACATTATAAGTTTTGACTATCATAGGTAAAACCTAACCAAGGTTTTGAGTATTATAGGTAACTATCTAAAATCTGTACTAAATTATATATTGTATTTCTAAGTGAGCTATATAAACACAATACCTATACAAGAGGAGAAATATGCATATGACCTTAAATTTGTATCAATAAATGAAAATCCATACCAAAACAAAGTATTCATATCTATACCGTAATCCCCTTTTTACCTTTAAAGAGAGATTTGATGTGGTCATCGATCATTTATAACCAAGGCCACTTAAAAGAAACAAACATTTATAAACAATATTTGGGAATCTGGGCGTCATTCTTTCCAAACTGCTTCTTGTTGGTATGGGGTGCTGTTATGGGGATCCTAAGAAGACACAGAAATCTTGGCTGTTGTCTGCAAGGCTGCTTTGTCCCAACTGTTTTGAATATTGGATCACCTGGGAAGCTGTTTCAGGGGGTTTGGCTTGATCAAACCATGTTAGTCTGGAAGGAATCCACAGCTTTTCATTTTCTGTGGAAACAAAAATAGAAATCCTTTCCCCCAGTAACCTGCCCTTATACTTAAATTTTGGAGTCAAAGCATTTTTAAAATATGTTAATTTCATTAATCCCATAGCATTTGTTTTAAAACTTGTCAGTTCCTTGGCATTCAAACAATTAAAAGATAACAGAACAGCATATAGTATCCAAAGTTTCTCTGTGCTTTCCATCTTTACATGGCTTTTTTTTATTACTCTCTTTCTTCTACTTCTATTTTTTCATTTTTTTTTTGAGACAGGGTTTCTCTGTGTAACTTTTCATATGTCCTGGAAGTAACTCTGCATACCATTTTTACTATGTTTATCGTACCTATCCAAGAGCATGGGAGATTGTTCTATTTTCTGGTATCTTCTTTAATTTCTTTCTTTAAAGATGCAAAGTTCTTATTATATAGGTCTTTCACTTGTTTGGTTAGCATTACCTCAAGATACTTTATGTTATTTGTGGCTATTGTAAAAGGTGGTGTTTCTCTGATTTCTTTCTCAGTCTCTTTGTTATCTGAATAAAGAAGGCTACTGATTTTTCTGAGTTTTTCTTGTATCCTGCTAGTTTGTTGAAGGTGTATATCAGCTGTAGGAGTTCCATGGTAGAGTTTTTTTGTGTCTCTTATGTAAACTATCATTCATCTGCAAATACTGGAAGTTTGACTTCCTTCTTCCCAATTTGTATCCCCTTGATCTCCTTTTGTTGTCTTAGTGCTTTAGATAGGACTTCAAGTACAATATTGAAGAGATATGGAAAGAGAGGGCAGCCTTGTCTTGTTCCTTATTTTAGAGGAATCATCTTAAGCTTCTCTCCATTCAGTTTGATTTTGGTTGATGGTTTGCTGTATATGGCTTTTATTACGTTTATGTATGTTCCTGTTATCCCTGATCTCTCAAAGACTTTTATCATGAAAGGGTGTTAAATTTTGTCAAAGTATTTTCAGCATCTAGGGAGATGATCATACAGTTTTTCATTTTCTGTTTGTTTATATAGAGGATCACATTGATTGATTTTCGTATTAAACCATCCCTGCAGCCCAGGGATGAAGCCTACTTGGTCATGGTGAATGATTTCTCTGATGTATTCTTGGATTCGGTTTGCCAGTATTTTATTGATTATTTTTGCATCAATGTTCATCAGGCATATTGGTCTGTAGTTTCTGTCTTAGTTGTGTCTTTGTGTGGTTTAGGTACCAAGGTTATTGGGGTCTTGTAAAAAGATTCTGGTAATGAACATACTGTTTCTATAGTGTGGAACAGTTTGAGGAGTATTAGTATTAGCTCTTCCTTGAATTTCTGGTAGAATTCTGTACTGAAGCCATCTGGCCCTGGGATGTTTTTGGTTGGAAGGTTTTTGATGACTGCTTCTATTTCATTAGGGGTTATAGGTCTATTTATGTTGTTTGTATATTCTTGCTTTTGTTTTGGTAAGGGATAGTTATCCATAAATTTGTCCATTTCCTTTGAATTTTCAAATTTTGTGGAGTATAGGTTTTCAAAGTATGATCTGAAAATTGTCTAGATTTTCTCATTGTCTGTTGTTATGTCCCCATTTTTGTTTCTGATTTTGTTAATTTGAATGTTCTTTCTCTGTTTTTTCATTAGTTTTTTTAAAGGTTTGTCTATCTTGTTGATTTTTTCAAAAAACCAACACTTTGTTGCACTGATTATTTGTATTGCTTTCCTGGTTTCTACTTTATTGATTTTAGTCCTCAAATTGATTGTTTCCTGGTGTCTACTCCTCCTGAGTGAGTTTGCTTCTTTTTGTTCTAAGGCTTTCGATGGTGCTGTTAATTCTCTTATGTGACTATCCTTTGATTTTTTTCATATGTGCACTTAGTGCAATGAATTTCCCTCATAGCACTGCTTTCAAGGTGTCCCATTAGTTTGGGTATGTTGTGTCCTCATTCTCATTGAATTTTAGGAAGTCCTTAATTTCTTTCTTTATTTCTTCTTTGACCCAGGTATGGTACAATTGCGAATTGTTCAGTTTACATGAGTTTGTAGGGGTTCTGCGATTTGTGTTGTTGTTGAATTTCAACTTTAAAGCAAGGTGGTCTTATAGAATACAGGGGACTATTCCAATTATTTTGTATCTGTTGAGGTTTGTTATGTCACCTTGTATGTGTTCAATTTTAGAGAAGGTTCCATGTGGAGCAGAGAAGAAGGTATATTCTTTTGTTGTTTGGATGGACTGTTCTACAGATGTCCGTTAAACCCAATTGAAACATAACTTCTGTTTGATCTTTTGTTTCTTTTTTAAGTTTCTAACTGGTGGTCCTGTCTAGCAGTGAGAGTAGGGTGTTGAAGTCTCCCACTATAAGTGTGTTAGGTTTTATGTGAGCTTTGAGTTTTAGTAGTGTTTCTTTTACAAATGGGGGTACCTTTGTATTTGGGGCACAGGCATTCAGAATTACGACTTTGTGTTCATGGATTTCTCCTATGATGAATTCGAAATGACTGTCTTCATCTCTTTCTTCACTGACCTTGAAAGGATAATAATCAACTTTATATGGAAAAACAAAAGACCCAGGATAGCCAAAACAACCCTGCACAATACAGGAATTTCAGGAATCATCACCATCCCCAACTTTAAGCTCTACTTCAAAGCTATATTCCTGTAAACAGCCTGGTACTGGCACAAAAATAGACAAGTAGACCAATGGAATCTTATTGAAATTCCTAATATTAACTCACACAACTACGAACACCTGATTTTCAACAAAACAGTTAAAATTATACAAGGAGAGAAGAAAAGCATCTTCAGCAAATGGTGCTGGTACAACTGGATGATGGTGTGTAGATGACTGCAGATAGACCCATGTGTATCGCCATGTAAAAACTAACTCAAGTCCAAATTGATCAAAGACCTCAACATAAATCCAGCCACAATGAAGCTCTTAGAAAAGAAAGAGGGAGGTACACTAGAACAAATTGGTACAGAGGACTGCTTCCTGAACATAACTCATAGACATTAAGATCGACATTTAATAAATGGGACTTCCTCCAACTTAGAAGCTTCTGTAAGACAAAGGACATAGTTGACAAGACCAAAGGCAACCCACAGACTGGGAAAATGCTTAAATCAGGCATTAACACTAATTTCCTAATACCCAATAATTTGCATAGACAACATTCTAAATTGGGGGCAATTATGAGCTAATTTAAGGGTCTAATTAGCTACTTGCCAGACTCCATTTCCTAATAAACCATACTCCTCCTCTCTTTTCCACGTGGAGTGGGGCTAGAATTCTTTTCTCCTTTTATTGAAAATACCTTTTGTTTTTCTCAGTTGCTATATCCTGATTCCAGTGTTCCCTTCTCCAGGGGACCATGTATGTCTCTCCTATGGTCCTTCTTTTTTTCTAGAGGTGTGAATTGTAGGCTGGTAATCCTTTGCTCTAGGTCTAAAATCCATATATGAGTGAGGACAAATCTTGTTTGCCTTTTTGTAACTGGGTTACCTCAGTCAGAATGGTGTCTTCTAGTTCTATCATTTCCCGGCAAATTCCAGGATTCCTTTGTGTTTTTCCCACTGAGTAGTACTCCATTGTGTAAATGTACCATATTTTCTCCATTCATTCTTCAGTTGAAAGGCATCTAGGTTGCTTGCAGGTTCTGGCTACTACAAATAATGATACTATGAACATAGTTGAACAGATGTCCTTGTTGTATGAATGTGCATCTTTTGGATATACACCTAAGAGTGAAGTTACTGAATCTTGAGTTAGACTGATTACCATTTTCCTGAGGAAATAAAATATTGATTTCAAAACTGGCTGTATGGGTTTGCATTGCCACCAGTAGTGGAGGAGTGTTCCCCTTTCTCCACATCCTCTCGGGCATAAACTGTCTTTCGTGTTTTTGACTTTAGCCATTCTGACGGGAGTAAGATGGTATCTCAGGGTTGTTTTGATTTATATTTCCCTGATGGCTAAGGATTTTGAGCACTTTTTAAAAGTGTCTTTCAGCCATTTTAGATTTCTCGATTGAGAATTCTCAATTTAGTTAAGTAACCCAATTTTTAATTGGATTATTTAGTGTTTTGTCAACTAGCTTCTTGAGTTCTTTGTATATTTTCCAAATCAGCCCTCTGTCAGATGTGGGGTAGTAAATATCTTTTCCCATTCTGTGGGCTGATGTTTTGTCTTGTTGACTTTATCTTTTCCCTTACAGAAGCTTCTCAGTCTCAGGAGGTCCAATTTATTAATTGTCAATCTCAGTGGCTATGCTACTGGTGTTATGTTCAGGAAGCAGTCTCCTGTACCAATTCATTTAAGGGTACTTATCCACTTTCTCTTCTAAGGGGTTCTGTGTGGCTGGGTTTATGTTGAGGTTATTTACCCTTTCGGACTTAAGTTTTTTGCATGGTGATAGATATGAATATATCTGCAGTCATATCTATCACAGTATCCAGTTATGTCAGCACAATTTGTTGAAGATGCTTTCTTTTGTCCATTGTATAAAGTTAGCTTCTGTGTAAAAAATCAGGTATTCATAGGTATGTGGGTTAGTATCAGGTTTCTAAATATGATTCCATTGTTCTACATGCCTATTTTTTTCACCAATACTAAGCTGTTTTCAGGACTATAGCCCTAAAATAGGGTTTGAATGCAGGGACGGTGATGTCCCCAAGAAGTGCCTTTATTGTGCAGGGTTGTTATGGCTAACTTGGGTCTTTTGTTTTACCATATAAAGTTGAGGATTGTTCTTTCAAGGTCTGTGAAGAATTGTGCCAGAATTTTGATGGGTATTGCGTTGAATCTGTAGATTGCTTTAAATAGCTCTTATACTAATTATGAAGTTACAATTTTGTAGGCATCCATTGGATGGACCCTGCTTAACTAGAATATCAGATTGTTTCCTTCCCTGTTACATGTGAGACCTGCTGTAGCCACTTTGCATGGTCCCTTTTGATCTGCAATAGGAATAACTGTCAGCTATGCAATGGTGTCTGTATTTGACATAAGTCAAATAGCAAAGGAAACAACAGTGATATTCCTAACAACTGCCTTTTGCATATCAATTCGTAAAAAATGAGTTAAGTTGACTTATTTCAACAGGAAACTTTTACTTGTAACAGAAGTTTCTTATATAAACACCAATACATGAAGGCAACATTTTTATTTTTTAGATTTTCATTCACAATTCGTTGGTAATTTAATGAAATGATTTCATGTCTTCAAATGAAAAAGTATGCCAACAGAGCAAAATCAATGTTCTCTGTCATTTGGCATTTTTCTCAATGTATTTGTTTGTGCATTGTTTATTTTATATAGTTTACATGATGAAACCAATAGCAAATATTTTTCCTTCATTATCAATGACTATCAAGAGAAATGCTTTAATGTATACCATAATGATATTAAATTTTTTGGTGCTGTTTTTTGGTGCTGAAATATTTTGAAGAGATTATTTTTGTTGTTATTTTACTGGAATTTACTCTTCCATTTCAAATATCATGTAGGTCTTATTTTGGATCCAAAAATAGAATTTTTCTCAGTCAACTTTCTCATAAAAGTTTAAATTATTACCACCACAAAAGTTTCAGTTTCATACACACACACATACACACACACACACACACACACACACACACACACACACACGTGCGCGCGCGCGCGCGTGCGTGATTCAAAGTTGTTGAGAAGTTGTGACTGTTTGAAAAGTCATCATTGTTTCTCAAAATGTATCTAGGGACCTTTGAAGGTCCCTGATACTCTGGTCTATGTCTAACTCTTCATAAAAATTCTTTTTAATAAGCGCATGGTAGAGGCTATCATTAGGTGGACATTAGGTAGAGCAGTCCTTGTATGTTTTTGTTCTTCCAGAGATGCTGTTTCTCACTACAGTCCTTTATTTAGAAGAGAGCTTGCATAAGTACATAACCATGATCTTCTTTTAGGAAAATTAAGGAAAGGTGGTTAAAAGCCATTACGTTCAACAATCCAGAAGAAACTATATTAAAGGATCTGAAAATATACCTGAGAAGGAGAAAGTAAAATTCTCACCATGTGTGAGAGACTAACTTCATCCAAGTTCCTGATAAGGACTCTGAGAAGACAGCATGGAAGAGGTTTAACACTGAACCCTAAGTCCCACTCAGACCACCTGCCTTATGAAAATTTATGTATTTAGGGGTAAAACATTTTCTCATTCTTTTCATGGAGTTGATACAGTTATGTTTTTATTCTATGACATCATTTCTTCTGAGAAGACTTTCTGTGTTTTTGTTTTTGTTTTTGGTTTTTTGTTTGTTTGTTTTTGTCTCAGCTTAGACTGTGGCAGCTTCACGGAGCCTGGCTCTCTCTTCTCACATTCCATTTTAGATAGGAGGTACCTAACTAGCTTAAGATCTAAAATAGATGCACATCCCTGTGATTATAAATTTTGAGCAATTGGGGCTGGAAAGATGACTCCATGCCATTGGGAGCACTCAATGCCCCTCTGCTGGACCTGAGCCCAGCACTCACAGAGAAACTTACAATATTCTGTGTCATAAGTTCCAGGAGACCCAACACTTTCTCCTGCATTAACAAACATCAGGCATGCAACGAGTGCACAGATATGCATGCAGGAATGACTTTTGTACACAATAAAGTTTTACAACACAAATTTTGAACAAGCAACACCAGGATAGAAGGAAAGTTTTAAGACTTGTCTCCATAGCGATTGTGCTGGCAGTAGAGGTGGAAGCAGATGTTCAAGCTGCTGTGCCTCCCTCTGTTTGGCTTTCAGGAGTACATAATTTTTTAATTTCTAAAGCCCAGCTTTTCCAGATCAATATTCTAATATTCCTCCTGAAAGTTCTCCTCTGTGCAACTCAGTTAGAAATCTTTGTGTAATATATGCATCCCTAAGGTTTGATATAGGCCAGTTTTAGTAAGACAAGTTAACTCTCCAACCACACAAACTAGATAGCTCTCAAACTCTTGAATATGAGGACATTTAGCTAAATTTAATACAGTTTTTAAAAGGTGGCATATAAAATATCATCTATTAAACTAAAAACCAATAATCTGCCAAGTTTTAATAATTTAAAATTTATTATCAAGCATTTCATCATCTCTCTCAATGTATAATTTCTGATTTAAATGTTATTTCTTTGATAGCTCTCACTTGGATGAGATAATTTTGTTATATAGCAGAGTGCTGGCAAGGAGGTTTTTTAACATGGGAAAAGGTGTTATTTTAAAACTAGAAGGCTTGTTTCCTTCCAGATAGAAAGCAACATATACCTGAGAAGAGATTTTGATTTTCACTATGTAAAAAAAAAATGAGATTTAGATTGTCCTTATATTAGTTTAATAGATAGGGAATAACTTTGGGGCTGATGCACTCACAAATCATCCCTTCTCAATACTCCTTGAAGGTAGAGTGGACATTAGATATTACCACAGGCAATTGTGAAGTTGCAAACAGAATACTCATCAAGATTACGAGCTTTGGCATCAAACTGCCAATAATAGATTCTGATGCTGACATGCGCGCGCGCGCACACACACACACACACACACACACACACACACACCGTAGAACAATTTATTTAATTCCTCACTTCATCAACAACAAGTCTTGTTTCTATTTATGTATTATAGTTGTTATAGCTGTAAGAGAGGTATTTAAACGTTATAGTATTATTAGATTATAAAAAGGCAGTGGAATATTATTCATTTCCCATTACTCTCTCTTATCTTTTTATTTCTCTTCATTATCCCAATTTTTCTACCCTAATAGTGACTTGTCTGTTTTCATATGCTTGTGTGCAATTCTGATGCAGGTAGCCACTGCTACTGGGCATTCACTATGACACCTTAAATGCCATATCCAGAAGAAAATATGATACAGTGTTTGTCTTCATCTCTCTTTTTTAAATGTAATTAATTATTTTACATGTCGATCCCTCCCTCACTTTTACCCTCTTTGCCCTCTCACAAACACCCTAACCATCCTCCCCTCCCATCCCCCCATCCCAATTCCCTATATAGGGGAATGCCATCCAGTTGGGGTCATGAACATCTTACAGGTCATGTGAAGTAAAGACTAAGGCTTTTCTCCTGTCTCTAGGTTAAAGCAGTTATCCCTCCATGGGGGATGTGTTCGCAAGGTCCTTTTGTGCACCACTGTCTCCACTGTCTGAGGTCTCTTAGACTGCTCAGTCCTTCTGGCTGAGACCCATATTCAGTGGGGCCTGAGTCAGCCCCATGTTGGCTTCCCAGCTATCAGTCTGGGGGCCAATCAGCTCCTCCTTGTTCAGGTCAGCTATCTCTATGTGTTTTTGCCACCTGGTCTTGTCCTCTCCATCTGCATCTGATTTCTAATTCGACTCAGTGTTTATGTATGGGTGTTTGCTCCTGTTTCCAACAGGCTTTAGATGTGGACTCCATGGATAAGTTAGTTGTTGATCTCACTCATTTATGGTAGGTAGCCTTTCCATGAATGCTCAAATTGTTAGTTTGTGGCAGTCTTGTAATTCTCTAGACCTTTCTTTGTGTTCAATTTTCTCTTCAAACCAATATTGGCTCCCGCTTTTATGGGCTCTCTCTCTGTCTCCCCCCGCCCCCCCGTTCTCTCTCTCTCCTGTCTTCTATTCCTACCCAGACTCAATCTTCCTGGTCGCAGGTGTTTTCCTCTCCTCCCCCTGGCTTTCTCCTACTTCTCTCTCCATTCACTGCTCCCCAACTTCCCCTGTGCTCTGGGGGACTTGTCCCTTCCTGGTTCTTTGAGGGACTTTATATGAATCTTGTAGAATATACTTGGTATCCTAGTTCCTCTGGTGGTGTGAATTATAGGCTGGTGATCCTTTGCTCTATGTCTAAAATCCATACATGAGTGAGTACATACTATGTTCCTCTTTTTGTTTGTCTTCATCTCTTGACTCAACAGTTTTCTACATCTTCTTTTATGTTTCCAGAGCTTGGAGATGGTAATATGGTTATCTAAGTATGGGCAACTCTGCAACTGTCATGTATTTTTAGCACCTTATCAGTTATACATTTCTACATTAACCATCCCTAATGTAAAAAAAGAAAGAATAATTTTCATCAAATTTATTGTCTATAGATATAGACATAAATAATTAGAAGGCACTTAGACTATATATTCCTTTAGCAAAATACCAATAATAAACTCTTTCTTGGGTTCCTTGATTTCATTAGCCACAGACTTTTGACCATTTTTACACTATGAGTCATCTATCTCCTCTCATAGAGGGATCTAAATACATTTATCCTTTCAGCCATCATGCCATTGTGGTGCCAGAGGATATATCTCGCCTGGTGGGCCAGTATGGTAGTACTCATGTTCACTTCTTTGTAAGACCATTAATAATTTTCTGCTCCTGCACCCTGCATGGCACCTCTAAAATAGTGAATTGATCAATTGAGTTACACCTTGATTTTTCTGTGCCTTGTATTCAAAATATGTGACAACTTCAGAGTACAGTCTTATTGTAGTTCTGTTAGGCATCCAAGTGCAGTGGCAATAGATAGAATGTGTTTCTGGAAACTCATCAAGTCAATAGCCTTTGTGGTACCAGCCCCTATGGGGCAGGGTCTTAGGTGTTATAGGTGGATTGGGAGCAGACTGGTTCTTTCTTGGGTGGCGGTTGGAGATCTAAGGGCAGCATCCTGTGCCTCCAGTATAAAGACTGCCGTGGCATTTTATCTTCATTATGTAAGTGTTCCCCAAATAAATATTTGAAATTCTTTATCCAGGTGTTCAGGAACGTACATGCTCTGGCTACAATTGGTGCCCAATGTGTGACAATGTGAGATTAAGAGTCTCATGAGTTACTGACTAAGCTAGCCAGGCATGATGGTGCATGCCTGTAGCCCGAGCTACTTGGGAGGCTGAGATAGGAGGCCCACTTGAGTCTAGGAGTTCTGGACTGTAGTATGCTATGCCTAGTGGGTGTTTACACTAAGTTTGGTTCAATATGGTGATGATGAAGGAGCAGGATGCTGCTCTCAGATCTCCAACCACCAACCATGAGAGCACCAGCCCGCTCCCAGTTCACCCACAGCACTTGAGACACTGCACTAAAGGAACTGGTACCTCAAAGACTATGGGATGAATGAGTTGCAATAACTATGATTTTGCAGCCTCTAGGGATATCATGCTCAATGCTCCTAAAGAAGTAAATCATGCCTGGCACTGGATTAAAGTTACATACTAAACAAGATCCTTTTGGTTTTATCATGGTCTGGATTGAAGTTCATTCTTGAGAAAGAGGATTAACATCTCTAAATGTGACCATCTAGAATGAAAGGGGGAATGTTTCAGGTGGTGTATAAAAAGTCATTAATTTAGTGAGCAATTATTCATAAAACAGAATTTCCTATATTCTCTATTTTATTTTTATTAACTGAAAGTGATTTTGTAGGATAAAATGTTGGATCAGAGGTTAAGAGCACTGGCTGCTCTTCATGGGATCTGGGTTCGGTGCTCACCACTCACAAAGTGGCTAAGAACTATAAATAACTCCAATTCCATGTGAGTCAATGCCCTCTTCTCAGCTCGAAGGGTGTGGTGCACATACAAGCACTAATATACTTGCAGATAAGACATTCATGAATATAATACAAATAAGCAGATCTCTTTTAATAAAAGATGGTTTCTTGCTAAATTAAAGGAAAATCTGACAATTCAAGAAGAATGCTGACTATGTAGGTATAGTTTGTACTGAGGTTCACTAAACGTTCTTGAAATAAGGACATGTTGTTGATGAGGTTGAGTTGTTCTCTTCAAAACTAAGTTTCTGATAGTTTGTATAGGAAATGAATTTGGATGACACATGAAGAAGCAATTTGTAAAGAACAAAAAGGAGAATAATGTCTTTGCTAAGTAGTGAATTTTGAAAATTAAAACACAGAAAGATAAAGACTTCTAAAAAAGAAAAAAATATGATCTTTGAAAGTGCTGGAGTTACATAGTTCTCAAATTCAGTAACTTAGTGAACCAAAGCCATTCAGTGTAATACATATGATTACATAAAGAAAACTAAATTTCAGTGGCATTTAAAGACTGGTTTATATTATAGTTTGTTTACAGTATTTTATCTTTGGGTTGCTAAGATTTTTCTTCTTGGAAATGAAAGATAAAGAGAAAGAATGCATACACACACACACATGGCATAATTCTTTATTGACACTTAAGGAATTTCACAACATGAATCTCAATCCCACTCACATCCCAGTCCCTCCATATCCTCCTCTTACCCCTGCAGTAGTCACTGCCAAAGAAATCCCATCAAATTAATTAAACACAAAGTAAAAAAAATAAAAAATACATATGTGTTACATTATGTGTTACAAGTAAGGTTTCCCTGCAGGTCTGGGCCCAGAGCCACGCCAGCCACAATTAATACACAGAGACTCTGTATTTCATATAATGCTGTTGGCCAGGTACTACTTTCTTATTGACTAGCTCTACCTTAACAATTAACCCATTTCTATTAATCTAAGTATTTCCACGTGGTCTCATCTTACCAGAGAGTGGGGCCGGCGTCTGGTCTCTCCAGTCTCTACATGCTGACTCCTCCCTACTACTTCCTCTTTCCTCCTTGTCTCCTAGTCCCTTCTATCTTCCTTTTCTATTGGCCAACAATACTTTATTCATTAATCAATACAAGAAACATATTTACAGAATGACATTTCCCATCAATTATGATCATCCTTCCAATCTTTACAACACTTCTTGACTCATCTTAGTAGCATTGGGGTTTGTGGTGTGTCAAAAAGTATATCCTTTTGTCCAGATATTCCAATGCAAACATTCACTGTAGTGAGTCCTTCATCCGGCTCAAGGCCTCTGGTTTCTGGCATACTATCATCACTGGATCCTCACCAAAACTCCTCTCAGATATCTTGTGATTGCCCTGAGTCATGGAGAACCTGTGGCTATGGTTTGGCAGGACGAGTTCCTTTATGCACTCCAGCAGGTCATAGATGGAGAAGATGTTAAGATGAGCTACCCAAATGCCCAGGATGTGGGTCTGAGTTGAAGCTAATCTAGTCAGTCTGGGGCACTAGGACCACCCTTTTAAGGTAAAAGACAGTACCAGCTCTCCTAAGCTCATGCAATTCGTGCCAGCTCTTCCATGCCTATGGTGAGGGGTGGTACACCATCCCTCCAGAGTACTGGGGTCAGCCTTTCCATGAGGAGTAAAGCCAGATCTCCTGCTGCAGTATCCAGAGAAGGGCAGGGCTAGATATCCCTGTACCAGTGAAAGGCAGGACCAGCTCAGCATGTCCCTTAGATTTCAACCCACATGGTTTCTAGTCCTCCTAAAGTATCATGGCCATGGATATCAACACAGACCCCAGCTGTAGCTTGAGCCTGGATACCACTATGGCCCCAGAGGCATAAAAGGCCATTCAAATTAGCATGGCTCCAGTGACGGTATGACTTTAAGATACCAGCATGACCACAGGTGGCTGACTAAACCCCAGGCATCCTTGTGACTTTTGGTGCCAACATGGGTTATGGTTGTAAAATAGATCTCAGCTGTGGTAGGATTATGGACCCAGGCATGGACCTTGGAAGCAGCTTGGGCCTGGTCAGCAAACAGAACACCCAACTCAGCCTGTTCCCCATTGCCTTTGATTCTTCAGTTCTGCCTCTTCCCACAGCACATGGATGGCTCTGCTTCTCTTTCATATTTCTCCCTATACATTTGCTCATCAAAATAGTACCCACCTTTGTGATGCCCATCCCTGTGGACAGCTTTACCTAGCCTGGACTTTGAGGACCCAGGCTGCCAAGAGAGACCTTTCAGCCCTCTTGATGTTTTTAGACATCAATATCATTTGAGAAAAAGAAGAAAATATTTAAGATTTTAGTACTACTTATTTCCAAGGTAATTATTAACGCAGTGATAAAAGATTTTAAAGACCATCTTTGGAGAGTTGTGTACCAGAGAAGATAAGAAGATAGTATCAATAGAATATCAAATATGTATCCATGCCATAAAAGTTGGGAATCTATTAAAATAGCAAAGAAAAATAACCACAAACTGGCTGAAAGAATAGAAGTGTGGTATGATAACATATAACTTTAATCCAAACATCAGGAGCAGAAATGCATACATCTATATAAGTTTCACACTAGCCAAAGCTGCATAGTTAGACCCTGTCTCAAAAAAATATAAAAATATAAAATAATATAAAAGAACTGAATTGTAATGCTAGGTAACCTGTCTCTGCTAAAAGTGTACTTACTAGTATCTATTCTCTCACACCAAATTCGCTGTTTTCTGGATCTTACAATGTTGTTGTCCCTTTTTCTAAAATTAGCTCTGAGATTTAGGTGCTGGAGATGGGTTGTAGACATATCAGTTGGCAGTGGGGTGTAAGAACATCTCCTTCCTATAGGAAACTGTAGTCTTCATGCCTAATCAAGAAAACTTCTCTGCAAAAGACAGATTCCATTACAGACAAATGCACCCAAATGAAAGTACACAGCTGTGGAATGCCAGCAGAATACACATTATTCTCAAACATGTATGAAATATTCCCTAAGATGGTGGGACGTTGGCCCACAAGCTATCTCAATTCATTTTAAGGAGGTTGAAGTCATTCAAAACTTTTCTGTAATACAATGAAATTATAAATCAATACTAGAAATTAAATAATCAAAATAATAGATCCAAGGGAAAATCATAGGAAATTATACAATACTTTAACTAACAAAAACAAATACATGGCCTACCAAAGTTTATGTGATACAGCAACATCATTGGTGATGGGGATTTGTAGGACTAAATGTATGTACTAAACAGACTCAAGACCTGAAATAGAAAATCAAGAAAATCCCAACTACAATAGATAAATGCAAACCAAAGTCACAGAATATAGAATAGTAGATGTACCAAAGAAAACAAACTACTTTTCCAGGTTTCTCTCTACTAATACATTCTCATATACAACTGGCTCTTGAGCAGATTATTGATTATAATATTCAATATATATGATAGAAAATATAAAGTGGAATTATACATCCATTTCAATGTGTAACTATATAGAATATGATGATAAACTTTACATTTAAAGATTCATTTATTTTATGTGTATGTTTTCATGCCTGACTGAATGTCTGCATCACATGCAGACAAGTGCCTATGGATGCACAGAAGAAAGAGTCTTTTTTATTTTTAAAACAGTATTATTTTACATACCAATCCCAGTTCCCTTTCCCTCCTGTCCTCCCAGTCCCTCCACCATCTCCCCATGACATTCCCCATCCTCTCCTCAGAGAGAGCAAGACCTTCCATGGGAAATCATCATAGTCTGCCACATCGTTTGAGGCAGCATTTAGGCCCTTTCCCCTGTATCAAGGCTGAGCAAAACATCCCTCCATAGGGAATGGGCTCCAAAAAGCCAGTTCATGCACTAGGGATAAATACTGGTTCCACTGCCAGTGATCCCATAAACTTCCCAAGCACCCCAGCTGTCACACAATGTTAAATTCTAGCTTTAAGCTGTGGTGACCTAATAGTTTACAAGTCTTTATTCTAATATTTTGTATCTGTTGAGGTTTGCTTTGCTACTGAGTATGTGGTCTATTTTGCAGAAGGTTCCATGAGGTGCTGAAAAGAAAGTATATTATTTTGTGTTTGGAAGGACTGTTCTATAGATGTCAGTTTGATCCATTTGAGTCATAACCTCTTAGTTCCCTTATTTCTCTGTTAAGATTTATCTGCCAGTTCAGTCCAGTCGTGAGTGTGCTGTGTTGAAATTTCCCACTATTAGTGTATGGGGCTTGAGTTGTGATTTAGGCTTTAGTAAATTTTCTTTTCCAAATACAGGAGTCCTTTTATTTGGGGTATAGATATTCAGAATTGAGATTTTTTTCTTGATGGATTTTTCCTCTGATGAATATGAAATTCCTTCTTTATCTTTTTTGATTGGTTTTAGTTTGAAGTCTATTTTGTTAGATATTAGGATAGCTATACCAGCTTGTTTCTTAGGTCCATTTGACTGGAAATTTTTTTCCCAACCCTTTACTTTGAGGTAATATCTGTCTGTGAGCTGGAGGTATGTTTCTTGTATGCAGCATAAGGATGGATTCTGTTTTTATATCCTGTCTATTTGTCTGTGTATTTTTATAGGTGAATTGAGACATTTATATTAATGGATATTAATTACCAGTGGTTGTTAGTTCCTATGTTTTTTGCTTTTTGTTGATAGTGACACTATTGTGTGTTCAATTCCCTTTTTTTTGGATTTGATGCTGTAAGCTCATTTATTTCCTGTGTTTTTGTGGACATAGGTAATTTCTTTGGGTTGGCGTTTTCCTTCTAGTACTTTCTGCAGGGCTGGGTTTGTGGATAGGTATTGTTTAAATTTGGTTTTATCATGGAATATCTTGTTATCTTCATCTATGATTATTGAAAACTTTGCTGTATAAATTAGTCTGGGCTGGTATCTATGGTCCCTTAGTGTCTGAATAACATTTGACCAGGACTTTCTGGCTTTCATTGTTTCCACTGAGAATTCAGGGGTAATTCTGACAGGTCTACCTTTATATGTTACCTGGCCTTTCTCCTTTGCAGCTCTTAATAGTCTTTCTTTATTCTGCATGTTTATTATTTTGATTAGTATGTGATGAAGGACTTTTATTTTGGTACAGTCTATTTGGTGTTTTGTATGCTTTTTGTATCTTCATAGGCATGTCTTTCTTTAGGTTGGCAAAATTTTCTTATATGATTTTGTTGAATATATTTTCTGTGCTCTTGAGTTGGACTTCTTCTATCCCTGGTGTTCTTAGGTCTGGTCTTTCCATGGTGTCCCAGAATTCCTGCATGTCTTGTGTTAAGAAATTTTTAGATTTAAATTTTCTGTTACCAATTAATCTATTTCTTCCAAGTTATCTTCAATACCTGAAATTCTCTCTTACATCTCTTTCATTCTGTTATCTATGCTTGCATTTGTGATTCCTGATTATTTACCCAGATATTCCATTTCCACAATTCCCTTGGTTTGTGTTTTCTTTATTGCCTGTATTTCATATTTCATGTCTTGAATTGTTTCATTTGCTTGATTGCTTGTTCTTGGTTTTCTTTAACAGATTTGTCTGTATCTTCCATTTTTGTTTGTCTTTCCTCCATTTCTTTAAGGGAATTTTTCATTTCTTCTTTAAGTGACTCAATCATCCTCATAAAGTAATTTTTAGGTCATTTTTTTCTACGTCATCTGTGTTGGGATGTTGAGGTCTTGCTGTTGTAGCACTACTAGTTTCTAATGCTGCTATATTGCTCCTTATACTGTTGAGTGTGTTCCTGCCTTGTTGTCTACACATCTTTTCCTTTTTATCTAATCAGTATAGATGGAACTTGTGCTTTAGGGGTTCTCTCCAATTGGTATATTTGGGGGCTGTGAATCTGTGAGCCATTCTTTCAGGAACAAGTAGAGCAGAGTTTCTGGTATCTCCAACCAAGAACTGTCAATGGATGCTTGCTGGGACACAGGAGCTCTTTCCCAGATGATGATGATGGTGGTGTGTGTGTGTGTGTGTGTGTGTGTGTGTGTGTGTGTGTGTGTGTTAGTTTCTGGAAGTTACTGGTAAGAATGACTACTGTTCTTTCACAGGGTGATCACTCCTCATTCCTGTGCCTGAGTCTGTGACCACCCACTGGCACTGCTCTGGGATGTTAGTCTCATGGCTTCCTTGATGCTACTCTGGGCCTGCAGCTCTGACCTTCCTTTGAAGCTGCTTCTGGAATTCAGGCTTCTCACTGACACTACTCTGGGCCTGAAGTTCTGGTCTTTCTCTGACACTTGGGACCTATTGTTTTAAGCTTTTACAGGTTCCATGTGATTTTATGTACCTCATGTTGGGTACCAAATATAGCAAGCAAGCTTTCTTATCATGCTATCTTTGGACCTTCAGCCCACAAATAATGATCTGGAGACTTATTATGAATTATGAATTCTTGGCCTTAGCTTAGAATTTTTCCAAACTAGCTCTTATAACTTAATTAACATATATATATGCACATATATATATATATATATATATATATATATATATATATATATATATTCTATGTTCTTTCACATTCCTTGATTACCTCATCTCAGTGCTGCAAATTTGAGGTGCTCCATGTCTGGTGGAAAAAGCATGTATCTAGATTCCTCCTCCCAACTTCTCTCTTTTTTCCTTGAAGTCCCTCCTATTCTCTCCTGCCTACCTATTGGACATTTAGCTCCAGATTGTGCTTTAGGCAGATACATACTTATACAATGTAAACAAATATTCCACAACAACATTACATCCCAAGTGCTGTTTTCCCTCCATCTTAATTCAGTTTGATAGCTGGTTCTTCATCTAATCCCTGGATATTTGATATTTAATGATTAACATCATTGTTACCATGTGAAATGTTGTATAATCAATTAATTGTATGCTATTATAATATGTTAAAACATTCTGTCCTATATTGGCATATATCACATTTTAATAGTACAGAAACAAAGTATGTTCTATTATAGGCACTGTTAAGATAGAGCATAGCCATATTATTTAATATAAAATGTTTGGATATTTTATATTATTATTTAAATTTTGTGTGTGTGTGAAATATGCTTGTATGTACACATGTTTGTGGCACTCTTGCCTGTGTTTGTCCATCATGTCCAACAGGCCACCAGACATGCCACTGGGACAAAAGCTGACAGATTACATCTCAATTCACAGCCATGAAGTAGAGAGAAAGATATTGATATTGGTGAGGGCTTTTGAAACCTAAAAGCCTGCATCATTGCCATTCATCCTCCAATAAGGCAACACCTTCTAATCCTTTTGAAAAAGTACCACAAACTAGGAACTAAGTAGTCAGATATATTAGTCTGTGGAAGTCATTCTTATACAGATTCCCAAAGACTTCCATTGAACCTGGAGTTTCCAATTTAGCTTGGCTGGCTGGCAAAGCAAGATCCTTACATACTCCCATCTCCACCTACCAGGATTGTGAGTGCAGTCACTTAGTTCCAGCCTGGCTTATACAGGAGTATAAGGTGCCAAACTTAGAGCTTGGCAACAAGTACTTTGCCCACTGAGCTGTTTCCCCAGCCCTAATTTTTGAATATTTTATTTTTAAATAACCTTATTTTTTTATAAAACTAACCCCATCAAATCTTGTTAAGATGGAAGATTGGACTCAAGGGAGGGAAGGATATAATTATACTATAACCTTAATCTTTTCCCAAAATTTAGTTAAGTGGGGAGATAACTATGAGGAACTTAGAGAAATGATACAGACTTTGCGGACTGACAATCATAATTTGACAAACAGAATTCACCAAATGGAACATGGTAATGAACTCTTAACATAAAAAATATCCATATCTAAGACTAATGACAAGGTTGTACATAGATCATTGCTGTGGAATGCAATCTGCATGCCATACAAATAGACTTTAAGAATGACAATACTAAATCTTGGGAAACACATGTAAATGATTGCATGAAATCTTTGGATGTTTTTTACTGTCCAGGAAGTTCAAATGCTCTGAGAAACAATGGTGAGTAGATTAAATAGGAAACCTTCTTAAAACTGATACACCAGAAGCTATGGTACATACAATGGACAATAATAATAATAATAATAATAATAATAATAATAATAATAATAATAAATTTAACATCACCAGTACCTTTTAAAATCAGAGGTGACTTACCAAAGATCATATCATCATCACTTGCTATGTTCTACCCTGTTGTTATTACTCAAAAGCCAGGAAATAATGAACACACAGAGGAATTTACAGAACATGCATGGGAGCTGATATGTATGAAATATTTCAAAGATGTTAAAGAAGCAGTAGTTTCTTATGGCATGCATTCACCATTTGTGAGGGAGTAAGTCATGGATTACATGATATATGAAAACTCCAAATGACTGGCTTCCATTAGTCTCAGCTGTTCTACAACTTGGTTCACAGTACAGTGGAAGTCATGTTGGAGAGAGGAAGCCAAAGCCCTTCAACATCAAGGCAGAATCAAAGGTTATGAGGCTTCCCAAGATCAAATTCTTAGTGAGGTTCATTATGCTGATGCAAATACTCAAGTTATATACAATGAAAACATCTTGTGATATGATATACAGCAGCCTTGAATGCTTGAGATAAAATTCAAGAACTAAAGAAAATAATTGAGCCATATACTAAGGCTGTACAAGGCACAAAAGAACCATTGAGAGACTTTTTCCAAAGATTTACTAAAACTGTACAAATGGGGGTAGCAGATCCAGAAGCTGGATGAGTACTCTTTGAATCTCTAACTTTTGAAAATGATAATTTAGAATGCAAAAAGGTACTTGGGCCCTTAAAGGTCATATCAGTACCAATGGATGAATGGATCCTGCATACAGCCAGAGTTTAGCCTTTTGACTGTAACACCAAGGATTGGATAGGAGAATCGATCTCCAAAGGTATGAAGAGATATAAAACTACCAAATATTTATTTGTGGTAGAATAGGCCTTCTGAGAAGAAATTGTAGACAAGCCATCACAGAAATAATGCTTCTTCTGGGAATAATCCAAAGAAGGGCCCACCATTCTGGATTATGTAGAAGATTTGGCAAAGGTTGATGCTTGACCAATAAATGTAGATCAAGAAACAAGCAAGGCAACACTTTACCATCAGGAAAGTCCATTCTGTAATGTTCTATCTTCAGCCTAAAGGTCGAAATGTGTCTGGCAGAATCCTCAGCAAAGCTGGAAACTTTAAACTGTACATCTGTATTGACAGTTTGTCAGTCATTTTTCTTTGTATCCTGCAGAATGTCTGGAAGACTCTTCCATGAAGCAGGAACCCTGTAGCACTATCCATCTTGCTTAGCATTCACTTTCCTGTGGGTCCTGCATGTCCAGTTTATAGAGCATAAAGTCAAACAGTCCAGACAAGAGCAGTATCTTGTCCAATTGGCTAGTCTTGCCATATTGAAAGCAAACTTCATCATGTGTTTCTTCTATGTCCATATTCCTTTCTGATTCAGGTGGTGTTGTCAGGAGCAGTTGTGCCTCACTGTTAAGAAAATCCCTAAACCATTTTAAATGCCATATTCCGTAGGTCTTTGAAAGGTTTGAGGAATGCCTATTCATCTCAAATACATCTCTGTATATCTAGAAATCCTAACTAACTCAACTCTAAGTTTTCACTATCATAGGTAATTATCTATAATCTGTGTTAAATTATGCATAACATTTCTAAATGAGCTTTATAACACAATACCTAAACAAGAGGAGAAATATACATAACACAAAATTGACCTTAAATTGTATCAATACATGAAAATCCATTCCAAAAAAAAGTATACATTTCTATACCATTATCCCCCTTTTACCTTTAAAAAGATTTGTTGTGGTAATTAACCATTTATAACCAATCCCATTTATATGAAAACAAACATTTATAAACAATATTTGGAAATTTGGGTATCGTTCTTTCCAAACTACTTCCTGCTGGTAGTGGGCGCTGTCATGGGGGATCCTAAGAAGATGAAGAAATCCTGGCTTTAGTCTGCAAGGCTGGCTTGTCCCAACTGTTTTGAATGTTGTATCACCTGGAACGCTGTTTCAGGGGGTCTTTCTTGATCAAACCACATTATTCTGGAAGTAATCCACAGCTTTTCATTTTCTGTGGAAACAAAATTAGAAATCTTTTCCCCAGTAACTTGTCCTTAGACCTAAATTTTGTAGTCAGAGCATTTTTAAAATATGTAAATTGAATTAATCCAGCAGCATTTCTTTAACAGTTGTTATTTCCTCAGCAGTGAAACGATACACAGACAATATAATACCATATAGTATCCATATTCTCTCTGTGCTTTCCATCTTTACATGGCTTTTTTATTACTCTATTTCTTCTACTCTTTTTCAGTTTTTGAGACAGGGTTTCTCTGTGTAATTTTATCTGTCCTGGAATTAACTCTGTATATCAGGTTTATGTTGAAATCACAGAGATCTGCTTGTCTCTGTCTCCTGAGTGCTAGAATTAAAAGCGTGTGCCACCACACCCAGTTACTCTACTTCTTTTCTTTCTTTTTTAAACCATTGCATCCTGTTTCTTTTTCTCTCCCAATCTGAATCTGTCTTTACTGTAAATATTTATCTTTTTGTAGCCATGAGTCTTTTGTTTGGTAAACAACAACATTGCTAAAAATGAAAGCCACAGCTGTATTAGCCATGGTCTATCCAAGATGGCTGCCGGTACTTTTACCACAGACTGAGAGCTGTGCTCACTGCCTTGGTATATGCCGCCATCCAGCAGCACAGTGCTTGCTTGGAGATGTGGTCACTGCCATTGCCATTGCCATCTCTCCTACTCACCACTATGCTGTTAGCAGAGCTCTTTAAAGCCTTGAGGGTTTTTGCCACTTATGCTGATGCAGGAAATCTCCCTTAAAGGAGCTGCATAAATCTCTGCTTGTCTCTAGCAAAGTAGAGCCCAACTGAGAAAAATGTTGCTACCAAGAATCCTTGCTTGTCTCTGTTATTTTGATTCTAAAACTATTTTTTAAGCCTTTGTTAAGTTTTAAGTGGAAGTTCTTAGGTCAGCGTTGGATGCCATTATGTTTGCAGTAAGGTTTTTCCTGCTGGCTGATCTGGTCCCACTGACATGCCAGCCCCAAATAACACACAGAGGCCTTGTATTAGATATAAATTCTGTTGGCTAGATTCTTGTTTCTTATCAGCTAGCTCTGTTTTAATTATTAACCCATTTCTATTAATCTAAGTACTTTTACGTGGTCTCATCTTACCGGAGAGAGGTCCCGGCATTCTTTTCTCTCAGTCCACCATCTTGGATCTTCTCCTTACTACTTCCTCTCTCCTCCTAGTTCCACCTATCTTGCTTTCCTATTGGCCAACAGTGCTTTATTCATTAACCAATATGAGAAACATATTTACAGAATGACATCTCCCATCACTGGATGGTAGAACGGCTTTGAAGAATGAATCAAACATTTAAGGAGGAAACAGAAAACACATATTTTGGCAGATTCGATAAATGACCAAAGACCAAACCTAAGAGTGCAGATCAATAATGTTATACTTTAAGGATTACTGGACACAAGTGTGGATATAACCTTATCACTCTAGAATCTTGGCATCCTACTTGGCCCCTTCAAGAGATAGATGTTCAATTGGAAAAATATCTATGAAAAACAAAGCATGGGAAATGGTGAATGTATAGGACTAGAAGGACAAAGAGGAAGGCTGAAGCCATATGTGGCTAATATAGCAGTATTTCTATGGGGTCATGGTCTGTTGCAGCAATTTAATGAACCAAAAATCTACTCACCTTTGAGGAAATAATGTTATAAGGAACCATATAAAACAGATACTGGCCATCCAGGCTATACAAAAACGTAATAAAACAAGTGTTGAATTTATAGAAGGAACAAAAGCCCTACCCTTAAAATGGTTAACTGACAATCCTGTCTGAGTGGGGTAATGACCTATGACTTCAGACAAGCTAGAGGCTCTAGAACAGCTGGTTCTAAATGCTGAACCAACTGAAGAATTTGCCAGCCATTAGAGTTTTGTATTTTTTTATTATTATAAAGAAATCAGGAATACAGAGAATGCTTACAGACATTAAGGTATTAATAAAGTAATTCAGCCAATGAGCTCTCCACAGTCTGAAATGCCATTGCTTTCTTTATCAACTAAAGACTGACCTATTATACTTACTGACTTCAAGACTGTTTCTTTACTATACCTTTACAAGAGAAAGATAGAAAAATATTGCCTTCACGGTGACTGTTCACAATAATTCATAACCTGCTAAAAGGAATCAGTGGGAGACTCTCCCAGAGGGAATGTAAAATAGCTCCACCCTGTGCCAATATATTTTCTTTGTAGTAGTCATTGGAAATAATATGCAAGCAGTTTCCTCAATCTATAATTTATCATTAAATGGATAACATTTTATTATCTGATTAAAATTTATATTATTTCAAAAGACCATTTGAAGAAGAAAAGAAAAGTTTGCCTTGTTGGGGATTACAAATTGCTCTTGAAAAAAAAAAACTAAGAAGAGACTATATTAATTATTTAGGTTAGAAAATATGTTTGCACCCCCAAAAGGTGCAAATTAGGAGAGATCAATTGCATACTTTTAATGACTTTCATAGATTGCTAGGATACATTTCTCAACAGATTCATTTAAATGAAACCTTAAATGAAGTCAAGGACTTAAACAGTACCAGAGAATTAATAGCTGAAACTGAGCAAGAATTGGCATTGGTGGAAGAAGAGTTACAGATTGCATATGTGGATCCCATGGATCCAAATCTTAAGTGCATTCTAGTAATATTACCCTGTATACATTCTGCTATACGAATTTCATGCAGAAGGAAGATATTACCTTAGAATGGATATTTTATCACAGAAACAAAGTATGAAATTAAAAACGTAGTGGAAAAGACCTCTGAATTGATTCTAAAAGGAAAACTGAGACTTCATCAATTACCAGGAATAGATCCCACATAAAGTATATTACCTTTTGCTATTGATGAAATTGACCAATTATGGGTAGAACGTGAACCCTGACAAAGAACTTGTAGTAGATTTTGGGGAAAGGTCAACAACAATTATCACAATAGCAAGAGATTTCAACCAATAAAGAGAACTAACTGGTTCCTTCCTGGCATTGTAAGGGAAATACCAATAACTGTAGCCTGTACCTTCCATGATTTTGCAAATAAATTAGGAAAGGCAGGTTATACATCAGAAAATTTAAGAAAAGTGGATCTAAGTCCTCATAATCCTGTCTAGAAGTCAGAAATATGTGCTATTCTCATTGTGTTGATATATTATAAAGTAACTCTCAACATAGTTACTAATTTTCAATATGCAGAAAGAATTGTTTTACATATTGAAACCACTGAATTCATACTATATTATACAGAATTGACTTTATTTATTCAGTTATAAGACACAATCAGGGACAGAAATCATCCCATATATATAACACACATCTGATCTGCCAGGCCCTCTACTACAAGGTAATGATGAGATTGATCAGCTATTGATAGGAAATGTGCTAAAGGCAGCGGAAGGTCATTAAAAATAAAAATAAAATATAAAGTACCACGTCAACATCAAAGATTTGAAAAAAGACTTTTCTGTCACTTGGCGTCAAGCCAAGAAAATGATAAAAAAATGTCCTACTTATTCTTTTTACTACCAAACTCCACTACTTGCAGGAAAAACTCAAAGGGTACTCAAAGGAATAGAATGTGGCAGATGGATATTTTCAATTTTGTAGAATTTGGGAAAGTAAAATATGTACACCAAACAATTGAAACCTATTCAGGTTTTTAATGGGCAACTGCTTTGAGTTCCGATAAGGCTGATTCAGTAATTACACATTTGTTAGAAGTTATATCCATAATTTGTATATCTGCAAAAATAAAGACAGGCAATGTTCCTGCATATGTCTCTAAGAATATGAAACAGATTTTTGCTCATTATAATACAATATAAAGCATATTACAGGCATACCACATAATCCTACTGGGCAGGCAGTTACAGAAAAATCAAATAGGACTCTAAAAAATATGCTAAATAAACAGAAAGGGATAACAAAGAACCCAAAAAAAGATTACATAGTGCTTTATTAACTTTGAATTTTCTGAATGCAAATGATGAAGGAACAACAGCTTCAGAGAGAAATTGGATAATAGAAAAAAAAGAATGGAATTAGACATGCAGGGTACTTCAAAGATGTGTTGAACTCTGAATGGAAACTAGGACATGTGTTGCATTGGAAAAGAGGTTTTGCATGCCTTCAAAATTGTTAAAGATTCAATTTGAGTAAGACACCTACCTCTTAATTAGAATAGATGATAGTTCATCAAGCAAAATGATTGTTTATTCTAAACTAACCTATAAAACTAAGAAATGTTTTTCATTTGACTATATATATCTTCCCAAGGAGAATTTCCCCAAAATTTAGGGATGAGTGAGGCTTTTATTATTTTTGTCTTTGCAGAAAAATAAAATATATCCATTTAAGGAATCCTGAGACCATTGGACAAATGAGACATCTGCAGAAAAAGGATAAAACATCAAGAAAAAAATGTTCACAGAAAAAGAGTAAATTGGCCCATTAGTATATCTCATTTATAACAAGATAAAATTTCATAAATCTTTCCCAAATTTTTGTTGCTCATTCCTATATATAAATATAATATAAATGGTCTGTTTGTAGTCTCAGTAGGTTTAAAGATTAAAAGCTGGCTTTGGAGTTGGAGAATGGCTCTGTTCTGATATGGAACAGAAGGAAAACAAATAATTAGGGCTATTGTATTGCTACTAATGTAATAATTTTGTCATGCTATTAATGGTCATATAGAGTACAAACCAATTCTAGAAAAAGGTTTGTCTACTTTCATGTACATGATTTCTGGTTTGACTATCAGTTTTCTACATTGAACCTTGACCATGCCTAACAACAACATTTGAAGTCTCCAAAAGGAAGATGGGGCTCCACAATGACTATTTCACCAGGACTATCACAACACCATTATCCTGAACAACACCAACTAAAGATCAGCTTTCACTACAAACTGCTCATAAAATTTTGAACCAGCCTCCAGACACTGCTCGGAAAAATTTTGAGGTGGCTAGCTAAAGTGTTCCAGCCTAACAGCATTTGAAACAAGTCTTGTGCTTGCCCATTATGCAGAGACTAGGCAACACATGATACAGCTTGATAATTAACCAACACTTTTTTCAGGGTCTCCTAAAGATGTTGTCACTTGCAGATATCATAGAGTAACTTTAAGAATATGACACCCACATTCCCAAGAGGTGGGGTGATTTTGGTCATTCATTGGGTTATGGATATTCGTCATTGTTTAGGGGGATTAGTTACAAAGTGTTGCTTACAATTAGGAAGAAAGTTGAACAAAGGGGATTATATTCAAGGTTTTGAGTTTGAAAAACAGTAAAAACAGAGGAATACAGATATGATAGGACAAAAAGTGTAGATTACTGAATCTACTCTGAAAAGAATAAAGGGCAAATATAGAGAAAATCAGATGAAAAGTAGATTATTGAACCTACTCTTTAAAAGCAACTACTGGTTTTAAATATTTTACATTAGATTGGACTTCAGTATATTATATACAAATGTTGTATATTGATACAAATTTGAGATTAATTTTGCTAAAACATACTGCACATACATTTCTAATATTCAAGGTATCATGTCTATACAGCTTATTTAGCAATGTAATACAAATTTCTAGTCCGTGAAAATTATTATTATCAACTATCTAGAACAATAAGGAAATGCAATTTAGTAATTAGTCAACTTAACAACTAAACTTGTAGTCATTTTAGGTATGTTTACAAGGTCAAAATAATATATTAGAAAAACAGGTCATCTTCAAATGTTTATGAGATCTATAGAATATGGCATGTAACATGTTTTAATAACATAAGTTCTTTCTCAATGACAATGAGACATGTCTGCTCCTGGCAGCACCAATCTACATCAGAGAAGATGATGAACATTAAATAATTCCACATGGAGTTTAAGTTCTGTGAGATAAAGGTAAGCCACTGGGCAAGAAAGTCCCCTTGCCTCAACTGCTGACACTGTGCTGTCCAAATTGGACAACCAGGACACCAAAAGAGTGACTCCAAACCTTGCGAAGACAAGGTGATCCAGTCCTTCAGATTGTCCTGGTTCACAGAAATGTCTGTCAGATATCCTAAGTCTGTAAACTGATGATGGATGCCCCAACATTGGAGAGCAACCTTGGGTGACTGTCCAGATAGCCAGCTGATATTGTCATTTCTCAAATTTTTTGGAATTTTCTTGCTTGCACTTCCTGTTTACTCAGTTAATATAATTTCCTTTTTGTGTCTCTGAGGCAGTTGAAAATGAAATAGCATAGTTATAGTTTTCCCTGTTTACCAAAATAAGTAAAAACCTCACTATAGATATAAGTAAAATAGATTTCAAAACATTAGAAGATAATTTGATAATTGGAATTAGAATAGAAAGTAAATTAGGTATAAGACTATGGACTTATCAAGAAAGAATAGATAATGGAGTATTTTCTTAGAATTTGTCATGTGCTTATGTACTAGACATTGTTAATGTACTTATTGCCATGTATATATTATATATAGTTATTGTACTTATTATACATAGTTTTTCTTATATTAGATAAAAACTTTTTTAAAAAAATTAGACCAAAAAAAGCAATGTGTTGATAACTTGCTTGTACAAATAAAACCTCTTTGGGGCCCTTAGAGGTCTGGAGGTCTGTACAGACAGAGAGGAAGCAAGGTAGCTGGGTAGAAACAGGATACATGCAGGGAGAAATAGGAAATCACTCATTTGTCTGCTAAGACTCTATGGAGATAAGGTATGCAGTGGCTTGCACTTTCTCTCTGGTCTCTCAGCATTTCCCTCTATATTTGACTCTGGCTTTTTGTTATGTAGACAAATTAAGAAATCCATTTACACTCCTCTTCTTCAGTTAATCATTTGTACACATATGTGTATATTTATGTGCATGTGCTGTATGCATGTTACATGCATACACACATATAACATACTGACTTCATTTAATGTTGCACATATAAATTATATGTGAGTATACACACACACACACACACACACACACACAAACACACACAGAAAAGGCTGACAGCTTTGGGCTAGATTACTTATTGAGAAACTTGTTCCTGGAGAATAGTGATTCTCTGTCTCTCAGCAGCCTATTAATTACCTTTAGCAATTCATTTGAGTGTAGGGCACGATAATATTTTCCTCATCCACATTGACTTGTAAATTGTTGCTGTAATAATACAGATCTTGGTTAGGTGACAATAATTTTGAGATCATACATACAGCTTCCTTGTCATGTAAAGGAGACACTATCTTGAAGCAGATGTCTTTCTTCTTAGATAATTTCTGCCTCCTGTTCCATGATGTCCTGAGGCTTAGATATAGGGGTTGCATTGTGAATCTATCAGTTGGGTATTGGCCTCCTACAGTCTGTTCTGCAGGCCACAGATGAAACATGAACAGATATAAACATGTCTCCAGTGAAAGTAGCACAAATATTTTGTGTCTTCATGTGTAACTTCGAACAACATTCACTCACGCATAGATTTTTAAACGTTTTTTCTTCTATCATACATTACATCCTAACCAGTTTTCCTTTCCTCCACTCCTCCCAGTTCCTCCCACTACCTCCCCTCTATTGAAGGTCAACTCCTCCACTGTTTGCTTAAAAACAAAAGCAGGTTTCCCATTAATATCAACTGAACATGGCCTAACAAGATACAATAAGACTGGGCACAAAATCCCATGTCAATGCTGAAGCTCTAAGCACAGGCAAAAGAATCAGAGACATCCCTCCTTCAATTATTGGGAGTCCCACAAGGATACATATGTATAGGACTTAGTTCAGACCCATAAAGGTTCTGTGTTTGTCATTTCGGTCTCATTGAGACCACGATTTTTGTGAGCAGCATTTTGTATTTCAAGATACAGATTTAATGTGACTTACAGCTGTGCTGTTCAGCTCAATGATTTACAGTGTGTTTGATCTGTTAAACACCCTCTGTTAATCTACATTATGGAGTATATCCTCATAAACAGTGACTACAGATCTAGCCATTTTATCTTCTCTCATTCAATTGTATACACAGCAGAAAGAGGGCAGAGGACTATGAAATGTTCATTATGAGTTCATGCCAGGGTAACTGGAATGTACAGGGCTGTGAACAGGTTGCTAGGAAGCTGTGGCTACTCTCTCACTACAAATTAGCCAGTCTTCTCAGCAGAACAAATAACAACTCTGCTTGGGTGCGGAGGGGATTTACTTTCTTAGGTATATTTGATTGCCATGCATAGCCTTTCTTACTATCTTATCCTGTCCTGTAAGAAATTGTCACATGAAATTACAAAAGGATGACTTCACTAAAGGAAAAATACCTTCCCAGATTTTCCTCATTTCTTTTAGCGTTGTTTAGAATGTGATTTTTTTCTCTTTCAGAATCCATTAGCCAGAAACATTTTTTCATTTTCTGATTTTTTAAAAATCTTTCACCTAAGAAAAAAATTATCCCATGTAAGCCTCGGGGCTGCTCCCAGTGCTAAGTGGGTGAGTCATAGAGTGGTCCTCTAATCTTAGTAAGAGGGGCAGTGATGCTTGCTCTGCACTCTGCCTCTGCAGCTCATTTTTAAGAAAAGAGAAAGATAAATTTCTGAAAAACATTATTCTGACAAATGCACAGCAGAGAAGAAATGGAAGACACCATGGCATGCTGTCTGTTGTTTGCAACACATTCTGAGCTGCAGCACTTGTTCATAGAAGTTTCTGCTGTGATCTAAAGAACTTTTGGGAGTAGGAGTATATTACTGAAGATAGGGAACAGGTGAGCAAGAAATTAAACTTCTCAATTTGTTTGAGTTTTAGCTTATTTACTTTTATAACCAAGTCCATTTAAATGAAAACAACATTTATAGACAATATTTGGGAATTTGGGTACTGTTCTTTCCAAACTACTTCCTGCTGGTAAGGGGCACTTTCTTAAGTATCTTTCTGCCTTTTTGATTTCCTCTATGGAGAATTCTTTCTTCAGTTATGTACCCCATTTTTAATAGTGTTATTTGGTGTTTTGTTGACTAGTTTCTTGAGTTCTTTGTACATTTTGGAGATCAGCCCTTTGGCGATTATAGGATTGGTAAAGACCTTTTCCCAGTCTGTGGGCTGCGGATTGGTCTTGTCCACTGTGTCCTTTGCCTTATAGAAGCTTCTAAGTTTGAAGAGGTTCCATTTATTAATTGTTGATTTTAGTGTCTGTGCCCCTAGAGTTATGTTCAGGAAGCGGTCTCCTATACCAATTTGTTCAAGTGTACTACTACTTCCTCTTCTAAGAGGTTCAATGTGGCTGGATTGATGTTGAGGTCTTTGATCCATTTGGACTTGAGTTTTGTGCATGGCGACAGACATGGATCTATCTGCAGTCTTCTAAATACCCTCATCCAATTGTGCCAGCACCATTTGTTGGAGATGCTGTCCTTGCCCCATTGTATAATTTTAGCTATTTTGTCGAAAATCAGGTGTTCATAGGTGTGTGGGTTAATATCAGGATTTTTTAATTCGATTCCATTGGTCTACCTGTCTATTTCTGTGCCAATACCAGGCTGTTTTCAGAACTATAGCTCTGTAGTAGAGCTTAAAGTCAGGAATGGTGATGCCTCCTGAAGTTCTTTTTATTGTATAGGGTTGTTTTGGCTATCCTAGGTCTTTTGTTTTTCCATATAAAGTTGGATGTTATCCTTTCAAGGTCTGTGAAGAATTGTGGTGGGATTTTAATGGGGATTGCATTGAATCTGTAGATTGCCTTTGGCAAGATTGCCATTTTTATTATGTTTATCCTACCTATCCAAGAGCATGGGGGATCTTTCCATGTTCTGTATCTTCTTTAAGTTCTTTCTTTAGTGCCACCAAGTTCTTATTATATAGGTCTTTTACATGTTTTGTAAGCGTTATACCAAGATATTTTATGTTGTGGCTATTGTAAAAGGTGATGTTTCTCTGATTTCTTTCTCTGTCTCTTTGTGGTCTGGAAAAAAAATAGGGCTACTGATTTTTAGGAGTTTATCTGTATTCCGCTAGTTTGCTGAAGGTGTTTATCAGCTGTAGCAGTTCCATGGTAGAGTTTATTGGGTCCCTTATGTAAACTATCATATCATCTTCAAATAGAGACAGTTTGACTTCTTCATTTCCAATTTGGATCCCCTTGATCTCCTTTTGTTGTCTTATAGCTTTAGCTAGAACTTCCAGTATGATATTGAAGAGATATGGAGAGAGAGGGCAGCCTTGTCTTGTTCCTGATTTTAGAGGAATTGGCATAAGTTTTCCATTCAGTTTGATGTTGGCAGTTGTTTTTCTGTATATTGCTCTTATTATGTTTAGGTATGTTCCTGTTATCCCTGATCTCTCTAAGACCTTTATCATGAAAGGGTGTTAAATTTTGTCGATGGCTTTTTCAGCATCTAGGGAGATAATCATAAGGTTTTTACTTTTTCAGTTTGTTTATGTGGTGGATCTCATTGATAGATTTTCATATGTTAAACCATCTCTGCAATCCAGGGATGAAGCCTACTTGGTCATGGTGAATGATTTCTCTGATGTAGTCTTGAATTCGGTTTGCCAGTATTTTATTGAGTATTTTTGCATCGATGTTCATCAGGGATATTGGTCTGTAGTTTTCTTTCTTAGTTGTGTCTTTGTGAGGATTGGGTACCAAGGTTATTGTGGCCTCATAAAAAGAGTTTGGCAATGAACCTTTCTATTTCAATTTTGTGGAACATTTTGAGGAGTGGTTGTACTAATTCTTCCTTGAATGTCTTGTAGAATTCTGCACTGAATCCATCTGGTCCTGGACTTTTTTTGGTTGGAAGGCTTTCGATGACTGCTTCTATTTCATTGCGGGTTATAGGTCTATTTAAGTTGTTTGTCTGTACTTGATTTAATTTGGTAAGTGATAGTTACACAGAAATTTGTTCATTTCCTTTGAATTTTCAATTTTTGTGGAATACATGTTTTCAAAGTATGACTTGAAAATTGTCTGGATTTCCTGTGTCCATTGTTACGTTCCTCTTTTCGTTTCTGATTTTGTTTATTTGCATGTTCTCTCTCTGCTGTTTCATTAATTTGGATAAAGTTTTGTCTATCTTGTTCATTTTCTCAAAAAAACCAACTCTTCGTTGCATTGTTTTTTTGTATTATTTTCCTGGTTTCTATTTTGTTGATTTCAGCCCTCAATTTGATTATTTCTTGGTGTGTACTCCTACGGGATGAGTTCGCTTCTCTCTGTTCTAAGGCTTTCAGTTGTGCTGTTAATTCTCTTATGTGACTATCCTCTGTTTTCTTCATATGGGCGCTTAGTGCAATGAACTTCCCTCATAGCACTGCTTTCAAGGTGTCCCATAAGTTCGGGTATGTTGTGTCCTCATTCTCTTTGAATATTAGAAGGTCCTTAATTTCTTTCTTTATTTCTTCTTTGACCATGAAGTGGTGCAATTGCACATTGTTCAGTTTCCATGAGTTTGCAGGTTTTCTAATATTTGTGTTGTTGAATTCCAATTTTAAAGCATGGTGGTGTGATAAGATACAGGGGATTATTTCTATTCTCTTGTATCTGTTGAGGTTTGGTATGCCACCTAGTATGTGGTTGATTTTAGAGAAGGTTCCATGTAGAGCATATAAGAAAGTATATTCTTTTGTGTTTGGATGGAATGTTCTATAGATGTCTGTTAACCCCAGTTGAGACATACTTCTGTTAGTTATTTGTTTCTTTGTTGAGTTTTTTGATTTGTGGTCCTCTCTAGTGTTGAGAGTGGTGTATTGAAGTCTCCCACTATAAGTGTGTGAGATTTTATATGAGCTTTGAGTTTTAGTGGTATTTCTTTTACGGATGTGGGTGCCTTTGTAATAGGGGCATAGATGTTCAGAACTAAGACTTTTTGTTGATGGATTTCTCCTGCAATTAATACAAAATGACTGTCTTCATCTCTTTTGATTAATTTTGGTTTGAAGTCTAACTTGTTAGATATTAGAATAGCCATGCCTGCTTGCTTCTTGGTTCCATTTGAATGGAAAATCTTTTCCCAACCCTTTACCCTGAGGTAATGTTTATCTTTGAAGCTTAGATGTGTTTCTTGTATGCAGCAGAAGGATGGATTCTGTCTTAGTATTCATTCTGTTAGCCTGTTTCTTTTTATAGGTGAGTTAACCATTAATGTTGAGGGTGAGTAAGGACCATTGATTGTTGATGCTTGTTTGTTTTAGGTTTGTTGTTGGCAGTGGTATTGGGAATATATGTGTTCTGCTTTACTCTTTGTTTCTGGTAGAGTTATATTATCTGTTGCCTACATTTTTGTGGGCATAGTTACCTTCCTTGGGTTGGAGTTTTCCTTCCAATAATTTCTGTAGGGCTGGATATGTAGATACGTATTGGGAAAATCTGGTTTTGTCATTAAATATCTTATTTTCTCCATCTATAGTGATTGAGAGTTTTGCTGGCTATAGTAGCCTCGGCTGGCATCCGTCTTCTCTTAATACTTGTAGAACATCTATCCAGGACCTTCTGGCCTTGAGGGTTTCCATGGAGAAGTCAGGTGTAATTTTGATAGGTCTGCCTTTATATGTTACCTGTCCTTTTTCTTTCTATGCTCTTAATACTCTTTGTTTATTCTGTTTGCAAGGCGTTTTGATTATTATATGTCGAGTGGTCTTTTTTCTTTGGGCCAGTGTATTTGGTGTTCAGTATGCTTCTTGTACTTTCATGGGCATGTCCTTTTTCAGATTGGGAAAGTTTCCTCAATGATTTTGTTGAATATGTTTTCGGCACCTTTGAGCTGGGCTTCCTCACCTTCCTCTATGCCTATTATTCTTAGGTTTGGCCTTTTCATGGTGTCCCACATTTTCTGAATGTTTTGTGTTAAGGACTTTTTGGATTTATGATTTTCTTTGGTCAATGAATCTATTTCTTCTAGTTTATCTTCTGGGCCTGCATTTCTCTTTCCATCTCTTGAATTCTGTTGGTTATGCATACGTCTGTAGTTCCAGATTTTTTGCTCAGTTTTTCTATTTCCAGCATTCCTTCGGTTTGTGTTGCCTTTATTTTCTCTATTTCAGTTTTCAAGTCTTGAACCACTTCCTTTACCTGCTTCATTGTTTTTTTTTTTTTTTCTTGGCTTTCTGTACTTTCATTACTTTCCTTAAGGAATTTGTTCATTTCTTCCACTTTTTTGTTTGTTTTTTCCTCCGTTTCTTTAAGGGATTTTCTCACATTTTCTTTGAGGGCCTCTATCATTTTTATGATGGTAATTTTTAAGTCGTTCCCTTCTGCTTCCTCTGCTTTGTTGTTGTGTTCTGTTCTAGTTAGTGTAGATTTCTTAGATTCTGGTGGTGGCATGCTTGTTTTTCTGTTGTTAGGTGTTTTCTTGTGTTGCCATCTTCCCATAGCTTCTTCCAGTGGTGTTGGTGTTGTCTCCCCCTCTCTCTATTGTACTTCCCTGGTGGGCTTATGTGGGTCAGAGGTTCAATATCTGTAGATCTGGGTGGTCCAAGCTCTATAGAAGGTCTATCTGCAGACAGAGACCCAGGGATTGGGTCAGGGATGAGGGTCCAGTAGAAGATGCCTGCAGAAACTCAGAGTGGTCCTGCAGACATATGTGGGTCTGTGGGAAGGGCACAGGGCTCCAGCAGAGGACTGGAGGTGGAGCAGAGATCAAGCAGGTGGAAATTACAGATGGTCCCATGTGGATAGGCAGGTCTCCTTTGTTCAAAGTTGTTTGTACTGAAGTAAGGTGGACTGTTGGCTCCTCCCTCTGTGCTCAACCATAGTGGTGGGACAGTGGGCAGGGTAGGGCACAGGGTGGGGGGCAGGCTCACAGTGGGGATGGGTGGGGGTTTATTGGAGCTCCAAGGGTGCTCTTGATGGGGACAGGACACAGGAGCAGAGGAGTCAGGGGCCAATGTAGGGATTTCGGTGGGGGGTGGGTTGTAAGGGAGAGGCCGCCCCAATTGGGCCCAGACTCACCTCTAGCCAATGGCTGACGGAAGAGGACAAAGGCTGAGCTGATACTTGGGAAGTTTCTGCACTGATCTCACTGGAAACTGGTACTCTCCAGCTGAGGCCTCTTTCCTTAGCAGAGGCCCTGCTTTCGGGGTCAAGGATCTTGCCAGTGGGAACTCAGAGTGGATCCACAGAGATAGGCAGATCTCTGGCTAGCTTATTTAAATTTAAGTGAGCTCATATAATTGGAGTCCACCACATTACATAAAACAACCCAAGGCATTAATTTGATTACAACCTTCCTCATACTTGCAGATTGATAATCAACTATTCACCAGTTTCACCAGAATTGGTTAGTGCTAAGGAGACAAGCTCTATGCTTCCCTGAGGTAGTCTATATTTAAAATAGTTCAGATTAAGAAAGTAATTTTGTGAAAACTATACTGTGAATGACAATATTTTAAAACTGCATTGTTTAACCTTTTATAACTGTTTACATAGTACTCATGTCACATGAGACTATATTCACTAATCCATCCAAAACAAATAGTACATTGTATCTAGTCCAGTGACTGTGAACTTCATTGGGTATAAAAAAATCTTAGAAGCCAGGTCTTACCTGGCCTTACCTGTTTACTTATCCTGTATTATTTAAACTTCCCAAACACATAGTTCCCAATCAGAAAGGAATCACAACACAAAGGCCTCAACAAAGCCTTCAGAATTCAGCTCTTCCTCTTTACTTCTCTGTCCTTTATCCTATGAAGAGACATGTGCAATGCACCAATATTTATGTCTATTTCATATTGTATAAGTATGACAAATATACTTGAAAGAATTTGATAGCTTCCACGGACCATGATGAGCCCTAGACTGACACTTGGACTGAATATGTAGTTCTTGGAAATATTGGAAAAATCTGATTGCTTACTTTTATAACCATCTTTATAATAACATGATATAGCAATAATAATTTCAGAACATATGAGTGTGATCGGAAGAGTAGCACTGTGGCTTGTTTAAGGAAAGTCTTAGACTTAAGTTTTGCAACATCTGGCCAGAAAATGAAACAACATGTCCTAATAATGGTGTTTCTGGTGCCTCTTCCTATCTTCATAGCAAATCCCCATTTTTCTTTTCAAACTCATATAATACTTACTTGTTGAAAAATAAAAATATACTCCATGAGAAGAGTTCTCTCATAGCTGTGCAGTCTGATGTACTACAGTTTCTTGCACAACTTATCCTCTTCTCTAACCTCCAAATCCCAGGGGTAACACAGTCCTCATATTTATATTCTCCAGTATTTACATATTGTAAGGTTCTGAATAACACTGAAGATTCCAGGAATGAATAGTACAAGCTTCCTTCCCTTTCAGCACTCAACTGTAAAAGGGAAGGGGATGTCAGAAGCCATTGTTCTTTATCTTGGTCCAGGCAGCCATAACGGCCTCCCAATATCCAATGTGTAAGGATTCATAATTTGGGGATATAAAAAGTAAAAGAAAGTAGAAACGTAAGCAGACAATTACTGGGTGCTTTAGAACAAATTGAAGTTGGTGATATTTTTATATAAGTACTAGATAAAGATTGTTAAAGGCAGCTCAAATTTAGTAAGGCATATGTAATAGGAAGCAAATGTGAGCAAGAAACCAATCTCTGGTACTAAAGTCCTTGTCAATATTGGTGTGATGGCTTTCCATCAAAGAGAGCCTGTAACTTCTGTTAACAGCATTTGTTGCATGGAAGGTTGTTGATTTGAGACTGCTTCTTTAAAAATAAATGCAGGGTTTAGATGGATTTGAGCACTATTTTCTAAAGGGTCTGCCATCTTTGAAATGCTAATACTCAAAAATTATTTTCAGACCTCTGATTGGAAGATTCAGTAGTCTGTTTAGTATACATAGGAGAATCAAACATTGGCTAACAAGCAGCATGGCTGGCTGAAGGGTCCCATTATATGTTTCCTCAAATATACTTGAGACAAGAAGCCCATGCATCATGTATGTATATGATAACATATGATGGCAGGCTAGATGAGAAAACGGTAGGCTGCTAAAAACTAGAATAGCCTGCTTTGATTCATGAAGTTCAGGAATGCCTCTCAGACCAGAAATATGTGAAAGATGCAACTGAGACATGAAGGTTTTGGTAAGTGGAAGAAATAGGAAGTACTATGTGTCAATCTCCTGATGATGAATGAAATCAACTTTGTTCACTCCTTGTAAGTGAATTAAATCTGGGTTAATTTTTATATATGGAGCTCGAAAGAGGTTGAGAACAGTGAAAGTGCAGGGCAGGAAGACCCAAGCAGTGGGGCACAGCTACCTACCCCATCATGGTAAATCAGTATACAGCTTTCTTCCTTAGGAAAGGCTGGATAAGAGAAAAACATGTCAACTGGGTTAAATGGCAAACTTAAGAAATGATTGACTTTTTCTGTCTGTCAGGAGTATATGATGTCATGACAAATCCATAGAAACAGTTTGAACTGCAGCATTTTGAGAATATCCAGAAGCATAAATTTAATTCTGCAAGGAATAGAGCCACTGAGTATATTTAAACAGAAAAGTAACACTCATTATGCAAAGTCTGTGACTGTGATAAAAACCAGAAAAAGGTGGTTCTTTGGGTACCTTTGCAAGTGAAAATGTCATGTCTCCCAGCTCTAATGTCCAGGAGGAATGGCATGCCTTTACTCGAACCTAACATCTTACAAGTCCTAACAAATATATATATATGATCCCAGTTCCCTCTCCCTCTCTCCCTCCCATGCTCCCCAAGCCCCTCTCCCCACAGGATCCTATTCTTGACTCTGCCCTTCATTTGTATCTATTCTGTTTCTGTTCTATCCCTAGTGGGTTGCAAACATTGTCTGGGCCATATCTGTGACAGTTCAGTACTATCTTTTGCTTAGAGGACATTAAAATTATTTGAAAGAAAGAATTTTAGTTTTTGCTTAATGTAAGTTTGAGTTTAAAATCTTTTCCATCTGTTTTTTGTTTTGTTTTGTTTTGTTTGCTTTTATTTGCTTCCTACTTATCTGGAAGCAAAACACATGTATTATACAAGTCTTGAAGAACGGTGGCTTTTTGATGAACTGCAATTTCCTCCCTAAGGAATAATGTATCTAGAACTGTGTGGCACCATCTGTTGGGAAAAGTAGTGACCGCTTTGGTTGAGGATGGGGCACATTACAGCCTGAAGCCCTTGTTATAGCTCACAACATAATTGAGAGGATTTATAAAGGGGGTATTTTACTTTTTTGTGGTAAAAATATAATTTTTAAAGCAAAATAGTAATCTTTTAATTATTCGACACCAATAATTTTACTCAGAATGCTGAATCTTCTTTATATTAAAAAACAAAACCAAAAACAAAGAAATAAAGGGGAAAAAGGTTAATTAACACATGGATAGCAGAGGTTACATGGTGCACTTCTTAATTTTCCCCAGGGTAAGATTTAGTGACACAGAATTATAATTACTGAAACCTTTCTTTATGAGCAAGCTATGGAACAAATTATCTTTATTTTAATGCACAATTCATTATTTGCACATTCATTTTCAGTTCAGCACATGCATTGTTTTATGGCACAGATGATTTTTCATTATACACATTCAAATACAGGTGGTAATTCAGTTATCTGCTTCCTCTGTGTAGCACATTTTTTATATATAATAGATGCAAAAGGAACAGAAACTTTTGAATTCAAGACAAGATGATATTTTTCTATTTTAAATGGTAGGAAAGCATTGTCCACTAATTATTATTGAATGTGCACATGAGGTGAAGCATGGTGTTTTAGATTTTGCTGTTTCCATCACAGTGTTCTCAATCTGTTCTAACCCTTTAGTGAATTGGATGGAGTAGGTTATGTACCCAGCTCACTATGTAACACACTGAATACCCTCAAGGATAAAGAAGAGGGCCTCAGAAGACAAGATTTTCTAAGTGGGAAAGGGCCCCTGTATTTCTCCAGTGCCAGCTCCTCTCAGACATTTCCACATGGTGTTATTGTTGAAGAACTGAACTGCAAGAGCCCAGGAATCTTGGCTTGGAAGTAGTTGTTGAAGATCCACTGCACTGAGACAAAAGCAATGACCCATGCAAGTACAGACATAGGTAGCACTAAAACACTGAGCTGCGGCATTAAATAGTGTTGTGATGTGTAGATTGTTTTCTGAATAAAGCTTTTCATTGCATAAATATCAGAAAACATTAGAGGAAACTTGAAATAATACAGACTTTAAATGAAGAATTTATGAGTATTAAAATCAAGGAAAAAGAGAATGAATGTAAAACGATAGTATTTTTTTTATCACCTAGACTCTGATTAGTTCTTGACTCATAATAAAGAAATACATGTACTGAAAACTCCTTAATTTCTGATCTCACTCTATGTGTAGAATGGAATTTTCCTCTACAAATAAATGTAGGCCCTGCTATAATAAAGGAACAAAAGAGTTTGCTTTTCTAAAGAATTGCTTACTTATAAAGTCTTTTGATAATTCAGATATCTGGACAGCTGTGTTTAGTCTGTATTTAGTTAGACTCTACTTGCATTCAAATTTTCTCCCAAAAATGTAAACCACACATACACAATTTCATATTTTAAAAATTAAATGCTGTAATAAATCAGCTAATTTAAACATGCAAGTTGGAACCTGGGTCTAACTTGCCGAAATATTCTAGGCACTTCCATTGAAACTTCAGGAAGAAACATTAACCCGTGTTTTAAGCAAGCTCCTAAACATTGACACCATGGCTGAAAATTGTTTCTAAAGGGATTGGAATTGAATGCCCTGTGGAAGTTTAGGATAGAAAGGTCCATTTTTTCCTGACATTCCCATGTAATGCAATTTTTGAAAAACTTATTTGGGTTGTTTTTATTATTCATGCTTGTATATGATGTATGTGTTATAAGTAGGGTGTGTGTCTCTGTGTGATTGTGTGTGCCTGAGAGTGAGTCTCTCTCTCTCATATTCTCCCTCTCTCTCTCTCTCTCTCTGTGTGTGTGTGTGAAGGTATGTGTGTATGCATGTGTGTGAGGATATGGGGTGTGCATGTTTGTGCTTATGGATGTGTGAAAGTCAGAGGAAAAGTTTCAGAAATTAGTTAATTCTCTTTTACTTGGGCTCTGGGAATGAACTCAGCATTTTTATACCCTCTTAATCACCTTGCTGGCCCACATATAATGTGATTTTTAAAGACCTGCAAAGCATGGGCCCAAGCAATCTTAGCTGAAAATGTACTCTTTAAGATCCATTATTTTTATGCTAATGGCATCGTGTAAGTATGTGGCTGTGGTTAGCATGACCATATTGAGTTGACTCTGACATTTAGCTGTGTATAAATGCTAATATATGTTGTTTTTAATATATACGTGTGTGGGTGGGTGTGTAAATTCTTCTAAAAGCTGATTTTCTTTTATAAGAGTGACTGCTTATAAGAGTCTTTGCTGAAAATCATTCTGTAACACAAATATTAAAATCCAGATACAGATATTGGGTTCAAGGCGAAGATCAGAAAATCAAAGCAGCCAGCAACTAGCTCTTACCTTTAACTCAGACTGAAATTGGTGATCATGTTTCCACAAATCCTCAGAGTGCAATGCTCTCCACCAACCCTTAGACAGCAGTCAATGATTTCCTATCTCCTCCACCTTATATCCCTCTTTTTACCCAGCCATAGTACTCCTGTCTCAATCTCCCTAGTGCTGGAACTAAAGGTATGTGATCCCAAGTGCAGAGCTCTTCTTTGTGTGAGCTTTTTCTTGATGGAGGAATCTCCTTTTTATATATATGTTTCTCTAATTGATTGATGAATAAAACACCGATTGGCAAGTAACCAGGCAAGAAGATTAGGAGGGGCTAACAGATGAGGAGAATTGTGGGGAAATGACAGAGAGAGTGAGCCACCAGGAAAACACCATGTAGCCCTGAAGTAATAGTAGAAGACTGTTTAGAACAATTGTATTAATTAGTATACTTCTAACTACTACTAAGGGTTAAAAAACTCTAATTTCCTCCTGTGTCATGTGGTCACAGTAACTGATCAGCACTATGAAACGGGATCAAGGAGGTGAGACTAAAGAGCATTTTCTTAGTGTTTCCTTTTCCTTGTTATTTTTTAAACAGTTGCTTTGAAGAAGGGAGAAAACCATTTCAGAACACTGAGCAGTCAGCTTAGAGTTCCTGATGACAATTTAACACAAGTAAATAAGACTGAAGTTGAATCATTGAAGATGCAATCAAAAGAAAATGACATGTCTGATTAGAAGTGACTTAAGCCACTTTGCCCAGAGAAGCAGAAAGGCTAACTGCAAATCTTCACTTCTTCCTCCTCTCCTCCAAATCCAGGCCCTGTTCACACCCTTATCTCTGTAGCAGACCACCTGCTGCACCCTCCCATCCCTCTCTAATCCTATCTTCAGGTGATTACACATCTCCAACCTTCCTTTCCATTTAGCTCATTATCCAAATCTCCAACCCCAGCAGACTTTTTCTGAGAACCCTTCAGCCAAGGCTGCCAGAGTCAAGTAGACCAGCTAAGTATGTGTAGAAGCTTCAAGTCTTCACTCTCCCTCCTATCCTGCTATTCAATCCCCCACTCTCATCCCCAGCTCTGAGGAAAACTACCCTTTTTTCCCTTCATTACACTCTGCCCTCATTCCAAGAGGAATAAGCACATCCTAGAGGACATCATGCTTTCCTCCCTTCCATGGATCCCTTAAGCTTCCACCACTACTCTATTCACATTCCTAAGTGCCAGCTCCCAATAACTAGGAAAACATTTTAGCCAGAACCCACAGTGGCCACACCCACCAGGATATAAGAATTTAATACCAGGCTTATAAACAGAAACCAAGAAACAATACTCCTACCCAACAAAGACAAGACCAGATATCAGCATTAATCTACAATGAAAATCTTCCCAAACACATATGACTAGACACTAACATACAACACAATCAGTAATAGTGATGACAATATATCTCACCTAGAGCCCAACAACCTTACCACAGCAGACCTTGACTATTACAACATGTATGAAGTACAAGACAAAGACCTTAAAATAGCCATTATGAATGTAATAGAGATTCTTAAAGAGCAAATGAATGAACCCCTTAAAGAAATTCAGGAAAAGACAGTCAATGGAAAGAAATTAATAAAACTGTTTAAGACTACTAAGTTGGCCCACACCTTAAATCTCAGCCCTTGGGAGGCAGAGACAGGCAGATCTTTGTGAGTTCAAAGCTCTGGTCTCCAGAGCTAGTTCCAGAATAGCTAGGGCTGTCACACAGAGAAAACCTGTCCTGAAAAACCACAACCAAAACCAAACCAAAACAACAAATAACTGTTCAAGACATAAAAGCAGAAATAGACTCAATAAAGAAAACCCACACAGAGTGAAATATGTAATGAAAAAAATTAAATGAACAAGAACTTCAGAGGCATGCTTCACCAACAGAATATAAGAGATGGAAGAGAGTATCTCAGGCCTTGAAGGTGCAATAGAAAAAAATGGATACTTTGGGCCAAAGCACATATTAAGTCTGAAAAACTCTTGCCATAGAACAACCAGAAAATTTGGTATAGCAGGAAAATACCAAATATAATAATAATAAGAATAGAGGAAGGTGAAGAATTCCAGCTTAAGAACACAAAAAATATATTCAACAATATCATAGAAGGAAATTTCACAAACCTAAAAAAGTAGATGACTATCACAGTTTTAGAAGAATGTAAAACATCAAACAGGTTGGAACAGAAAAGAAATTCCCCTTGAAACATAATAATAAAAATACTAAATATATGTAACATAAAAGAGCATAGAAAGCTGCAAGGGAACAAAACAGCAAGCAACATATAAAGCTGATCTATTAGAATAATACCTGAAGTCTCAAAGGAGACCCTAAAAGACAGCAGGACATGGACAGATGGTGCTCTTTACACTCTAAGAGGTCAGGGATGCCAGTCTAGGCTACTATACCCAGTGTGGTATTCTGAAGATAATTGTCTCCCACACACTCACAGGGAATGACACTATTAACAGGAGTGGCCTTGTTAAAGGAAGTGTGTCATTGTGGGGGCAAGCTTTGAGATTTCCTATTCTCAATATACCATCTTTTGTCTTGATGGGAGATGTCATTCTGTATATGTTTCTCATACTGGTTAATAATAAAGCACTGTTGGCCAATAGGAAAGGAAGGTAGGAGGGACTTGGAGACAAGGAGAAAAGAGGAAGTAGGAAGGAGGAGTCAGGATGGAGAGCCTGGAGAGAACAGAACTGCCATTCCTCTGCTCTCAGTAAGACCACGTGGAAATACATAGAAATGGATTAATAATTAAGACAGAGCTAGCTGATAAGAAACTATCACCTGGCCAATAGCATTGTATCAAATACAGAGTCTCTGTGCATTATTTGTGGCTGGCGCGGCGGCGGGACAAGACCAGTGGCGGCGGGTGGGAAAACCCGTACTCCTTACATTGTCTCATTCTACTTCCTGTTGCCTTCTGAACAAGATATAGCCAGAATTATGTCTGTCTGCTCACCACCATTCTCCCTGCCATGAAGATAACGGACTGAACATCCAAAACTATAATTAAGCCACCCCAATTAAATGGTTTCCTTATAAGAGAGTTGTCATAGTCATGGTGTCATTTCATAGCAAAAGAAACCCTAAGACAGAAGTTGGTACTAGAGACTGAGATATTGCTGTGACAAGCCTTGTCATGTGTTATTTATAGGAATCTGGACTTTGGTATTTTGGATTAGAAAAACAGTAGAAATGTTATAACCACTACTTAGTGGGACATATTAGTAGGAGCATACTAGTTTGATTTGATGGACTGTGGGGACCTTGCTCCAGAGATTACAGAGTAGAATATTAATATGTAGCCTAGAGACTGTGGTGTAGAATATGGCTGATCTTTGTTTTTGTCCAAAGATCCTGTCTGATGCTAAAGTGAAGAGTATTGGATTAATTATATTGCAGAAGAAATCTCAAAAAAAGCCTACTATAGACTTAACATGTGGTCATTATTAATGCTTCACTTGGTGTCACAATCCCCTTCCTGATGCCTTCTGATCAAGATGTAGCTGTCACCATGCCTGTCTATAAACAGCCATGCTCACACACAAGATGATAATGGACTGAACCTCTGAGCTGTGAGCTGTTGCCTCAATTAAATGTTTTCCTTTATAAGAGTTACCATGGTCATTGTGTCTCTTCACAGAAATAGAAACTCAAACTAAGACAGTATCTAAACTATAAACTCAGTTTCAGCAAGCTCACAGTAAACATCAACATAAATGGAAAATTAATTTGTTTACTCCACTGATATCAGAAACAAGACAAGATTTTCTACTCTCTATATACCTACTCAATATAATACCTGAATTCTTAGCTAGAGCAACAAAACAACCAAAAGTGAAAAAGGGAATACAACCTGGAAAGGAGGAAGTCAAAGTATCTTTATTTACAGATGATATGAAAAAAAAATTCCACTGAGAACAAATACTTTCAGAAAAATAGCAGCATACAAAGTTAATTCATGAAGCATAATAGTCCTCGTATATACAACTGACAAAATGGACTGAGAAGAAACAAGGAAATCATATTTCTCAATATCATCAAATACTATAAAGTTTCTTGCAGTGTCTCTAACTGAGAAAGTAAAAGATTTGTGTGATAAAAACATTTCAAGGCATTGAAGAAACAAATTGAAAAAGATATCAGAAGATGAGAAGCTCCCCCATGCTCATAGATCATTTAGAATAATATAGTGACCATTCTACCAAATGAAATCTACAGATTCAAAGCAATTCCCTTGTTCAGCTTCAAATGAAAACACACACACACACACACACACACACACACACACACACACCAAATAAACAAACAAAAAGCAACAGGGCAGTGAAAACTATCCTGAGTAAAAAAATAACTTCTGGAGGCCATTTCAAGATGTACTAGAGACTTTGCATAATTACATGGATAAAAAAAAAGACATGTCAATCAATGAAACAGAATTGAAGACTTCGACAGGAATCTACGTACCTATATACACCTAATTTTTTAAAATATAATAAACAAGAAATATATACTGGGAGGGAGTGCAGCATCTTTAATAAATAGTTCTGGTAAAACTAGCAGGCTGCATAAACAAAGTTCCAAATAAAAGCATATGCATCACTCAGCACAAAACTCAAATCCAAATGGACCAAGAGTGCAACATAAAACCTTGGCACTGAAAAGTATGTTGGAAATAGCCATGAACTAACTGGCACAAGAAAAGACTTTTGAAAAGATCCTCTGAAAATATATTATGGTTTCCAGTTTAGTGTTTTTTGGAATTCCTTAGTATGCAAAACTTGATTTATATCTGATTTTTTTTTTGTCCAGTTCTAATGTATTAGTTTTTGTTTCATCTTACCATATTTTATCTTATTAATTTTATTATTATTCCATATAAGTCTGTTAGTTTTCTGATGGGTCATAGAAAGGGAGTGGGCCAAGAAAGAAGGGAAGGTGGAGGAGAGCTAGGAAGGGTACAAACTATAATGAGGATAGTCCATGTTTGAAAATATATTTTCAATAAAAAAAAGCAGGAGTGATGTGAGCAATGGAAATTCATACCTGAAACATAAATGGAGAGTGGGTAGTATTGATGGAGTCAATGGTGTCTTGCTCCTGGACTGGCTTCCCTGCATCATTCTAATGTCCATGAGTGTCTATTAAAGTACCAAAACTTATGGGAAAGAAGGAAAGAGGACAGGAATTTTTGTGCAGGCTGTTGCACCACAGAAAGCGCTGCCCAGCAAAGTCTCTATTTCCCCTCATCTAAATCAGGCTCAGCACACAGGAAGAGGTATTTCTCACAGTATAGTACTTAAGCTAGGAAGTGATCTCTGCCTTCAAGGAACTATTTATATAGTTCAAATAGTGTTCACTGTGTACTGGTATGTTTGTAAAATAGTCCTTACTAGCCAAAGTATATAAATTGGGTAAATGATGTTTGGAAATTGTAGAAATTTGAGGGAAAATTTTAAAATAAAGCATTCCATGTGATGTATAAATGTAATATGCATCAAGTGTCAGAGTACTAGGGGACGCGTTTAATAAAGTCCAAGGGCTGTTTGTCCTTAGGCCCCATTTTATGGAACATCATATTCTCATAGATGTGACTATCCTTAAATACATTTTAGTTTAGTTTTTCCACCTATGTATCCAATTGCAAAAGCGTCTATAATCATGTTTATTCTAAACAGCCCTGAAAGGTGTTTGTACTTGTCCCAAGACTACGCACAATCAATCTATGTACTTAATGATGGCTACTTACCAATCCTTATTCAGCTAATTCTTTTGAGCTTGGCTGCTGGCCCATGAGCATATCTGCTTTAATGCCTTTATAACAGAAAGTGTCCGCTGCTCTACTTTCTCACTCATTTTAATTAACTGAATACTCCACAGACATCAGGAACTCATATGCTCAGCTTATTCCTGTGACAGGCTCTTACCAAATTACCCTCTTCCTCTGAAAAATAAGTAGTACTATATGTTACAAAATTATTTCCTGTCCTTTCAAATACCACATTCTTTTCTGTACTTTGCTCAATTGAAGAAGCCTAAATGTCTCATAACTTCTTAATTAACATTGTCAACATAGTGAATGACTTTTGTTATTTTAATTGAATACATTTTTTTCTCATGAAGACCTAATAAAAACACACCCTCAACTTAACACTTTATTTGACAAAGATGCTATAAAGCTTATTTCCAGATTCTTGTGATATTCATTATTTCCAATTCAGTGTCAGCTGCTTTCCCATTGATACTAAAATGGAAGCTCTTCATCCAAGGTCTACAGAGAAAAGTAAATGCATAATGTCTCTTATTCCTCAGAAAAGAAGATTGTTATAAGAAGAAAAATATTTTAGTGATGTAAATCCACAAACAAAACATTTTATAGATTTCTGATGGCCTCTTGAATCCACCATTGATATTTACCTTATTGTTTTCAATATCATGTTGGTGTTTCTAAATTTTATTCTGTGTACTCAAAATGAGAGCAGCAATGACTGTCTTTCTCTCTGTAGGATGATAGAAAATACATTGCCTACCATTTAAATAGGCACTCCATAAGTGATCATCAATTTTTTATTTGTTATTTATTTTATATAACCAAGTCCATTTAAATGAAAACAAACATTTATATACCTTCCATTTTTACCACAATGCAAAGCTACTACACATAATAGCACATACTATAAATATTCTTGACTCACCTGGTGTTAGCTCTGTTCTGACTCAGACAAAAACAAGAGAATCATTTTACAGAAATAACCCAATATTACGGTTCAACTTTCCCCAGTTGACTTTATTTGTGATGAATTATGCAATTAATTTATTGTTCACAATCCAGTTTGCCAAAATTAACTCATCATAATGAACTTGAACTGTCAAATTCAAATGAGTTTCTTTTAGTTTCTAATAGTCATGACTTTTCCATCACAGGATTTTCTCTACAGTGCTTTCATATTTAAACATAATATTCTCATTTGGTTCGTGACCAAGAAAATGAAGGGTTACTAATCAATGGCAATGCAGTTGCTCTCTGTCAGAGGTTTTTAGATTATGTTTCATTGATTAGTCACAGAAGAATTCAACAGAAAAGAAGTTAAAGAAATAAAATATAAGGTAGATTTTTGTCAGGCAAAAGTTAAACATTTGGAAATCCTACAAGACTTCATTGTTTAAAACACCTTGATGTAAATTTTGACATTTCCAATGTGGATGTAAGGGGTTGGGTATGGAAAGGTTAATATTCTCATAATCAACACATGTAAATGACTGGTCCAGGAATTACATGTTATTCTACACAAGTTTTGTTTAATGATAGAAAAATGGAGGACAGGACACTTAGCGGGAGAGAGGTGGTTGGAGAGAAGTAGTATTAGATGTTGGTTATCAGTGCACATTGCATAAGTGAATGGAATTTTCAAAGAACAAAAATATTACTTACATAGCTATTACTGTCTAATTTATAGTACTTATTGTATGCATTTCTTAGGAGAGTTTTATTTTACAAGTGAAGGAAAACCCTACAGATCTGAAATTAATGATCTAAAGCAGCAAGAACTAGGAATAGGATATGGTGTTGCTGAAAATTTTATTGGGAAGTTCTAAGGCAATCAATGATCAGAAGCCGGCAGAAAGCTTTGTAAGACCACTAAAGACAAAAGTGTAATTATGACTAGAGAAAAAAATTGAGACCTTGATATGTGAAAGAATTTAAAACCAGTCCTGGATAAAATACTGGTGGTGTTTCTCTGTTGGCTCTGGGGAGACCATAAGTGGGATTTTTAAAAGAAGACTAGATAAGAAAATCTAGAGAGAATGCTTTGGTTATAACATGCATGTTAAATCCCTTTAAGAAAGTCATTGAATTGGTGCAGCCAAAAATCGACACACATTAAAATTTAGTATATATGAGAATATATAATGTAACAGCAATCTTATTGAAGAGCTTTAATGCATAGGATACACATAGGGTTAATTTTCAACCTGGATATCCTGCCTCCTTCATTTGCAATTATCTAATATGTCTGAGTCATCACTTTCCTTGGTCCGTATGTCACTATTTAGTGCCACTTTTCCAGTGAAGGGTTGTATGACAAGCTTACTGTGAGGGAAGGGTAAACTAGAAGCAGAGTTGCTTGAAATGCAGTGTTGGTTATGAGTACTTAAGCCTCAGAAATAAAGGAAGTCTTGCTGGAGAGATGGCTCAGTTGTTACAAGTTAGGCTAACAACCAAAAATATAAGAAATAAAGGAAGTCTCTCCACGTGTAGATTCCTTTCTCTGTGGTGCCTGGCCTCTCAATTGAAGCATTCCCACATAGAAAATTTTCCAAACTTCCTGTGTAAAAGAAACAATCATTAGAATCTATATTTTGTAGTAAATTTGCAAACAATTAAAGTAAACTAAGGCTTTGTTGAAATCCCCCACACACACAAAAAAAAAGATTCTAGCTCCAGAGACTGGCCTCCACATGCATGCAAATATATGGCACACACCTGGGCACCTATATACGCACATCAAACTTGCATGTAAACATAAAAATGTTCCCTGTATGAAGATAGAGTTTTCTGTTCTATCTGGTCCCAGCTGTTTGGACCCAAATAAATACACAGAGATGTCTGTTAATTATAAACAGTTTAGCCAATGGGTCAGGCTTCTTAATGGCTACCTTTCTCTTAATTATTAAACCTTTCTATTAAACTATATATTACCAGAAGGCTGTGACTTACCAGTAATTCTCTGGCATGCTACTCCTTTGGTGGCTACATGGCATTTTTCCTTCTGATGACTGCTTCCCTCCCTTTCCTCTTCCAAGAATTCTCTTAGTCTATTATCCCCACCTATACTGCCTGCGTGGATACTGGCCAAGTGGCATTTATTCATCAACCAATAAGAGAAATATATTCACAAAATACAGAAGAACATCACCCATCACCTATCATCTAAACAAGTGATGAATCAATGAATGTTTTCAAGAGAATTAGAGAGTATTGGCTTGGCAACTGCTGTCTAAGTAGGTGTGCATAAATTAAAGTTTTGCAAACTTTAGATAGGATAATTCTAATTTGAACTGTATAAACTCAATGGTATTTTGTAGATATCTAAAACATGAAACAAAGTAAAAGTCACTCCCCCCCCACACACACACAGCAGTAATTGGAGCCATGGAAATAGTTTTCTGATTCAGCATCCAGACCGAAACAATTTATACATGGAACATCTATATTCATAGTTCAAAATGAGTGATTCCATCTGATTAATGATGTAGGGAGAAAATGAACAGTTACTTTAACTACACAACAAACATAATTTGTAAAATGTTCCCCAGCAATATTTTAAATTTCACTGTGTTAGATATCTGATGGGGTCTAGAACTACCTGAACCTTCAGTACATAAGACATGTACCATAACAATCTCAAAGGCAACAATTTTTTTTACTTTTTTTATTTTATTTTATTTTACATAACAAAATCCAATTAAATGAAAACAAACATTTATACACAATATTTGGGAATTTGGGCATCGTTCTTTCCAAACTACTTCCTGCTGGTAAGGGGCGTTGTCATGGGGGATTCGATGAAGATTCAGAAATCCTGGCTGTAGTCTTCAAGGCTGCCTTGTTCAAGCTGTTTTGAATGTAGGATCACCTTGTACTCTGTTTCAGGCAGTCTGGCGTGATCAAACCACATTAGTCTGGAAGAAATCCACATCTTTTCATTTTCTGTGGAAACAAAAATAGAAATCCTTTTCCCCAGTAACTTGTAAAGGCAACATTTTTTAATGCTTCCCATTAGCAGTTTTAAAAAAATTTTGAGAGGAAGACCAGGAAGCAGATCACTAGCCCCAGTGATGATGAGTGGTACCATGGGTGTTCTATCTATATTAAAGATTTCCTTTAAAAAATGAGAGGCATTTTACAGAAGTATAATTAAAAAGATCCTCTGAAAGAATATATAAAATATGATTAAAGTTTAAGCAGTTTTATAGTGAAAATCAGAGGCATTAGTGCACCTTGTTATACATGGTGCTGGGCTCAGTTGCATTTATTTCACTGCACTTTGTGTCAAGTAAATGTTTATTTACATACATATAAAGTGTCCTTTCCACAGTGTTTATATTATGTCAAAACAAAGAAAAAGTGAGAATGAAAAGCATATTGCATATTATAATTGGAACTATTCATAAATGTTAGTATCCCATGCTCAGAAAAAAAAAAAAACAAACTAGAAGAAAAACATGAATAATGACAGCATTCCAGTCATAAGGATAGCAGTAATGATCTTTCTTTCCTTTAAGCATTTCCTATAGTCCTCAGCTTTATTAACTATTACATACATAGCAAAGGGGAAAATACTATTTACACACAACAAACAAAGAAGAGTTATAGAGGGTATGAGCTCTATTTACAAGGTCACACTTCTAAGTGTGACTAACAGAAAGGAGTGAATCTTACTAGGAAAGTGTTTTCATAGTATGATAGAGACCTGGTGTTTGATCTCAAGCCTTGCAATAAATAAATAAATTATTATTAATAATATTGTAGAATGATTCCATTTATATGACCATCTGACATCAGAAAACACTGATAGTGATGGAGAGCATATATGCTACATGTGGCTGAGATGAATATGATAATGAGTTATAGCAGGAGGAGAAGCTGCCATGGAGGCTTGTATTAATTACAAACATTATACCATAGCTCAGGCTTATTACTAACTAGTTCTTACATTTTAAATTAACCCATATTTCTTATTTATGCTCTGCCACATGGAGGTACCTTCTTTCAATGGGCTGTGATCACTCCTGCTCCCTCTATATCTAGTTGGCAACGCCTGAGACAACATCCTTCTTTCTAATCTCATCTCTGTCTGGCTGTACAGATTATACTTCCGGTCTAGCTACCAACAAGTCAGGATTTTATTAACAATGAGAGCAATACACATTTGCAGTGTATAAAGATTGTTCCACAGCATTTCCCCATTTTGTGCAAATAAAAAGGAAGGTTTTACCCTCAACGTAGCAAAACTATATGTTACATAATTTCTTATCAAGTAATAATTACAGCTACAATATCCAGTTCATTTGTAATTGCCCAATTTAGAGAAAATTCTCTATCTTCCCTTTGTGAGTCTAAAGTTTTATATATAATATAACTTTTATCCTAACTAAGGAAAACTAACTATGACTATCTAGTCTTTAGGTCCATCAAAGACCCCAGAAGGGTGACATGCTACCCAATGACAAGAACATCTTGCTGCCTAGATAGACAGTCACCCAAAGTTCCTCAGAAACATTGGGGTGTCCAATTCTGTCCTATGTGCCTAGCATTTCTGACAGATTTTCTTGTGAAACAGGAAATTCTGAAGGAATGTCTGACTTTGTCTTGCCAAAGTTTGGCAGTCATTTTCTTTTATGTCCTACTGATCCAGTTTGGACAGTAACTGTCAGCAATTGAGACAAGGGCAATTTCTTTGCCAGTTTTTCCACAAAGAAAACAAATTCCATATTGAGTTTCTTTGATGCCCATCATCTTCTTTGAAGGAGATTGTTCTTGCCAGGAGCAGATGTGTCTCATTATCATGAAAAGCTTTAGGCTACTAAACACATTGAATGCCATATTGTGAAAGTCCTTGGAGCCTTTGAATACCATCTATCTATATAAATATATCTGTTTATGATCGTTATACCTAACATGACTATAGGTTTGACTGTTATAGATAACTGTTAATCTGTATTTCTTAGTTATATATTATATTTTAAATGAGCATCATAAACAAAATACACCAAACAGGCATATATAAACAAACAAATTTAAATTTGTTTCAATACATAAAAATTTGTGACAATATATAAAAATCCAATGTAAAATACATTTTACCAATGTAAAATATTTAAGAGTGGAGTTGCTTTTCTTTTAAAATTAGACTTAATAGTCTACCCTTTTATCCTACCATTTCTATACCATTTTCCCTTTAGAAAGATATCCTTGAATCTAATCTTATTTGTTCAAATTTTTTCTTAACATTACCAATAACAAGTTGTAATTACACCACCCTTAAATGATAGTATATATTCATAACACTTTTGGGAGTGTGGGCATAGTTCTCTACACTGCTTCCTATTGTTTATGGGCTCTGTTATCTTTGGGAGACCTTGAGAAAATTTGCAATTATTGTCAAGACCAGAGTTTTCTGTGAGACTGCATCAACTTAGCTAGCAGCCTTGAAGTTGTTTTGATTTATAACTTGGAGGGAATTGTAACTGAGGTACTCAGAAATGTTGGATCATCTGGACCATCCATTTTTATTGGTGTCTAGTCTCCTTGTTCTGAAGATATATAAACTGTTAAAGGTAACATGCATATTTGTATTAATACAAGTATAGACTATGTGTTGTACACAATTTAGACAAAGATGATTTTTTTATTTGTATTTGAACAGGTAAAATATACATTACATGTTTTGTACTTCGTTTTGATATATATATATATATATATATATATATATATATATATATATATATATATATGACTGTAGCCAAGATTACATGGTGGTTTTCCCTGATAAAACCTGAATTTTTATACCTGTAAAGAATCCACAAACTCTCATTTCTTATGGAAATAAAAGCAAAACCTCACCTCCAAAGTAACATTTTTTTTTGATTTATGTAGGTTGGTTGAATTTAGCATCTTTCATAATCTAGTGTCTCTCAAGAGTCAAAAAATTTAAAGACAATGATTTAACATATAGGACCAAATTCCATGTTTCTTTCTTTCTTCTTCTTCTTTTTTTTTTTAACATATCTTTACATGGGTTTTCTTTTTATATTAGTTTAGTCCCTCCTTGAAAACTTTATTATAGTATATATTTTATTATATACTATATATATATATATATATACATATATATAGTAACTTGTTTAGAGTTTTTTCAATTTTAATCTGCCTTTACTGTGTATTTGTAATCTGTTTCTGACTGCATGGGCTTTTAAGATGCTAAGCAGCATGGCATCTGTTTTGGCAGCTGACTCCATCTCACTTGGTTTCCTGTGAGGCTAATATCACATTGGAGGTATTTCTGGGAGCTGCATTTCTTGCCCCAAATGTGGAAGGATTTTGCGACTATGCTGATACCAATTAGCCACATTTGGTACCATTCGTAGGCAGAAGTTTCTCTCCCACAAGTCATTCCCAACTAAACACAGAGAGGTTTATATTAATTGCAAATGCTTGGCCAAAAGCTCAGGCTTGTTACTAACTAGCTCTTTCAGATATAAAATTGGGAAGAAAGAGTGATAGAACTCTTAAGAGATTTCTGGGAAAGAAGTTGAAAGGTAATATGATCAGGATATTTTAGATAGATAGATAGATAGATATAATTTTCAAGAATAAGTTTTAAAAAAGGAATTTTTAATTAAAACTTGGATAATTTTTAATTTTCATGATATACTACCAAATATGTTGGCACATTTCTTTAATTCCAGTACTTGGGAGACAGAGGCAGGAAGACTACTATGATTTCCTGGCAAGAAAATAGAGCTACAGCATGAGATCCTGTCAAAACAAAATAAATCAAGCAAACAAACACATTTAAAACTATACTGTGTTTCTTTGTACAGGTCATATAATTTAGCACACACATTCACAGCTTATCAAAGTGTGGAGAATAAGTGTCTGTGGTGCGCTAAGTGCTCAGCAAAAACAAGACATCTCTACCATACCACTCTTCCCATTTAGGTTCAGGGACATCACTGAAGATGAGGCAAAAGACAGAGGCAGCAATTATCAGGACCCTACATTTAGGAATTCACAACAGCCGTAGTTTGCTAAAGGAGATGTAGTTAGTCAGCATTCAGTATGCATGGGAAAGGGCTAATGAGCCCCTATCCCTAGTGAAGATCTATTCACAGTTAATAGCTGTTGGGGAATGGAAAGTCAGCTTTCTTTAAGGTTTTTGCCCCTTGCATGTCAACAATACTTCAGTGGATGGTATCATACCCTGAAATGTGTAGGGGCAGCACAAATTAGACTTAGTGGTTTATTGAACAAAAAAGTGGGTTGGGGGATTGAACTGTGATGAGTTAGGGGGACCAAAATATTATTTTCCTCCTTTTCTCTTTCTCCTAATTCTTTCACCATTCACTGCCCCGCTCCACTTTCTATGTGCTCTGAGGAACTTGTCCCTTCCCGGTTCTGTGAAGGAATTTATATGAATCTCTTAGAATACACCATGTATCCTAGTTCCTCTGGTGGTGTGATTTATAGGCTGGTGATCTTTTGCTCTAGGTCTAAAATCCATATAGGAGCAAGTACATACCATGTTCCTCTTTTTGTGACTGGGTTATATCATTCAGGATGGTTTCTTCAAGTGCCATCCATTTGCCTGCAAATTTCAAGATTCCATTATTTTTTTTTCTGCAGTATAATATCCCATTGTGAAGATGTGCCACATCCCCTTTATCCATTCTTCAGTTGAAAGGCATCCAGGTTGCTTCCAGGTTCTTGCTATTACAAATAATGCTGCTATAAACATAGTTGAGCACATGTCTTTGTTGCATGGATGTGAATCCTTTGGGTATATGCCTAAGAGGGGGGATTGCTAGGTCCTGTGGTAAACTAATTCCCATTTTCCTGAAGAACCAACATACTGATCTCAAAAAATGTCTATATGAGTTTGCACTCCCACCACAGTGTAGGAGTGTTCCCCTTTCTCCACATCCTCCCCAGCATAAGTTGTCATTAGTGTTTCTAATTTTAGCCATTCTAGCAGGAGTAAGATGGTATCTCAAAGTTGTTTTGATTTGCATTTCCCTGAGAGCTAAGGATGTGGAGCACTTTCTTAAGTGTTTCAGCCTTTTTGATTTTTCTCTATTGAGAATTCTTTCTTCAGTTCTGTGCCCCATTTTTTAATAGGGATATTTGGTGTTTTTGTTGACTAGTTTATTGAGTTCTTTGTATATTTTGGAGATCAGCCCTTTGTTGGATGTAGAATTGTTGAAAATCTTTTCCAAGTTCTGTGGTCAGCCATTTGGTCTTGTCCACTGTGTCCTTTGCCTTACAGAAGCTTCTAAGTGTGAAGAGGTTCCATTTATTAATTGTTGATTTCTGTGACTGTGCTCCTGGAGGTATGTTCAGGAAGCAGTCTCCTATACCAATTTGTTCAAGTGTACCTTCTACTTTCTCTTCTAAGAGATTCAGTGTGGCTGTATTGATGTTGAGGTCTTTGATCCATTTGGACTTGAGTTTTGTGCATGGCGACAGATTTGGGTCTATCTACAGTCTTCTACACACCCTCATCCAATTGTGCCAGTACCATTTGTTAAAGATGCTTTCTTTGCCCCATTGTATTCTTTTAGCTATTTTGACAAAAAGCAGGTGTACATAGGTGTGTGGGTTTATATCAGGATTTTCAATTTGATTCCATTCATCTACCTGTCTATTTTTTACCAATACAAGGCTGTTTTCAGAGCAATAGCTCTGTAGTGGAGGTTAAAGTCAGGGATGGTGATGCCTCCTGAAGTTATTTAATTGTACAGGGCTGTTTTGGCTATCCTGGGCCTTTTGTTTTTCCATATAAAGTTGATTATTATCCTTTCAAGGTCAGTGAATAATTGTGCTGGGATTTTAATGGGGATTGCATTTAATCTGTAGATTGCTTTTGGCAAGATTGCCATTTTAACTGTATTTGTCCTACCTATCCAAGAACAAGGGAGATCTTTCCATTTTCTGGTATCTTCTTTAATTTCTTTCTTTAGAGCCACAAAGTTCTGGGAAGATTGACTCAGGGTAGAAATAGAAGACAGGAGAGAGAGAGAGAGAGAGAGAGAGAGAGAGAGAGAGAGAGAGAGAGAGAGAGAGAGAGAGAGAGAGAGAGAGAGAGAGAGAGAGAGAGAGAGAGAGAGAGAGAGAGAGAGAGAGAACATAAAAGAGGGAGCCATTATTGGTTTGAAGAGAAAACTGAACCTAAAGAAAGGTCTAGAGACCTACAAGACTGATGCCAATAACAATTTGAGCAATTGTGGAAAGGCTAAAATAATTGTTCTTCCCAGATAGTGAGATCAACAACTAATGTATCCACCATCATAGAGCCCTCATCTAGTACCTGTTGGAAACAGAAGCAAACACCCATACCTAAACACTTAGTCAAACTAGAATCCAGATGCAGAGAGACAGGACAAGACCAGGTTGCAGAAACACATGGAGACAGCTGACCTGAACAAGAAGGAGCTAACTGGCCCCCAGTCTGATTGCTGGAAATCCAGCATGGGACTGACTCAGGCCCCCCTGAATATGGGTCTCAGCCAGAAGGACTGAGCAGTCTAAGGGACCTCGGACAGTCAAGACCAGGTTGCAGAAACACATGGAGACAGCTGACCTGAACAAGAAGGAGCTAACTGGCCCCCAGTCTGATTGCTGGAAATCCAGCATGGGACTGACTCAGGCCCCCCTGAATATGGGTCTCAGCCAGAAGGACTGAGCAGTCTAAGGGACCTCGGACAGTAGGACCAGGATGTATTCCTGATGCACAAAATGACCTGTGGACACATCCCCCATGGAAGGATACTGCCTTAATCTACCTTAATCTAGAGACAGGAGAGCAGTCCTAGTCCCTACTTCAAATGACTTGACAGATCTACGTGACTCCTCCTGGATGGCATTGCCCTACATGTGGAATAGGGGTTGGGGGATGGGAGGGGAGGGTGGTCAGGGTACATGTGAGGGGGCAGAGAATGTAAGAGCAAGGAACTGAGGGAGGGAGGGAAGGAGGGAAGGATGGAGGGAGAGAGAACTGGGATAGACTTGTAAAATAAAAAAATAATTAATTAATTAAATATTATTTTTTACTTTTATTATCCTACTACAAAATTCTACCACTTTATTTTTGGTTTTGTGCTTCAAATAACTCTCATAAAGAAAGAAAAATAAATGCTAACAATTAGGTAGCATTTGTATGGATTTCAGTAATGTTATCTAAAACCTAAAATAGTCATCAGTAATATAAATAAAATGAATTTTCTACTCTGTGTGCCAAGAAGAAAAGTTAGAACCTAGGTCTGCTCATTCCTGCTTTAGTCTCCAGCCTTCTGCATGTTGTCGCCATTCAGAGGCATTCACTCGGAACTGGAATCTAGCCTTACAATATATCACTAAGCTTAGTCAGTTTCTGACTTAAAGTGATAAGACTCTTTCAGACTTGGCTTGAAAAGTAATGGGTCCTTGTTCTTCCTCCGGCTAGTGAATATTTTTCTCGATGAAAAATGAGAGAATATAATGTTAAAAAATATGGTCCATAGGCATTTATCTCCATTTGTAATTTTTACTTAATTAGGGTCATTTATAGACAAATGCTGTCTTATCATGCAATAAAGATGTTAGAGGGGCAATTTTGTTTCTCTAAAATCACATATAAGCATCTACAACGATAGAAGTTCCCACTAGTATGATAGTAGTTCAACTGTTAAGAGTAACTTACAACTTTCAGGTTGGATTTGAGGTTTTCTTCACAGAGGGAATTTCATACCTGGTACTATATAATATCATCATGCAAAAATACATTCAACTTCCTTTCTGAGATACCAGATAATCCATTAATTGTAACCTCCATAAAATAAAAATGTAAAGTTCATATTAAAAACATATAATGGCACAGAGTATACATTTCTATTACAAAAGGGAATAAAGGAGACTTAGTAAAGAAATATTTGAGCAAAGCAAGACTGAAACCTAGCAGAGCAAACTCAATATTCTATAGCTCTGTGTCTAATATCCAAAAGTTTAGATGAGACTTCAGATCCTTGAATCCTTCCAAATTTTCTGGATTTAATACAATTTTGTTTCTTGGGTTGATTTCACACCCTGTATGCAGCTCTCCTTGGCAGACATCTGACAGCTCTGGCACCTCCAACATCTTGGCATTTCCAATGCAATCTAGGCTTCACCTTCATAGCTTTCTGCAATGATCAGTCCAAGACTTGATGCAGAGAGACCCCTGCTACACATCTAACCTTGAATACATTCCGTAGCCACATAGGCTGATTCAACAACCCTTTTAATCCTCTATCTTTATTCACAAAGCCAGAGCCAACTGCTGAGTTCTTTTGCCTTCTGTGGCTGGAACCTGGGCCCAACCTTGAACTACATTTGCATAAAATTTGACTTACTGAAGTTTTGGGGTGGAAAAAATTTCTCCCTGTGAACTTTTCCTTCCCTATGTTGTGTTATAGTATTAAATGTGTGGGGTCATGTCATTTGGGCATCCCACAATGTATTCCGTTTAGCAACAGGCCTTGCTTTAATATTCTCATTCCTTTGAGGACAACACTTGGCTCTAACTTATATTTCCTGAAGCTCCTTAGCTCCTTTTCTCCATAAACTGTACATTTGCATTTTTTACACACACACACACATGCACACACGCATACATGCACACACGCACCCCCTATATATATATATATACATATATATCATATACATATTTTATATATATATATGTAAAAATCATTAATAAGCACATGACAGTCAGTATAAGACTATTGCGAAATCTCTTCTACTAATGATACTGGTCCAAAATTTTTCAGGTTAGCCTTCATCAGGTCTTTAGCACTAAGCCAAACAGCAACCACATTCTTTGCCAAAGTATAACATGAATGGTGTCCAGACCAGTTGCTCAATTTGTTAACATCTGGAACCTTTTGAATGAGCCTTCATAGTTTGCATTGCTATCACCACTATTGTCTCATAAGCTCCTGTTAGGATGTTCATTAATCCCTGCTTATAAAATCTAACTGCTTTTCTATCCCAAAGTCCCTAAATTACAGCATGGTCAGGTTTGTCACAGCAACACCCCTCTCCTGAGCCCAACTTCTGTCTTTCTTATCTGCTGCTGTGAAGAGACACAATGACCAAGGCAACATAGAAGAAATCATTTAACTAATTATAGTCTCAGAGGGTGACTTGATGGCCATTGTGGTAACAGGCAGGCAGGCTTAGGACAAGAGATACGCAGACAGGAAGGAGGACATGAAGTGGACTTTTGAACCCTCAAAATCCACCCCCTAGTGGCATACCTCCTCCACACAGCCACATCTCCTAATTCTTCCTAAACAGTCCATGAAGTAGGAACCAAACATTTAAGTTATGAACCTATGGGTGCCATTCTTATTCAAACTATTGCATAATGTGAAATACTGACACAGCATGGCTATTTTACTCATGAACTCTGCACAACACAAAGCCATTCAAATCACCATTATAAATTGGGGAGATGATCTCTAGATCCCATATCTTACTGAGGATCATTTGGTAGTTGATAGCTCCTGACAGAAGGACAATCATTCTTTTTGACATTTGACAACATGATGCTAGTAGATTTCTCATGTTCCAGTGGATGTCTGCACTAAAACAAAGAAGACAGGAAATTTGGAGGGCATATGCTGGAGGGAATTAGAAGGGATGCTTATTATTTAGCAAAACTTGACTGAGGATTCAGAAAGCGAACTGAGCCAAAACCTATAGAAGCCATGTATACACCCTTAATCCCAGCAGCCAGAGGCTAGGAGGTGGTGGTACAAACCATTAATCTTTGGACTCAGGATTAAGAAATAGATGGATCTCTGTGAGTCCAAGGCCACCCAGATCTACAGAAGAGTGAATCAGTCTAAAAGAGAATTATAGCTCATAACTTAATCCCAACATTAGGGAAGTATAATACAGAAGAAAAGTCTGAATAGGAGCCCTTAATTCTCCAACAACAATACTAAGAAAGTTGCAGTTTAAGACTTAGTAAAGAACTCATGCGTGGATCAGCCCTTTCAGCCAGAGCTAAGGTGAGAACTAGTGTCTGGCTACTTTGCTTTTCTGATATTCAACTTGAAGTTTGAACCCAAGTATCAGTCTCTAGTTCTTTTATTAATTTGTGTTACAAAGGGGAGTTAAGGGATGTATCTTATTGTATTTTATTATAAACATGTATAAAATTCTCAAAGGATAAAAATCGCACTTAAATAAATAAAGTATATAAACAAACGCTTACTAGAAAGACAAAGATAAAAAAAAAAACCTTCACTCTTACCCAGCTATTTTATGAACCTAGCAGCCATTTTTATGTTTCTCTGGTGTAGCGATTTTGCTTGCCTATAAGGCTATGATATTGACAACATCCTTTCTAAGGGGTAGACTATACTTTGTAAAATTAGCTGCCTTCATAAAATATGCATCTACATACTCCAAAATAAAATTATTGTCTCCAATAACCTGTTTGAAAATAATTGGATATGAAATAATTTTACAATATCAGCATTTTATATAAAATATTATTTTAGTAGTGATTTCAAATATAAATCCAGGAAGCATTTTTTATTTCTTCAATGTCATAGATAATCTGTAGGCTGATAGTCAGGGCATTTTGAGTAAAATATTAATGTCTATAGCTAAGGTATTTTACATGAGTACTTTTTAAGGACAAATTACCAGTCTATGAAACTCAAATTAGCACCCAATTGAAATGTTGTCTCTTCTGACTCCCCTCTCTTCTTAGTGAGCAGTTATGGACATTTTATAGAATACGTCCTGGCAGTTCAGAGAAGACATAAATAGCCCTGTTTTATAAGCCTTTAAAATTTATATTTCAAGCTAAGGGCAATTTAAAGTTCAGTTAATACAGATCAAAAATAGCCAACTCATAAAAAGATATATTGACTCACTGCAGCATGAAGCAACAGGAAGATTTAGGTCTTGGAGTACTGGTGTGTCTTTTGGGGGTCAGACTGTCCTGGGGTTATTCTGAAGAAAGATAAAGACAATAAGCACAAGTTATGGATTAGAGTATATCAAAAAGTGGAACAATTTATGTTTATGAGTTAGAAGAGGAAAATGGATGAGACTCATTTATATGAAAGATAACTACTCTGAAGAAAACATTATTTTGTACTTGGGATGTACTCTTTCCCTGAGCTTTGTCATTTTGGATCCCCTGTTGTTAGACTCCTTAGAAAATTATAATCTCTACAATTACCATACTGCAAAACAAGCCACTTTCATCAAATCTCTTCTTCACTATCCTGCATGAGTCACAAAATTGTATCAAGGAAAATACTGACAATTACAGGTTATATAAATGTATTTTGAAAATCAGTGAGTAAAATTTTTCTTAATATGAAAGTTGACACTTTATTTATTTATTTACTTATTTATTTTATGTAACCAAGTCCATTTAAATAAAAACAAACATTTATAGACAGTATTTGGGAATTTGGGTGTTGTTCTTTCCAAACTACTTCCTGCTGGAAGGGGTGCTGTCATGGGGGATTCGAAGAAGATTCAGAAATCCTGGCTGTAGTCTGTAAGGCTGCTTTGTCCAGCTGTTTTGAATGTAGGATCACCTGGTACTCTGTTTCAGGTGGTCTGGCTTGATCAAACCACATTAGTCTGGAAGGAATCCACACCTTTTCATTTTCTGTGGAAACAAAAATAGAAATCCTTTTCCCCAGTAACTTGTCCTTGAACTTAAATTTTGGAGTCAAAGCATTTTTTTTTTAAATTTAATTTATTATTTTACATGTCGATCCCAGTTCTCTCTCCCTCCCTCCCTTCTTCCCTCCTTTTCTCTCTCCCTCCCTCCTTTCCTCCCTTTTACCCTCTCTTTCCTCTCACATGCACTCTAAAAACCCTCCCCTCTCATCTTCCCACCCCAATTCCATATGTAGGGGAATGTCTTCCAGTAGGGGTCATGTAGGTCTGACAGGTCATGTGAAATAGGGACTAGTGCTTCTCTCCTGTCTCTAGATTAAGGCAGTTATCCCTCCATGGGGGATGTACTCGCAAAGTCCTTTTGTGCACCAGGGATACATCCTGGCTCCACTGTCTGAGGTCAGTCCTTCTGGCTGAGACCCATATTCAGGGGGCCTGAGTCAGTCCCATGCTGGCTTCCCAGCTATCAGTCTGGTGGCCTGTTAGCTCCTCCTTGTTCAGGTAAGCTGTCTCTATGTGTTTCTGCCACCTGGTCTTGTCCTCTCCATCTGCATCTGAGTTCTACTTTGACTCAGTCTTTATGTATGGGTGTTTGCTCCTGTTTCCAACAGGCGTTAGTTGAGGGCTCCATGGATAAGTTAGTTGTTGATCTCACTCTCTAGGAAGGGCATTTATGGTAGCCTTTCCACGGAAGCTCAAATTGTTAGTTGGGAGCAGTCTTGTAGTTCTCTAGACCTTTCTTTGTGTTCAATTTTATCTTCAAACCAATATTGGCTCCCTCTTTTATGCTCTCTCTCTCTCTCTCTCTCTCTCTCTCTCTGCCTCTCTCTCTCTTTCCTGTCTTCTATTCCTAACCAGGCTCAATCTTCCTGGTCACACATGTTTTCCTTTCCTCCCCCTTGTTTTCTCCTACTTCTCTCTCCACTTGCTGCCCCCCCCCACTTCCCCTGAGCTCTGGGGGTCTTGTCCCTTTCCAGTTCTGTGAGGGACTTTATATGAATCTCTTAGAATACACCTTGTATCCTAGTTCCTCTGGCGGTGTGAATTATAGGCTGGTGATACTTGGATCTAGGTCTAAAATCCATATATGAGTGATTTCATAAATGCTAATACTCCTTACCATGACTAAGTTATGCCATACTGTATAGATATTCCTGTATGAAAACAATATTCCTTAAATGTCAAGGGACTTCCTGTCTGTTCTGCTAAAGAGTCCATCTTCCTGTTGTATTTACTCTGCATGTTTACATCCATTACCCAAATTCAAAGGACAGAGACCATCTTGGAGAGGTTTCACATGACTGGGTATTGAAAGAGCCTCTTTCATAGTACCAAATGCAGCCACTCTGAGTTAGCCACTCTGTAGTTTGCCTCAGGATAGGGTGTACTTCACAGATAGTAACCAACCAGGATTTTCCCTTAGTTCACATCTCCTCAAATAAAGAATGGACACCTTCTTTCCATACATATTCAGGTTTGGTCTGCCCCCAAGTGTTGTTTTCTGAATTAAACTTACTCTGTTATTTTCTACTCCATCTATGACTGTTAAAAGAACCCAGTGGTATGCTCTAAAATCCCTTATTTCTTACTTTGTTTTATCTTCTTGGGTATTCATCTGGTTTTATGACCTTAAATGGAAGCAGATCAATTGTAACTGAATCTGAACAAAAAAAATCTAAATTTAAATTAATTTAAATTAGTTTATAATGAGATAAGTTAAAATTTTAAATTGAAATAAGAAATATCTAAATGTGGATTATAAATTTAATTTTAAAATATGTCAATTTAATTTAAAGTAAATAAAATTTAGAACCATGTTGAATGAGTCAGATATAAGATAAACATCTATTTCATATATAAGATGCAAAAAGCTTAATTCCTAAGTAGTTGCAATTAAACTCTACCAATTTGGTATCAGCCCATAGAATGGTTTCACTTAAACTTTAAAGCAGTCACTGAGAACATGACAAAAGTAAGATGCTTGAAGGAATTATTTAGCAGAAAATATAATTGACACCTCAAATCAGACTTGCATTGTTTTCAAATGTGAAATTATGTTTGTGAAAAGGAATCAGACTATAAGATTACTCTATAGAATAGTAGTGCTATTCAAAGAAGTATCTTTTTTCTGTATATATTTTCATTAGTCCAACTGTCCTTGCACCCGCTAAACTTTATCTTCCATTACAGTGGGCTAATGACTGGTAAATAAACCGAGTGTAACTCAATTGGGTCCATTCTCCTTCACACTGCTGGGACTTTTTCAAGAGGAGTATCCTTGGATGCTTCTGTTAGAACCATTTGCTTTCCCCTTTTCATGATACCAGAAAGTTCTACAAAGTTTCATACTTCTATTCATGTCAGGAACTTCCAGAAAGTGCATCCTTCAGTTCCTCATCCCAATGTCAACCTGTATTCCTATACTGCTTCTACAGAAAGCCCAAGGCATCAATATGTCAATTTCCTAGTCCTTTTTGTTTGTTTGTCCTAAACAAAATACCAAACAATCAAACATTTGCTTGATACAGAATTCTTTATTGTTTTGAAAGAGTCCCATACAAAGGGATAACGATAGTAAGAGGACTACCAGCCTTGCTAACTGAAAGCTATCATAACCTCTAATGGATAGGACAGAGGGATGTTAGTGGCCTTGATGCTTAATAATACTTTCCTGCCTAAAATGCTAAAGGTTGTTTTGTTGTTGTTGTTCAATCAAGCAACAGTGTGGGATATCATAGGGAGTAAAGGTCTGTCTTCCCAATACTTTTATGTGTTTTTTGATGATTATGATGGAGGTGGTGGTAGTGGTAGCTGTAGTGATGATGATGAAGATCATAATGATGGTGACAATAATGTTTATTTCATTTCCAGTACTGTTTAGTAAAATAGAGAATTTTGCTTTTCTGTGCTACTATGATTTCCACACATATCCCCAAAATTACAAAAGTTACAGCCCTGTGAGCTTGATCTGTATTACAGAGGTGTGGAGGGGGTAGAATATTTAGAAAGTTTGGACAGATATGAGGTATTGAGGATGGTGCCTTCATAGAGGGTTAATGAAGCTAAAAAGGGACCATGGACAGTTTCTACAGGAATTGGTTGTGACTCAAGCAGGCCTGGTCATTGATTCTCTCTATGAGTTCTATGAGTTAATGCAGATCCATTAAAATATTGTCCAGTACATTTAATGTAGACAGAAGTCTCTTACCAGAACCAAGCTTGTTCCAGTGCTATCCAAATACATATGTGTGTTTTCTCTCCTGAGTACCCAATGTTCAATCTAGAATATCCAGATATAGTTTTCACCCTGAAAATTTACTAAGACACTTGCTCTACAAGAATTATTTGTCACTCCCATTTTTTAAACATACTTTTTACTGATTCTTTGGGAAGCATGCATGATAGGCACAACAACCCTGATCATGTCCCAGCCCCTTGACATCTACTGCCCCATATATATAGCATTTCTACTTCCTGAAAATTAAAAATATATTACCTAAAAAACAAAATACAACACACAAGCAACAACAACAACAAAAAGACACTTTAATCCTCTTTCTTTCCCACCTCTTCAACAATTCTTCATTAATCTTAATGGGATTGGGAGCTGTGGTGTGTCACACAGCCTAAACTTTTGTTAAATCAGCTTTACTAGAAAATGTTCATTGCAATGAATTGTTGATCTGGTTGAATGCCTCTGTCTTCTGCTACTCCATCAATACTGGACCCTCAATGAAATTCCTCTCAGATATCCTGCTGTTGCCCTGAGTTATGTAGATCCTGTTTCTATAGGTCCAGTTCCTTCACATGCTCTAGCAATTCATAGATGGGGTAAGAAAGGGGCAGAGCGAGCTTTTTTATGCCCGTGCCATCAGGGTCAGCTCTCCCACACCATTCACCTTTCCTGAATGTGGGTCCAGTTCTTCTGTGAGTGACAGTGCCAGCTCTTCTGCTGTAGTGGTCAAGGAGAAGCACAGCTCGATCTCCCAGGGCCAGCAAAGTGCAGTGCTGGCTCAGCATGACCTTCTGATTTCAATATGCAGGGTTCCTATAGACCCCAGTGATAAGAAGGGCCACAGAAATCAACACTGAACCCAGCAACAGGCCACTCAGATCCATATGGCTTAGGCTGTGGAATGACCCTTAGACACTAGCATGGTCCCAGGTGGTAGCTCAGCCCATGGACAGCCACAAAGAATTTTGTGGCAACAGGAGTCAAGGATATCAACACAGTCCCTGGCCACAGCAGGGCCATGGATGAAGACATAGACAAGGATAGCATCTTCAACAAATGGTGCTGGCATAATTGGATGAGGGTGTGTAGAAGACTGCAGATAGATCCATGTCTGTTGCCATGCACAAAACTCAAGTCCAAATGGATCAAAGACCTCAACAACAATCCAGCCACACTGAACCTCTTAGAAGAGAAAGTAGCAGGTACCCATGAACAAATTGGTATAGGAGACCACTTCCTGAACATAACTCCAGGAGCACAGACACTGGGAGAAACAATTAATAAATGGGACCTCTTCAAACTTAGAAGCTTCTGTAAGGCAAAGGACACAGTGGACAAGACCAAACGGCAGCCCACAGACTGGGAAAAGATTTTCACCAATCCTATATCCGACAAAGGGCTGATCTCCAAAATATACAAAGAACTCAAGAAAGTAGTCAACACAACACCAAATAACCCTATTAAAAAATGCGGTGCAGAACTGAAGAAAAAATTCTCAATCGAGGAAATCAAAAAGGCTGAAAGACACTTAAGAAAATGCTCCACATCTTTAGCAATCAGGGAAATGCAAATCAAATAACTTTGAGATACCATCTTACTCCTGCCAGAATGGCTAAAATTAGAAACACCAATGATGACTCATGTTGGAGAGGATGTAGAGAAATGGGGAACACTCCTCCACTGCTGGTGGAAGTGCAAACTCATACAGCCATTTTGGAGCTCAGTATGGCGGTTCCTCAGGAAAATGGGAATTAGTTTACCACAGGACCCGGCAATCCCCCTCTTAGGCATATACCCAAAGGATTCACATCCATGCAACAAAGACATCTGTTCAACTATGTTCATAGCAGAACTATTTGTAATAATAAGAACCTGGAAGCAAATTAGATGCCCCTCAATTGAAGAATGGTTAATAAAGATGTGGCACATCTACACAATGGATACTACTCTGTGGAAAAAAATAATGGTATCTTGAAATTCGCAGGCAAGTGGATGGCACTTGAAGAAACCATCCTGAATGAGGTAACCCAGTCACAAAATGAGGAACACAGTATGTACTCACTCATATATGGATTTTAAACCTAGATCAAAGTATCACCAGCCTATAATTCACACCACCAGAGGAACTAGGATACAAGGTGTATTCTAAGAGATTCATATAAAGTCCCTCACAGAACTAGGAAGGGACAAGTCCCCCAGAGCTCAGGGGAAGTGGGGGGGCAGCAAGTGGAGAGAGATGTAGGAGAAAACAAGGGGGAGGAAAGGAAAACATGTGTGACCAGGAAGATTGAGCCTGGTTAGGAATAGAAGACAGGAAAGAGAGAGAGAGGCAGAGAGAGAGAGAGAGAGAGAGAGACAGAGAGACAGAGAGACAGAGAGACAGAGAGAGAGAGAGCATAAAAGAGGGAGCCAATATTGGTTTGAAGATAAAATTGAACACAAAGAAAGATCTAGAGAACTACAAGACTGCTCCCAACTAACAATTTGAGCTTCCGTGGAAAGGCTACCATAAATGCCCTTCCTAGAGAGTGAGATCAACAACTAACTTATCCATGGAGCCCTCAACTAACGCCTGTTGGAAACAGGAGCAAACACCCATACATAAAGACTGAGTCAAAGTAGAACTCAGATGCAGATGGAGAGGACAAGACCAGGTGGCAGAAACACATAGAGACAGCTTACCTGAACAAGGAGGAGCTAACAGGCCACCAGACTGATAGCTGGGAAGCCAGCATGGGACTGACTCAGGCCCCCTGAATATGGGTCTCAGCCAGAAGGACTGACCTCAGACAGTAGAGCCAGGATGTATCCCTGGTGCACAAAAGGACTTTGCCAGCACATACCTCATGGAGGGATAACTGCCTTAATCTAGAGACAGGAGAGAAGCACTAGTCCCTACTTCACATGACCTGTCAGACCTACATGACCCCTACTGGAAGACATTCCCCTACATATGGAATTGGGGTGGGGAGATGGGAGGGGAGGGTTTTTAGAATGCATGTGAGAGGAAAGAGAGGGTAAAAGTGAGGAAAGGAGGGAGGGAGAGCGGAAAGGAGGGAAGAAGGGAGGGAGGGAGAGAGAACTGGGATCGACATGTAAAATAATAAATTAAATTTAAAAAAAATGCTTTGACTCCAAAATTTAAGTTCAAGGACAAGTTACTGGGGAAAAAGATTTCTATTTTTGTTTCCACAGAAAATGAAAAGGTGTGGATTCCTTCCAGACTAATGTGGTTTGATCAAGCCAGACCACCTGAAACAGAGTACCAGGTGATCCTACATTCAAAACAGCTGGACAAAGCAGCCTTACAGACTACAGCTAAGATTTTTGCATCTTCTTTGAATCCCGTTGACAGCGCCCCTTCCAGCAGGAAGTAGTTTGGAAAGAACAACACCCAATTTCCCAAATATTGTCTATAAATGTTTGTTTTCATTTAAATGGACTTGGTTATATAAAATAAAAAAAAAATATGAAGCAGAAGTATTTTCGGAACCTGAGAACCAGGGAATTTGCTGCGATATTGTCTCCTAGTAATATCAGAAGCATCACCCATAATGTCTCACAAACCTGACTGCCCAAACTTGAGCTGCACAAAGATGACAACAATGACATACCAAGGTGGATGGGGAAAATCTTATAAGGCCTAAAACCTACTTGAAGAACTGCCCGCTCCCGAGGACAGCTGGGAGCAGAGGTGGGATTATCCACAGAAGAGCATACTAGTTTATTGCCAAGTGTCAAATGCTCATCCCTGAAAAAGAATGGAGACAAATAACATAAAAGACTGAACAAGTTATATTTACAAATATGTGTGCACATATGGATATTTGTATATGCATGTAATAACAGTTCTTGAAAATAAGGAACTTGAAGGAAGATAGAGAGAGGTATATTGGAGGGCTCAAAGTGTGAAGACAAAAGGGAAAATGTTGCAGTTCTATTATAACCTCAATTTTTTGAAATCACAAGAGTTACAGAAAAATAATGAAGGTTAAATATGGATAACCCAACAATACTTACCACAACTCGTCTGAGACTTACATTAATATTTCAACATTAATTCCTTATCCTTTGGGATGCTACTCTTACATTATTCTTATATAAAGTTTTCTTCAAGCATTAAAGTTCTTTCTAGTCATACTCTACTGTATTTTGGCTTGCTGGCATCTTCTCTTAGGATACAATTGACCATGTGTGTCTCTAATCTTTCTGTAGTAGTGATTATGGTAGATGACTATGAGAAAAAAGAAGGTGAGGATTTAAAACGAGGAGTCTGTCTTTTCTTCCTTCTTTCCTTCCTTCCTTCCTTCCTTCCTTCCTTCCTTCCTTCCTCCTCCTCTCTCCCCTCCCTGCCTGCCTCTCTCTCTTTCTTTCTTTCTTTTTTCTTTGTTTCTGTCTTTCTTTATTTCTTCCTTTCATGTCACATTTTACTCTGAATATAGTTGGAAAAGCTGAACTCTTCCAGATTCACGAGTTCTGCAAGGACCTTTTTTTTGTACCTTAGAATTCCAGAAGCCTGGAGATAATTTGTCCCCTTTTGTACATATTTTCCATTTCACTATGCACAAAATTGAATGCTGATACCCTGAGGGATATGGCTTCCTTCAGATAAAAGCTTAGTGTTTATATTCTGATTAAATAACATATCCTCTCTCTATTTCTAGTCATTCATGGAACTTGTGTCCCGGAGACTAATGGTTTAGAAATTTCGGTTAAGGAAAGAAAGCAACTGTGTTGCTAGGAGGTTGGGGTGGGGTGGGCTTTAATTTATGAACTTCCTGCCTCATGAAAGCAGCAAACAATTAACCATGAAGAAAGCTTTTGTGTCCCTGTTCTCATTTCCTTATGTAAGCCAGTACTTCCAGGATACATGCTGGGGAACGATTAGACCAAGAGCAGTTTGCTTTCTGATGACATAACTAGATTTTAAAAAGTCCACTGAAAGAACAAAGATCTTTGAAAGGTGAGAATCTCTAGAAAAGACAGGATTCTAAATAAGTAGTTGGTGACAGGTGGAGTTTCAACATTAAGTGAAGTGACAGCATATAGTATTCATTGGGGAAACAGTGATGAATGATGTAATGACATTTGATTTACGTTTTATTTGCTTTTTTTTCATCCCAGTGTTGAGAATAGAACTGGTGTCCATGCACATGCTAGGTGAGTGCTGTACATAACTGGCCTTTAATCCCCAGACACATTCTGTATTTTCAGTTATTTAAATTCCACTTTATTCTATTCTGATTGCCTATCAGTTGGTCAAGAATTTATTTTCTAATACTAGAATTAATGGTAGATGACAGTAAATAAACCCCAATGTAGATCACATGGGGATTGCATAGTCTTGGTTATAATCTTTATAATTCATATCTTTCATATGCTTTGTCTAAAAATGTATAGAATACATAACAATCTAGAATTCTTCTTTACTTAAGAATGATCTCAGCTGGGCCTAGCTGTGCACATCTTTAATCCCAACACGAAGGGGGCAAGAGCAGGCATGTCTCTGAGTTCAAGGCCAACCAGATGTACAGAATAAGTTCCAGGATAGCCAATGTTACACAGAAAGACTCTGTATCAACAACACCTCTCCCCCCACATACACAAACACACAGTGATCTCCTGATATTGCTTATGGTGGATTGCTGTTCTACTACCATGTCTCTGTGTCTTGATAATGAATTGTGTGCATGTGTGTGATTCCCAGTGAATTAAAATATTCTCTCCACAGTGCAAAGAAGAAGGTTCTTTAAGACATAGAAAGAAAACAAAATTTGTAAGGCTCAAGGAATACCTAGGACTCACTGGTCTCAGGATGCTCTTGAAACTGAAACAATTCACAAGGTCCCTATCTGAGATTGTATAAGTAGTAATAATTGCTGGGAATAGGAGATGTGCAGCATTCGTGAATTGTCAACCATTTGCGGTGATATATAAGGGAACTACCTTTAAAAATCCATGCTTCTGAAAGTAACCCCTTGCACATATTCCTGTGGTAACACCGGTAGGCTCAGTGGTTTATAAACTAGTCTTAGAATCATTTCTTTAGTCTATTTAGACTATAATAATCATTTGTTCACATCTCCTGAAGAAAACTTAATAAAACAAATTCCTAGTAATGACTTAATCAACAATGTAAAGAATTACATTCCCATATCAATGGAAAATCATATATCTAATCTTATGTATTACTTTTTTTTGAAATCATTTTTTACCTTATATCTAATTACTCAAAGGATTTTGAGAGGGAAGTTAAATGACCAACAAGTGTAAAATTGTCAAATCTGTGCACAATGTGCATAAAGATTGAGTCAAAATTAACTACTATTGTTGTCATCCTCTTCTCCATTTTTTGAAGAGGGAAATATACATGAGATTACAAATTCAGCAGGTAACTTGTTTTCAAAAGAACATTTCTAGGTCATGTGTTTTTGCTTGAAATCTACTAATGTAAGAAGTTCTTGTTCCTTTGATATTTACATAATTGGAACATCATTATCCAGATTCTCTTTACTCAGAAGAGTAGACATTGACAGCACCCAGGAGTCCATTTGAAATTCAGAATGTCAGACCTAAACCACAATTTCTGATTCAGAATTTACGTGTTTAAAAAATTGTGAGGAAAGCAACTCACGTGCATGACGAACTTGAAAATCTTCACAAATTCTGCTCCTGGCAGCTCATTTGATGGATTTGATAGCCAGAACTGAATTCTTTCATCTCTTTCAGATTTACTTTAGTCCTGAAATTACTCAACTCATTCTCCTTTTATTATGGGTGTACTTATTTGAAGTTTCATTTGTTGAATCATCTATTCCTGTTCCATATACCTTGTTCACTCCAGAAGACAGAGTGTTCTGAGCACTTGTGCTAAGGCCACTCTCACTTTGTTTTTAGTCTTCAGGTGTGGCTTTCAACCTTTATTAGTCTTTAGTCTCTAAATTGCTACAAGGATGCTGAATTATTTGTGAATGTGGGAGATTGAATATCATCCTATGTATCCTTTAGTGAGTGTGAGTAGCTTAAAGGTGTACAGTCTCAATCAGTATTTAGCTTGAGCTCTTCTGTACTAGAGAAAGCATTAAGGAACGCACAGTTCCTTACATACATGACTTCTTTGTGTTCCTCACATTTATTCATAATATCCAGAAATGGGAAACAATCTAAATTTCCCTGAACTAAAAAGAAAATGTGGTACATTTACACAATGGAATATTACTCACCTGTTTAAAACAATAACTATCATGAAATCTTCTGGCAAATGGATGACACTAGAAAAGATTATCCTGAGTGAGGTAATCCAGACCCAGAAAGGCACACCTGGTATACATTCATTTATAAGTAGATATTAGACATAAAATAAAGAAAAACCAAACCACATCCATAGACCCAGAGGAGGTAGATAACATGGTGGGCTCAATGGAGGGGGGCAGGGAATGCATGAAGGGGAAATAGAATAAACATTGCTGGTAGATGGAGGAGGGAAGGGGTAGGCATGGAATAGAAAGAATCAGGTAGGGGTGAATAGTGAAAGAGAGTACTAGGAGAGACAACTGGAATCTAGGGGCATCTCAGGGATGACCTAGTACAATGGAAACTCTCAGCAATCTGAGTGTGATCCTCCTAGCTAAGACTCATAGAAATGGGGGGCTATGGAGTCTGTACTGTATGTCTCCTGTAACCAGGGAAGACTTTCAGTGGGGGGATTGGGACTCCAACCCAAACACAAAACCTTCAATATCAATTTGTCCTGCCTACAAGATGTGCTAGAGTAAAAGTGGCACAGAGATTGTGAAAGTGACCAACCAATGACTAGCCTAGCTTTAGAACCATACCATGATAGGGAGCTCACCCCATAAGTGGGATACTCCAGAAACCTGGGATAGAACGAAACACAATTGGCAAAAATGTCAATGAAACAATGTCTAATGATATTTTGCTATATTCATAGACTAGTGCCTAACCCATCTGTCATCAGAGGCTTGATCCAGCAACTGATGAAAACAGATGCAGAGACCACAGCTAGGGTAATCCTGTAAAAGGTGGAGGAAAGATTTTGGGCACCAATGGGGTTGAGGACACCACATGAAAACCCACAGAATTAACTCTCTTGACTCAGGGGCTCACAGAGAATAAACCAACAACGAGGGAGCCTGTAAGAGACTGACCTAGGCCCTCTGCATATATGAAGCTTGCCTTCTTGTGGGACTTCTAACAGTGGGGGCAGAAGCTGTCTCTGACTGTTACCTGCTTTCCACTACTAAGTTGCCTTGTCCAGCCTTAATAGGAGAGAAGATGCCAATCTCACAACAACTTGAAATGCAATAACTGGTTGATACCCATGGGAGGCCTCCCCTTTTTTGAAGAGAAAGAGGGGATAAGTGGATGGTGTATGTTGTAGGGTAGGTTGGTGGAGAGGAGGATAGGGAAACTGGTTTGGATGTAAATTAATAATAATAATAATAATAATAATAAATTGTTTTCAAAAAATAAAAAGGGGGTCACATTAGGAAGGTTAAGAACCACTGCTCTAGAGTCTCCTCTTGGATCAAAACAATGAAATATAATCAATCAGGTCTTGGAGGAGTGTGAGACAGCAGGGGGATGGGATAGTGTCATGGCATTGGCTCAGCATTATAGTTTACTGAACTAAAATCAGTAATTGTAGTTCCTAGATGAGACTTGACAAGCATGCATATCCTTACCTGATTAGTACAACAGTCTTCAACCTTAACAAATGGCCATGGTTCTTACACAAGAGAGCTTTATTGGCATCTTCCTTCATTTTGACTACAGAGAATATAGATGAGCCAAACTTTTCCTAGATACTTGTGTTCCTCTTTATAAAGTCTCTGGATGCTTCCCCAAGTCCTCCCATGGTAAATGAATGGGCATTGCTAAGCAAGCTAAGGTAATGGATCTGATCTACAAGTCCTACAGCCCTTTGTTTTAGACTCCTTATGTGTCCTTAGAAACTTCCACATCCAAATTCTATTAACTATAGCCATGCTATATCCTAACTCCAAATAACCAACAGAGCAGACATTTATGGACACTTTAAGATACACTAACAAATACATTAAATGATGAATATGTACACATTGATAACTATAGCCAAATCCACCTCACATTTTCTTTCACTTTTAATATCCTCAGAATGTGCTTTAAAGGCTTTAAAGGCATCAATAATGATGGAAAGTTGAGAGTTGACAGAAGAATAAAGGTTACCAGAGTTTGGGGAGAGTAAACAGGATGGAAGTATGAAGAAAGATTGTTTAATAGATACAAAGTAACAGCTAGGTAGGAAAAAGAAGTTCTGGCATGCTACTGAACAGTAGGGTGAGTCTAGTTAATTGTAACCCACTGCATATATTAGTAGAGTAGAAGAAAGGGTTTTCTGCACCTTTACCATGAGGAAAACATACTTTAAAGAATTAAATCTACTGATCTTGATTTTTAGCATTATACAATGTGTGCATGAGTGAAAACCCCACAGGCTACCCCATAAATATATCTTATATTTGCATGTACATTGAATGTTTTAATTAAAAGTAAATTGATACAGGCTAGTAAGATGTATCTTGCATGTATTCGCTTACTCTTCTTGAAGGAAAACTCAGTCTTACCTTTATCAACAGTGCTGGAATCTAACACATGAGGTATGACTAAGGAAGACAAGGATTCCTTGATTATGTACCTGGAGAAGCATACTGCTTAAGAGAACAGTTGCTCTCTGGGATTCTGCCCTACTTCCTTGGGAGTCATGACTGTCAAGGAGAGTTGTTGCTATGAATCCTCAATATCATCGCATCTGTTGAATTGCTTCCTCGTGTATTTCAGGGACCCTTTCCCTCCCATCTCATGTCCTATGTTAACACCACAGTTCTCAATATTTCTACCTAGTTACTATACTAACTCAAACATCATTGACAGCCACAAAGACTTTTAATTTCACGTGACGCACAGTTTAAAAACCTTATGTTGAGAAAACACTGCCATAAGAATGTACCACCATCTACACCATGAATTTGTGGAACAATTTCTTTGTCTCACCTCATGTTATGCTCACAAAATTCCACTAAGCATTTAAAAGAGAATGGCAATGAGAGAGCAAATATTGTCTATGTTTTAGTAGGAAAATAATTTTGACCTGAAGAGCACTTTGGTTGCCTTAAGGATCATTAGTGACCCCTGAGCAAACTTTGAGAAATGATATCTGAACACAGGTGATATGACAAGAATGCCCATAAAGCTGACCCAGGAAATACAACTGAGTTTGGGCACAGGGTCTTCAAAATTCTCTACTCTGGAGTCAAATGGTCAATAAGTTCTCAGTATCATGGAGATCCGACCTTGTTTTGAGTGGGAAGCTGGGGGCCCTAAATTTCTATATTCTTTCTGTAGTGCAGTCTTAGTCACACTAGCCAGCTATGTTTGCAGTGGCTGCTGTCCTCATGGCAATGAAGTGTGAAAGTTTCTTGACCTTGAAGCATACTGGTGCTGGACAGGAGTACTCCTGTCTTTGATGTATGTATGGCATATCATGCAGCTCCATATTTCCTAAGGAATGATATATTCATTAACAGATAATTCATCCATACCAGATTCTCAATGGTGGGTTTTATTTCTGGGCCCATTCCAGGTACTAGATCACACAGCACCCTGATCTAGAAAAGGAAGGCATTTTCTGAAACTGCTTAATTGAATCAAGGATTGGGGTTTCAGAAGTGTGGGGAGGGTTAAAGGAAACAGCAGTAGAAGAGGTTATGATGTGCTAGACTTCAAATATTGAAGTGTTAAGGGGGAAACAGTGTCAACAGTTTGGAAAAAGTAGGTGCTGTGCAAGTGGAGAAATAAGATCCTCAGCTTATGAGTTCTTTGATCACAGTGAAACAGGCTCCTGGAGAACTAAGAAGTCCCTTCAATCACACAGTTCTAATACGCTGTCCTCAATCTGTTGTCTACCTCTGTCTGTCACAGCTGGAAGCCAGATATAGGAATAGCAGTGGTAGCCTGCCAACAATAAGGAGCATGTTGTGGAGAAAGAAAGGAAAATTAGGCATCACTGTGTGCTTATATATGAGAGATTTCAGAGGAAAAATGCCTTCACTTATTGGCAGGGTAAATGGGATTTTAAATAAAGTATTATTAGTGAGTACATATTTGAGGCCTTGAAGCAGATCCTTGACTCATGGCAAGGAACACTTGCAAATGAAGATGACAGGAATAAAGGGTGTGTGACTCACACAATATTCATTTTCTTCTTGTTCTGCTTTCTTTGGTTTGGAGTTTTCTTTCTCTTTTAAAATTTGTTTTGCTTTGGAGTGAGGTGAGAGATGGCATTTGTGGAGGGCAGATGTGGCCAGGGCAGGAATGGGATTCATGATGTGAAAATCATAAAGCATAAATAAAAGTTAATAAAATAAAAAACAAAGCAGAACAAAATTTCTTCATATTACAAGTAGAAAATAAGTAAAGTCTTTCTATTATACTTTTCAGTTTTGAACAATATTTCTATTTATGATAAAAATATACAAGTAGCTTGACAGTGGTAGCAAAAGACAGGAATACTAAGATTTTAAGCCAATTTTAGCGGAGGTATTGACCATTTCAAACATTAACAGACATTAAATTTCTTGATTATATTATTAACTGACATTGTTACTTGTGGTAGAAGGACAAATGAGTCTGTATAATCTTTGATTTGTTGGAAGGTGTGATGAGAACATTAGTAGTAAAAAAATATTACATTTATGTCTGTATGTGCTTCAAAAACTATCTCAACAACTAAGGGATTACTTAATCACCTGTCTTATTACTGAAGTTTATCTTGCTCAAGATGGAAGAATAAATTTTTTATTATCTCACACAGCACAATGACTCAGGTTCTTTGTTCTGTGCTGATTCTGTAATTGCTAATTTTCTGAGTGAAAAAAAATCATTGCTACAAGCCCAGAGAATGTCTCTATGTAACATAGAAAACCTGAGACAGCTGGTTATCCAGTCATGAAAAGATGCCCAATTATAAGGAAAGCAGGTTTTTTATATCAAAGTGACTATAGAAATAGCCTTCTTGGTAGGTATCCACCTCACTACTTTTGCTTTCCTTATGAAATGAGTGCATATTAAGTTCATATGTCAGTGAAGAGAATGGTTTTATTGCCCCAAGATGAACCACTTTGGCAGCAAGACTCTGATTTAGTATTGAAGTGAAAATTTTAAATACCTGCCAGAAATACAAATCTGTACAAGAAATGTATGATCACATTTTGTCATGATCAACTGTGATGAGCTTTTGAAAGTGTGCAAGTTGGTATTAGAGGTGCCCAGAGACACTGAAACAATAGTTATGACCATCAAGCAAATAAATCAAGGAAATGCTACTGGGTAGGTTGGGGAGGGGGTGGAAAATGGTCAGAACATGTTTGGGAGCCACTGCTGACAGACATGGATTCCTTATGATGGATTCCAAAAAATGATCTGTGACCTTATAAAGGGTTTGCATGTGTTGTAGGGGAGAAGTCACTGAGCCATTTGAATCTTCTTTAAATAAAATGAAAAACAGACTCCTCGTGTGTGTGTGTGTGTGTGTGTGTGTGTGTGTGTGTGTGTGTGTGTGTGCCTCTTTCTCGCTTACACAGAGTACTTCTTTCCCTATTGCTATATGTAACGAGTACTGTTTTTCCGCCTGCCGTCTGGTCTTGTCCTGCTGCTGCGCCACCAGCCCCAAATAATACACAGAAACTCTGTATTTGGTACAATACTGTTGGCCCGGTTACTTGTTTCTTATCGGCTAGCTCTGCCTTAATTATGAACCCATTTCTGCTGATCTATGTATTTCTCTTACCGGGGGAGCCGGCGGCATACTGCTTTCTTCAGACTCTCCATCTTGACTCCTCCTTACTACTTCCTCTTCCTCCTTGTCTCCTAGTCCCTCCTATCTTCCTTTCCTGTTGGCCAACAGTGCTTTATTATTAACCAGTATGAGAAACATATACAGAATGACCTCTCCCATCATCTCCTCTTTTCTGTCTAAATAAAAAGAAGGGTTTTAACCTTAACATAGCAAAATATATTATACAACAGTTATTAAGTAAGACTCACAGTTAACAATATTTAGTCCATTAACATTTAGCAAGATTTGAAGAAAATATTTTATCTTCTATTTTATCTTTGTGTGTCTAAAGTCTAAGTAACAAATCTTTAATCCTAATTAATGAAAACTATAACCATAACTACCTGTCTTCAACTCCTTCAAAGACCACAGAAGGATAATATATAAGCTCTAGAAATGACAGAGACAACTCATTGCCTGGTCACCTGAAGTTCTTTTGTAATCTTCCATCTTCAGCCCATAGGCCATAGTGTGTCTGGCAGACTCTTCAGCAAAGCAGGAAACTTTAAAATGTCTTCTTGTATTCGCAGTTTGTCAGTCACTTTTCTCTGTGACCTGCATACTGTCTCACAGACTCTTCCATGAAGCAGGATCTCTGTAGCAATGTCCATCTTGAATCAGCAGTCACTTTTCTGTGGGTCCTGCATGTCCAGTATATACAGCATAAACTCAAACAGTCCAGACAAGAGCTGTATCTTGTCCAAATGGCTAGTCTTGCCATACTGGAAGCAAACTCCATAACGCGTTTCTTCCATGTCCATCTTCCTTTCTGACCCAGGTGGCGTTGCCAGGAGCAATTATGTCTCACTGTCAAGAAAAACCCTAAAACATTTTAAATGTCATATTCTGTAGGTCTTTGAAAGGTTTGAAGAATGCCTATCCATCTCAAATATATCTCTGTATATCTAGAAAACTTAACTAACTTAACTATATCTGACTATCATAGATACTATCTATAATCTGTATTGAATTATACATTACATTTCTAAACAATACTTAAACAAGAGGAGAAATATATATATTACAAAATTGACCTTAAATTGTATCAATAAATGAAAATCCATTCCAAAACAAAGTATTCATATCTATACCATAATTGTAGTGAGATAATCCTTCTGTAGCACTGACCACGCCCATTGGGGGGTGTGGAGGCGATGGGCGGAGGTGACCTGAGGAAGGAGGTCGGAGGGGGCCAGGAAGGCGCTCTTTCTTTCTGGCGTGACTCGGACAGGAGAGGATCGGTTTGAATTTCCTGGTGTTCATCTGTCTAGGTTGTAAGTTATTTCTCCCTAAATAAACATCTATTCGGCCTATTTGTTTATCCTGATCCTTATTTACCGCAATAGCTATATATGACAGCCAATGGACAATTTCCTGCCCTAGATATCTACTGGGGACAGGTCTCTGCAATATCAACAAAATAGGAAAGAAATAAAAGGTTTTACACGACAACAACAAAAAGAAACACAGTCATTCATCCTCAAATGTACACAAATGAGAAATCATTGACTTAGCCACTCAGAACTTCCGAGAAACAAGGAAGGGAGAGAGAAGCTCTGTATGTCTTTTGAAATAAAATTTGGAGTTAAGTTCCTTAAAAGCTAGTGACTGAAATGAATGTGCTGATTCACAGGGTTACTTCCCAGCTGCAGGGCTGAAACAGAAATAGACAACTCCTTATCATTACATGTGCATCTGTTATTCTTTCACATTAAAATTAATTCTCTGGCTATGTTCTATAATTATAGTATGCTTTTTCTTCCTCCCTGGCCAAATCTGCTTGTGCTTCTCTTTGGGAACTACCATTGTTACTATTTTGCCCATTTTCCTTAACAAGGATTTCAGAATTGGAAATTTCCATCACATGGAAATTTAACCACCTCTAAATCCTGTGGATTCTACATGGATCCTGCTGCTACAACCTCATTTCAGGCCCTAATCACCTCTGTACAAAATTCTTGCCTGGCAACCTATAACCCATCTGTTTTCCCATCAATCAAACCAGCATTCTTATTGAAAACATTATCTGGCTTATCTTCATTCTTTTGATAAAATAAAGCACATCTGCTAGGTATCATTTTGCTGTTGTTCTCACTTTGATGCCATGATTTGTACTCAAGCCTGATCTCATGCTATATAGCTGCTCTAAGGCTGAACTACTCACATGTTTAATCTCACCACTACCTTTCTCTTCTCAACCCTATCCATCCTCCATGCTTCAAGTGCAGGACATAATTGACTATGCTGGAACTATCTAATTTCTATCAACCATGGTTTTGTAAGTATTTTTACAATCAGCTCAGCACATATTGCCTTTTACATATTGTTTAAAAGTATTCAGATTTATTTATTAATTTTTAAATTGGCAAAGTAATGGGCTTCTTCGTGGCATGTTTATGCTCACATGTTCTTATGCATTGTGATCTCTACTCCCCATCTCCATGAATTTCTGAAGCCCTTCCTCTGTTCTCTCCTTAGAATGAGTTCATATTTGTTTTTATTCTGAAACATTTCTCCCGTGAATCACAAATAAGTGACTCCAAACTCTATATCATACGTGAAAGTGAGTCTTTGGTATTTTGCCATGTGAAACTTTATTCAGAGTTCATAGTACTTAGTTCCCATTATCTTTGTTTATATCGACTACAATATTGATCATTTCTTCTCTGTTTTGAATAAAGACAAATGTCCTTCAAACAACAATGGGAGGTGTAGTAATAGAGCATGAACCTAAGTTGAAAAACTGTATCTGCGGGTGTAACTTGGAGTCAGGCTTGGGTTGGTTGCAAACTGTGAGGTCAAGTTTAGTATCTATGGGATCTAACTTTATAAACCATTTCTCAAATTTATAATTACTTTTCTTGAACACTTTATTTGAAATACCAACATCTAACTTTTTCAGTTGAGGACCATATAACACACTGGAAATATCTCATATGTGTGAGGTCCTACTCTAAATGTTGTGTTTAGATTCATGAAGACAAGCTTTCTGCATCTGGGAACTTTATATTTTTGTAGTGTTCTCAAAAATATGTGATTGGGACTGTATATACCAAGTTCTTAGCATAGTGCTTGCTTAGGATATTTGCATATAAAGGAGATGATATTAATTGTTCTTATTTTTTAGTGATAATTTAAAGTTGATATATATGGTTAGTGCAACAACAACACATCATTTGATTCTACTTTAATCCATCTGCTCCCATTTCTGAATATACTCACATCTCCTTAATGGGGTTTCTCTTTTTTATATATAGAAAACATTTAATTGAGGGGGCTTGCTTACAATTTCAGAAATTCAGTCCATTATCATCATGATGGGACCTTGGCATCAGGCAGGCAGACATGGTGCCAGAGGAGCTGAGACTTACATCTCTCAAACAACAGGAAGTTAACTGACAGTCACAATGCGGGAAGCTTGAGCAAAAGAGACTTCAGTGCCCATCCACACCATGCCACACTTCCGGCAACATGCCATGCCTTCTAATAGTGTCAATCATTTGGGGGGGGTTATTTTCTTTCTTTTTCCTTTACATTTTTTTATTTTTATATTTTAATCAAAATAGAACTGTAGCACTTTTTTCCCTTTCCTTTCCTCCCTTCAGCTTCTTCCTAATGACCCTCCCTTCAACTCATTCCATGTTGCCCCACTCCAGAATTAATAGTTTTTTATTCTTTGATTGTTATTATTACATTAGTATGTATAAATGTGAAAAATATATAGATGAAACCTGCTGAGTCCATTTTTGTTATTAGTGTGTATATGGTTTCAGTGACGACTGCTTTGTTTTTGTTTTGTTTTGTTTTAATTTAATTTAGAAACAATCTTATGTTACAAATCAATCCCAATTCCCTCTCCCTTCCATCATCCCATGCCCCCACTGAGCCTCCATCACACTCCCCATCCACTCCCCAAGGAGGGTGAGGCCTTCCATGGAGGATCATCAAAGTCTGTCACATCATTTGGGGGTAGAGGGTTTTCTCTAACCACTAATCATTACTTGATCATGGAGTTGCTTCTGAAATGAGACAATGAAGACTATTACAAATGAGTTTCCTTTGTGTTGTATCCATGTATCTGCTTTATTTTCTCTAGTTTTCTTATGGTTTCTGTGAATCTTTGGATTCCTTTATGAAATAATTCTGATTCTACACTTAGCTCTGTCCTTAACTTTCTGTGTCTTGATTCTAATTGCATTTCTTTACCTGGTGTCATTCTTTCATCTGATGCTGCTTTCCACTGGCTAATATTATGAGTTTTATACTTGCTTTAATTTTTAAATATATTGTTAAGTTTGTTTAATTATTTGGGGGGATTAGACATTGAATAAACACATAGATGAGCACTGGATGAATTAGTTTACTAAATTGGTCTTTATCCTGATATCACATGGTGAGATGCATATCCTAATCCTGTGTGTTCCTTAGTTTTAATAGTAAACTAAATGAAGATGTATTAAATACTATAATATAACAACATTATTCATCCTTTGCATCCTGTGTCTCTTTTAAAAGTAAATAAGGTATAAAGATGACAAAAAAGTTTCCCAGAGTTTTATAATTCTTAAGATATAGAACAGAGTTTTGAATTAATTCTGTCTGGTTTTCAAGTCTATGCTGCAAAATGTTAGGAATTACTGATTCTCACTTGAAAGGAAGATGCCATAATAGCCTTACAGTGTGGACTTTATATCTAGTTGGATCAGGTGCCTTGCAATCAAGTGAGAGTTTAGTGATGTTGCGATGAAGATACATGTCATTTGAAGTCATGTGGTTCCCATTTCTACTTTCCACAAGAACCATGAGATTCTCTTGGTGAAAGCATGTGCTGTCTTAATAGGAAAATGTAGACATACTCAACCTCTCCTTCAGAGCCTGAAATGATAACATTATTCTCTTTCACAATCTTTTTCTTTACTTTATTGACATAGCCTAAGCATATCCAGCTGGCCTACATTTCCCCACAGTAATTCCAGCTTTACTAACTTGAGAGTTGAAAACTCTCATAAATTATGGGAAATACAAAAGAAAGAAAGATAATCTTGCTCACTATGCACTTGTCTTAGCAACGGTTCTTGAAACTATCTAAGGGCCCTTGCTATGGAGACTTGCTCCATAACACATATCCTCTCCTCTCAATTCACTTTTCTTACTCTTCCTTTTGAAGTGTGTGTGTGTATATTCATCAGATAAATCCTCTCCATGTTCAAGTTATCCAGTGTTATAATTTAAATGTGAACCTTCAACGCCAAACCCAGCACATGTATTCCCAACTTTGCCTTTTTCCAGAGCCTACGGAGGTTAGGATTTGGGTGTTAGTTAGCAAAAACATTTCACTAAGAATGGGACTTCAAGGCTATACAGGCTCCTCATTTTTATCTTGCTCTCTTATTTCTGGTCCACTGTGATGTCAGCTGACACTGACACATATTCTTACTACTGGGAATGGAACCGTTCCACCATGCCTTCCTCAAGGATAGTCTCAAGCCCTCCAAAACCAGAGCCAATATAATCCCCTGCCCTAAATTCTTTCTGTCAGGTACTGTGGTCACAGTGATGAAAATTAATACACTTGGAGAGTGTTATTTTATTGTTACTTTTTGTACCACAACTACTGCATTTTGCAGTTAAGCAATGATTAGTAAATACAGGATTAGGACATGTTTCAGCAGGTAGTATTTTTCTTTCATTTGTTGATTATTTTCTTTTATCAATTTCAAAGTCCTACATGTTGTTCATTTTGAAGATTGAAATTGATAAGAAAATAATGGTTATAAGAAGAACCATTAGTATAGAAAATCTACAGAATATTTGTCAGAGTAGTGATAGTCCAGACACTGGAGAGTTTTAAAGATAGTAAAAAGAAGCATCTCTTGAGGTTATATGGAACCTACAAGAGTGCCTTGGACAGCACCAGAGAAGAAACTCAGCAGAATTCATAAAGATAGCATATCACAGATATGGGGCTACATGTGTACTGAAGTAGGAGGTAAAATGGCTTTCAATTCAAGAATGTGAACTCAGAATCACATGTGGAAGCAAATTAGAAATCTTAGACTATAAATAGCAAAGCTCTCATGACAGAATTCTTTAAGAGGAAGTTACTGCATTCACAGTGGCCTCTCTCTCAGACTCTCTCCAAACATTCTTTATTCAAGTTAAATACAGAGTGGCCTCCTTCACCTGCTAACATGGTCTTCCATGACTTTCAGACAAAGGCATTGAGCTTGTAGCTTTGGGAGCAGCCAGGTTGCTGAGAAGTTGCCTTTTTCTGAGGCTTGGTGGACAGATGATTTAAACAGCGTTGGAGTTATTGGTGCTGATTGGTTCTCTGTGAGCTATTTGGTCCTGTGAAGCCACCTTTAAGTAAAGAAAAGGACATTTTAGCCAATACTTTAGAGTTTTCATTGTTAGGCAGTGATTCATTAAATAATTTAAAATTTAAATGACAGATTTTATTATCTCATTTATTCAATTTTCTAAGCCCCTAGGAATGATGCACAGCACCTATTTGTACCCACATCCTCTCAGTCATTGATCACCTCTGTTGAGCCATAGAAAATACTTGTTAGATTACTAAATATTTATTAATTTACAATGCAGCAATGATGGTAGATGCCATTTTGTATATATGTTTCTCATACTGGTTAATGAATAAAGCACTGTTGTCCAATAGGAAATCAAGAGAGGAGGGACTAGGAGACAAGGAGAAAAGAGGAAGTAGGAAGGAGGAGTCAACATGGAGAGTCTGGAGAGAACAGAACCGCCATTCCTCCGCTCTCGGTAAGACTGTGTGGAAATACATAGAAATGGGTTAATACTTAAGACAGAGCTAGCCGATAAGAAACAAGTAACTGGCCAATAGCATAATATCAAATACAGAGTCTCTGTGCATTATTTGGGGCTGGCGTGGCGGCGGGACAAGACCAGCCGTGGGCAGAAAAACCTTACTCCTTACACAGCAATAGTTATTTTAATATATACACTAGAAGCTAATATTTCTTCCCATTAAATCTTGAACTCAAAATAAATCTATCTGCTTGAATTCTTAGAAAAATATCCAATTATATTTATGCAACAACTATTTCTTTTTGTTGTAAAATATGAGCCAAGCTGATATTTCTTTGAAAAAATAGAGTATATGCAATTTACACTCTAATATATTAAAAATTACCAGGGATTAATTGTCCAACGTTCCTAAAAGTAAAATTCAAATGCATAGTTTTAATACATAGGTGACATTATAGTAAGTTCATCAACGTAAGCTATTAAGTTTATACTATTAACTTACAAATATATCAATTAAGTGAAAACTTATTTGAATCATAGTTATTGATTTCTAGGTCATGAGGCACAAATACAAATAATATCATCAATGTAAGAAGTTTATTTATATGGAAAAACAACACAGGGCTAGTAGTAGGAAATTATTAATAGAAGATTCATTTACCCTCTTTTTTCAGTAAGTATTATTAACATTTGTGTGTAAAAAACAGAACAAGGAATAAAGAGATACAAATACAGCAACACGGGGAATCTCCAGAAACAATTCAAGAAGGAAAGTAATTATTTACATTTATATAAACAAGCATCCCAAAGCACATTATGGCACAACATAAGTAGTCTCAGAAAGAAAGCAGTACAGAATCCCATAAATGAGAGGACAGAAATCCTTGGCCAGCGACCGTATGGAAATCAAGGAGTGTTATCTGCTGGAAAGCTCCCGGGTAAAATGGTGTGAGACTGAATAGGACGAAAAACAAGGTGTCAACCCATATCTACTTAGATCAACAGTGCACATCCCAGCGATGTGAGGAGGGGTCCTGCACTCACAATCGGCCCTCTGTGCTGACACTTGAACAGATTTCTCTCGGGTGTGAGACTTTATCTTGGAGAAGGGTGATGATGAATTTCACAGAGCTGAGTCACTGGGTAGATCCGCAGAGCAGAGCCCTCTCCTCTTCCTGTGCCAGTCACAAGGCGCTATGAAACAGCTTTCTGGTTCATGTCCTTTCTATTATGATAACTGGGAAAATAAGCAGTTCATTACATAGCCCACTCACTTGTAAAATTCACAGCCAGATCTGCTGATTAAATCAGCAAAGAGTGCTGCTCTCATTCCTGGTCTCTGTTCCCTCTCAGTCATATTTATGTCTCAAAATCAAACAGTCTGTAAATGAAAAGAAAAAGGTGGCATATTTAGAGGAGGCCTTGAGATATCTATTTTAAGACACTTTTCAAGTAAAAAAAAAAATTCAAAGGAAAGAAAAGTGCCTTCTTCTTCTTCCTGTCTCTATTAACCAACATCATCCTGAATAATAACCCAGCGATGCAGGCTGTTCTGTGCTCAGGTATCTTTAGAATCTGCTTCTAATTTTTATCTCAAACGTGTGTAACAGACTTGGATTAAAGTCTGGATTCTCTCTTCTCATCATCCCTTTTCCAGTGTTATAAATGGAAAAAACTGACTTAAACTGCATTATTGCTACATCTGGTGAGGACTCACAAGCAAGGTTGTCATAAAGAGTACTTTAGCACTGAGAAGCAAGGACAATTTTAATTAAGATTCTTATGAAAAGGAGTCTATGGGTGGGTGCTATGCAGACTAGATTGAGTTTTAATTTCCTCTTTACCTTGGAGCAAATCTCTGAATCTTTTTAGAACAATGTCTTCATCTGTAAAATGGGTGGCAAATGTTCTATCTCTTGCAGTTTCTGAAACATCAAATAATGGGGCCTTTTTATTGTATGTGATAGCTAAACACTGAAAATAACCTGCTCATTAATTTAATTATAGTTTCTATTGTTGTGACTAAACAATATGACCAAAAAGCAAGTTGAGGAGGAAAGGGTTTATATGGCTTACAATCCCACATTGATGTTTATCAGCATGACAGGGACTCAAACAGAATAGGGACCTGGAGACAGGAGCTGATGCTGAGGCCGTGGAACAATGCTGATAACTTGCTTGCTTCCCCTGGCTTGCTCAACCTGCATTCTTACCCAGAACCACTAGCCCAGGGATGGGACTACCCACAATGGGCTGGGCCTTTCTCCATCAATTACTAATTAAGAAAATGTATGATGGCTGGATCACATGGAGGCATATTCTCAATTGAGTTTCCCTCCTTTCAGATAACTCTAGTTTGTATCAGTTTGACATAGGCTAGCCAGCACATCCGTCCTTCATGACAGCCGCCCCCCATTGCTACACAGAAGACTGCATCTACCAATGCTTGTAGGCTAATTGAATTACTCAGCATCTACTTTTCAAACTCAATGCTACTAGTGAAACAAATGATTACTGTGTTTGAAGCTTCAGCTCATCTCTCTCTTTAAGGGGTTATAAGAATACTGGTGATTTTAATAAAGACCCTAGAAGAAGAACTGAGTTACTATGGTGGGAATAGTAAACAAAACAAAAGAAACAAAAAACAAAGCATTTCCTTTTAGACTGAATACCAATTAAAAAAAATATAGCTCCCTACCTGCCCTGGGACCAAGGGATGATATAAGACAGCACTATTACTTTCCAAAAGTAAGGTCATTTCCCAAAAGATGTCATCAGTTAAATTCAGCGAATAAGAGGAAGACGGGCTTTATCAGGTGTATTCATGGTCTTATGGTAGTGATGATGGGACACACTGGACCAGGATTAATGTGGGGTTCAATGTGGGGCCAGTATTAGAGAATATTTCTACACTGACTGTAAAAACTTTATCTGTTTGGTGGTTTTATTTGGGGAATTACCATTTTATGATATGCTTAGAGAATCTTCAAAGTGCTTCATGAAGAAATTCTGTTCAATTTAGAACAGAACCTTCAAACATGGAGGAGTACACCAATAAAAATTTAAGTCTATTTTTTTAATCACGAAAGTTCAAAGGTGAAGAGTATGAACTGTGGAGTTGCCCTTGCTATGCCTCTGAATCACAGCCTGGAGACTATGGGAAGAATTCTAATTCTTAATTATTTTTGTGAGAAAGAATTAAGATGTTTAATACTAGAAGGGAAAATAGAGATATTTCTTCTTTGGCAAATGTGGCTTATGGGTGGAGAGGCAAGGTATACAGAGGAATATACATGCCCATTCTAATGTGAGAAACAGTTTACCAAGGACTATGTATTTCTTTGAATATTATTCCTGAATAGGGCTAAAATGAAAATGCAAGGCTAATGTGAATAATTTTCCAAGGTTGCATTGGCAGGAGAAACCTTTAAAATGTAGTAATGGATTCCCTTTTACAAGGCTAGGGTTTGATAAAACAGCTTCAGATTCTCAAAATTGAAATTTTGTTGTGACTCTATCCCACTATGTACAATGTCCATGTCTCCATTTGGGATCATTTCCATGGACTTGAAAGATGGAAGTGATCATAATTATTAGCAACATTACACTCATAATACTTATTTCATCTAATCTAGGGCCAATGAGTATTCTGTTGCCATCTGTGATGGTAACAAGCTATCCTAATAATTTTTAATCTTACACCTGAAACTTTCTCTTCACTTTTCAAGACCCAAATTATAGAAATGTGTGCTGGTTATAGTGACTGTCTGTCAATAGGACTTTTATAGAATCATCTAGTAAACAAGTCCCCAGCATGTTTCTGAAGGAGCTTCTAAAATAGAATAATTGGGGTGGAAAGATCCATCCTCAGAGTGTGTGACACCTTTAATGGGTTGGGAGTTTAGATAAACTAGAGCAGAGAAAGTGAACTACCACTTATCTCCCCTGCTTTCTGTGGATACAATGTGATCAACTGTTTTCCAGCTCCTGCCACTATAGACCAGTTAGAGACTTTAACCACAGACTGGGAGCTATAATAAGCCCTTCCTTCTTTCAATTACAGAAAAGAACAATTAATACAATGTGGTTGGAAAAGCCTCTAACATGTAAGGAAGAGTTGGAATTGGCTGCCCGAGAAATTATACCCACTTTTGAGCTGACCAGGAAATTCAGTAATTAAAGACATTTTCATCCAAGCCTGATGACCTGAGTTCAGTCCCTGGACCATGGTAGAAGAAGAAAAGAAACTGAAAATTGTTCTCTGGCCTCCATATGTATACTATGTCAGGCATACACACATGTGCATGCACTGCACACATACACACACACACACACACGTAAGCAAATAAATATAACTTGAAGAAGAAATTATCTTTAATATTTATTGGGACTATATGTAATTAAAGAAACCCAATACCACATAATGTGAACAAACACATAGGGGTTAGAATGAAAATGAATTTTAAAAGTGCAAAAAGAAGCTTCATGAGTTGAAGAAAATTATCAGAAGTCATTGCACTCTCTATGAAAAGAAGATAGAAGAAAGCATAGGACTCAGAGGCACTTAACTGAAAAGAGTGAAAATGCTACTTCAAGTAAAATGTGTAATCTGAGAAAAATGTGTATTTTGAGTATTGAGTCAGAGATATAACCATATCCCTTTAGAATTCACCATCAGTGATTTGGAAGATTAAGTAATATTTTTTCTTGTGAAAATAAAAATGGTGATGATGTATGTCAAGACATCCTACTTAAAAAGAAGACTGAAATGTGCAGACTATGTAAGGAGTGTTTTAGTTATGAAATCACAGCATTATTCATAATTAATATAATAACACAGGTTCTCTTGAGTATGACAGGATATATGATCACAATGTGACACTCCGAGATTATTAATAAAGTTAACCTTGAATCAGGGAGTGGAGCCAGAAACCAGTTGACTGGAGTTAGCCATAGAGAAGCCAGGAATTTTTAGAGGATATGAAAAGGATGAGGCTATATTTTAACTCTTTTATGTTTGTTTCTTTTGGGATGAGTGAAGAGATGTGTAACTTCTGTATCTCCACCAGACAGCAAGGACAATTGGTTGCTTCTAGGCTTCCCTGATCTGGCAGGTTTTTACCACTCCCCCCACCCCACATCTGACATCCAAGTCTTTGTTGGTAAATAGAACAATAGAGAATTAATTTAAACCTCATATCTCAGCTGCAGTAGAACTGGGCCACAAGACACAAAGGCCTTCTACTCCACAGCCTGAGTGGGTGGCAGTGTGCTAACTGAGGGACTGTGGGGCTGTACAGGCTGATTAAAATGTCAGTAGATTCATGTGTAGGTGCTAAACCAATATAAAAAAATATCACTTGAGTCTTCCCACATATTTTGGGCTCTATCTTTGTGAGAGATCTTGGTAGGAAATAGTATGTGGTCATCTGAGACCAATCATTTGTGTCCAAAAGGGATTGAAACTAACATAAAAAGATGTCAAAGTCATTTCATCACACTTAATTATATTTGTATTTGAAGTATCTCTAAATATAGAAATCACTTATTTTGTAACATGAGTGTATTTGAGTCTCCATTTTGTCACACATCAGTAGATAAAGACAGAAAGTTAGCTTTTGTCATTGTGACAAAATAACTGACATATGAGAACTTGAGGAATGAAAGACGTATCTGTGATTATGGCCCAATGTTGTATAGTCTCTTGGGTCCACTATTTTGGGCCCTGAGGTGAAGTTTAACTTAACCATATGGTGGCAAGATTATGTGGCAGAGGCTGCTCATATCAGGATAGACAAGACAAGAACCAGAGAGAGACATCGAGATGATTCTGCAGGTAAAGATGATTGCCCTTGGGTCTGACAACCTGAGTTTGATCTACTGATCCCAGGTAAGGACATAAGTAAGGAAACTGAATCCACTAACTCGTCCTCTGACTTCCAGGCGCACAATGTTAGCCTATGGCCACTTATTCACAACATGCATACACATACACAAAATAAACAAATTAACTATTAAAAGACTTAAGAATCACAGAGAAGCCTAACTATAAGGCATATTTTGAGGACTGGGCACTAATTAGCTACTTACTCCAATCTGCCTCACCTCCGACATTCCACCAGCTCTAGTAATGTCATCAGATGAGAATGGCATAGTTGCCATCCACTGATGAGATCAGAGCCCTCATTTTTTACCTCTCAACAAATACTCTAATGGCTGGGGATTAAGTATTCAACCCATGAAGCCAAAACAAAAGGAAAAAAAAAACAGATAAATTGGAGAGTTTTCTCTGTTAGTACATAATATCCAGTATAGAAGAGATGATGTAGATATAGGTAGATGTATCAGTTGCCATAGTTATGATGTTTGCTTTGTTCTATTAAAATAATGGAGACTGCTGAGGTTTTGTTCTAGCCATCTTTTTAGCAAGCTCAGAGAATTCTGATTTCCATTGAAGAAAGTCCCCTCCACTGAGAGGGGCTCTAGCTAACTGATGCCATTCATTAGGTGCAAGCCAAGCTTCAGTAACACTTTCCAGTAGAGCCAGAGTAAGGGAGCAGTGGATCCATAATAAGTAACTGCCATTTTAAGTTTTTCTCAGTATTTAAGGTCCAGGGGAGTGTACTGCATGGGAGATGGAGAGTGCTGCTTGGAGGTTGGGCAGGAAGTGCCATGGCAGCCAGAAGGTCCCAGATCATTGGGAGTCTCCTCTGTAATCTCCTCTGTGTGCTCTTTCACTGTATCCTCAAGGGGCTCTCAAGGGATCCCGTGGCCGCTTCTGAGAGAAAGCTGAAAGGCTAGAAGTGGCTGTTTACTTTTGGACTTAGGCAGTCTGGAGGAAGGGGAAGTTAATTTAGAATCTGCTGTTCTCTATTGTTAATCATAGATTTGAACGTATTTATATTATGAATAGGCTTAGATCGGTGTGTAGCAATCTCATCATGAAGAAACATTAACTCCTGGAGGGTTGTTTCATAGGACAGTGGGGTGAAAGGAGGCAGGTTTTTAAGTAGGGATGGATTCTGGGATGGAATAGGAGAGGCAGAGGCCAGAGTCATCTTGACCTGGCTAACCTGAGGCCAGTTGGGGCAGTGGTAATGAGCAGCCTCCTTCTTCAGGGTGGCTCTGTCTAAAGGGGGTTCAGGGAAAGGGAAAGGAGGGATAAAGAGCTTTCTGAGGACTTTCCTTAAGGCCCATGGGAAACTTAACCTCGGAGCATTGATTTTGGGGCAATGCTGCACTGTGTGTGGAGGGCCAAGAAGAGTGTTCGGCAGGGCCTAATTCTAGCAGGGTGTGGAGGATTTTTCTCCCTCGTTTATCATATCATGAAGAGCAGGACAATGATTATTAACCCGCAGAATGTCATTAATAAGATTCCAGTAGCTAAGTGCTCTAAGAGGATTTTTTTTTTAAGGTCTGAAAGTTTCATAATAATCTTGCATGCAATTGCCTACGCTGCCTCATTTGTTTTCATTAATCGGTCCTTCCTGTAGAAACCATGCACAAAAGTCTCCAATGAAGAGGAAATTTTTCTTTAGATTTTATTTTATTATTAACCTGAACCCCCTTCCCCCCCCACACACACATCTTGAGAGATTCTTTGAGCTCAGAAAGAAACAAATCTTCCTTGATAAGTTCTTGCCCCATTACTCACCTCTGCTTCAGGTGTTGTTCATGAACCAGAAGACTTTATTGAAGGCAGGATGAGGTGATCAATGAGTCATTCTCCTGCAAGGCCAGCGATGACCATGTTGCAGAAGCCTCACTCCATGGACAAGCCTTTCCCTTAATGAACACTGAAATCCTCCTCCTGGGTTCTTCGAGCCACGTTGGTTGGGTGCCAGTTGCCTCAACCCATGAGACTTCAACCTAGAACCAAGAAGGGGATGGGAGCAAGAGATGTGGGGGAATTGACCACAAGACAGGATTCTAATCAAGTGGCAAACTTTTTCTACCTGGAGCATATATAGTCAGCAGTACAAGGGTGTAGGAAAGGAGGCAGGGGAGGTAAGAGGAATAGTTGAGGTCCAGGTGTTCTTGCAAGCAGAATATAGAAAATCACAAAGAATGGATGTTAACATGAGTGGAAAGATCAGGAATTATGAGAACAAAAAAAGGTTACTATGGTGATGGGGCTAGTGGTTATATGCTAGGCTGATCTTACTAAATAAGGCTAGTCACTGAATCATCAGACCTTTGTGGAATAACTAAAAGCTCTATATGTACATCCAAGAGAAACAGCCAGAGTTCAGCCAAGGTTCGTTCCTTAACTGATCATAGATCCAGCCTCAGTTTCTAACAAGTAATGAGTTCTACATTTTGAAAAAAGTTTCCTTGATTAAAAATTATCTTCTGTGTAATACCTATTTACCTACATCGTTTACCTATCATCTTATTATCCATCTGTCTATAACATCAATGTTAAATGTGTTGGTGAGAGATTGATATTAAAATCCTGCTTTGAGACAGTTTCATGATATGCATTTATACAGAAGTTGTCTTAACATGATAATCTTACACTAAATCAAATATAGATATTTTTCAAATTTCAACCTTAAAGGATAAATGGATACATGAAGCATATTAAGGAGTGATCTCACTAGTAAAATGTCTCGGGCTTTCTTTTATAGATTTTATAAAAATTGTATAAACATTTAAAAATAAAAACATAAAAATATTTCATAAAAATACTATAGTATTTTCCTACCACAGTAAAGTATAGCATAAAACACAGCCAAATGAAAACAATTTCACCATCTCACTTAAAAATGCTTCTACTGATAGCTTACATATAGACATGGCAAACTGGAATAAATAAATTTACAGTCTTTTGGTGCATGTTCTCTCAAATAGAATTAATTAGCACAAGAAATGAGACATTCTCACATTTAAAAATAAACTCCAAGCTAATTTTCAGATCATTCCCAAGAATATATCTGCACAGTAAACTTCCCTGGATTGCTGTCTTTTAGGGCAACATTTTAGTGGGCATCTTCTCTAGTTTTACTGAGTAAATCCTAAAGAAAACATTTGTGAATTTGTGTTAAAATTTTATCTCCAGCTTATGTTTTCTTACTCTAAGGGAAACATTTTCTTTGCTACTTTATCTTTTTACTTGAATTTTAAAAGCTTTTTAGAATGCCATGCATAAGTACTATATTTATATGATTTCCAGCCCTCCTTCTTTCCTCTCCAAATATTCCTGTGTCCTGTCTCCATTGTCCTCCAAAGTCATGACTGCTTCTTCTTTAATTATCATTATATATATATATATATATATATATATATATATATATATGTTCATATATGTAAACAAACACAGCTTCACACAGGGGTCTCCATGCATGAATGCCTCTGCCACACACCTGGCCTTAGCAGCTTTCCTTAGCCTCTGAGGGAGATTCCACAACCATATTTTGTATCCTTGACTCTAAAGCCAGAATGGTGTGGCCAAAGCTGCCACGTTCTTCTGCTGACTGATGCTGGAGCATGGCCTCCTCACTGAATTACCTCTGCATTAGCTTTCTGTTGTTGCTGCTTTCCTTCACTATTTAAACTTTAATTCCTTTTCACAGGTTGGCAGCTTAGCTGGGTAGGGTAATGCCCTGAGGTCACCACTTCATTTAATGCCATTTAGCAATAAGCTTTACTTTATTTTTCCTCTTTTATTAGACATGGATTATTTTCTCATAATATAACCTGAATATATTTCCTCCTCCCTCTATTATGTACAGCTCCTCTCCACCTCCTTTACTGCATGGGTCCACTGAATTTCCATCTCTCAATAGAAGAGACCAGGCTTCTAATAGATAATGACTAAGCATAACAAATATAATATAATATGATAAAATTAAAGCTAAATTAAAGAAATAGGAAAAGACAAGCCAGCAGAAAAATAAAATAACCCCAATAGAAAGCACAAGTATCAGAGATAACATTCAGGAGTCCCATTAAAGTACTAGCTAAACAATAGTTTGTATGAATATACAAGAGGACCTGGTGCAGACCATTACAGATCCCATGCTTGCTGTTTCAGTCTCTGTGAATTCATATGAGCTTTGCTCAACTGTTTTAGAGGGACTTGTTCTGTTGGAGTTCTTTGTCCCCTGCATGACTCCTACTCTTTTCTGGGATCCCTGAGCTCTGTGAGGAGAGGGATTTGATGGAAACATTTCATGTATTCCAAGATCACTTTCTCTCTGTCTACCCTATGTCTGGTTGTGGGTCTCTGTACTTAATCTTCATTTGATGCAGGAGAAAGCCTCTCTGATGATGGAATTAGTTTATGAGCATAGCAAAAAGTCATTAGGAGTCACATTAGTGCTTTTTGTTGATGTTTATTTATTTTTAGATCAATAGTAGGTGGTTTTACCACAACCCTCTGGGCTATTCAGTCTCTGTTCTTGGTCATTGTGGGTATGAGTCCCATATTGTGGAGTGAGCATTAAGTGAAAGCACACATTTCCATATGTTTTGAACCACCAATGCCATAATATATTTTTCAAGCAGTAAAGGTTGTAGATAAAATGATACTTTTTTTGAATTAATTTTAATTTAAAATGAAAAGCAGTCAGATTTTACATATCAATCCCAGTTCCCTCTCCCTCCCATTATCCCATGTCCTCCCCACCATCCTTTCTCATCCTACCCCTATCTATTCCCCAGGGAGAGAGAGGTCTTCCACAGGGGATCATCAAAGTCTGTCACATCATTTGGAGCAGGACCCAGGCCATTCCCCCATTTTTCGAGGCTGAGACAGTATCCCTTCATAGGGAATGGGCTCTCCAAATTCATTCCTGCACTATGGAGTCCATAGGTCTTTCACTTGTTTGGTAAGCATTACCCCAAGGTATTTTATACTGTTTGTGGCTATTGTAAAGGGTGATGATTCTCTGATTTCTTTCTCAGGCCCTTTACTGTATGTATATATTAGGGCACCTGATTTTTTGAGTTAATCTTGTATCCTGCCACTTTGCTGAAGGTCTTTATCAGCTGTAGGAATTCCCTGGTAGAGATTTTTGGGTAGCTTTTGTAAACTATCATATCATCTGTAAATACTGAAAGTTTGACTTTTTCCTTTCCAATTTGTATCCCCTTGATCTCCTTTTGTTGTCTTATTGCTCTAGCTAGTACTTCAAGTACAATATTGAAGAGATATATAGAGAGAGTGGGCAGCCTTGCCTTGTTTCTGATTTTAGAGGAATCACATTGAGTTTCTCCTTTAGTTTGATTTTGGCTGTTGGTATGCTTTATATTGCCTTTATTATGTTTAGGTATGTTCCTGTTGTCCCTGATCTCTCCAAGACCTTCATTATGAATGGGTGTTGAATTTTGTGACAGGCTTTTTCAGCATCTGGTGTGATGACCATGTGTTTTTTTCTTTTTCAGTTTATGTACATGGTGAATTACTTTGATGGATTTTCTTATGGTGATCCATCTCTGCATCCCTGGGATGAAGCTTACTTGGTTGTGGCTGTTGATTTATTTCTATGATATGTACTTGGATTATATTTGCCAGTATTTTATTGAATATTTTTGCATCAATGTTCATGAGGGATATTCTCCTTCTTGTTTGTATCTTTCTGAGGCTTTGGTACCAGGGTAACTGTAGCCACAATGATTTTGGCAATGACCCTTTTACTTCTATAGTATGGAACACTGTGAGGAGTATTGAGTATTGGTAGAATTCTGCACTGAAACCATCTGTATGGACCTGGGTGTTTTTTGTTTGTTTGTTTGTTTGTTTGTTTTTGGTTTGGAGATTTTTGATGACTGTTTCAATATCATTAGGGGTTATAGGTCTATATAAATTGTTTATTTGGTCTTGATTTAATTTTGATATGTGATATCTGTCCAGAAAATTGTTCATTTCCTTTAAAATTTTTGAATTTTGTGGAGTATAGTTTTTCAAAATATGACCTGAAGATTTTTTACTTCTTCTGTGTCCATTGTTATATCTCCCTTTTCATTTCTGAATTTTTTTTAATTTGCATGTTCTTTCTCTGTCTTTTGGTTATTTTATATAAAGATTTGTCTATCCTGTTGATTTTCTTGAAGAACCAACTCTTTGTTATATTGATTCTTTGTATTGTTTTCCTAGTTTCTACTTTGTAGATTTCAGGACCCAATTCCATTATTTCCTGGTATCTACTCCTCCAGGGTAAGTTTGCTTCTTTTTATTCTACAGCTTGCAATTGTGCTGTTAATCTCTAGTGTGACTATTTTCTGGCTTCTTCATGTAGGCACTTATGGCTGTGAACGTCCTCTTAGCACTGCTTTCAAAGTATCCCATAAGTGTGGGTATGTTGTGTCTTCAAAATCACTTAGCAGATTTGTATTTGGTTGGATTGAATTTTGGAAAGGGTTAGTGATTTATCTTAACACTACTCAGGAATCTATAAGCAAGGGTCAGAAGGCGAGGGAACTAGAGAGGACAGTGCTCTATCTGCTGTATCCTTGGAAATTGAGCTCTCTCACTCTCCCTCTCTCTCTTCCTCTCTCTCTCTCTCTCTCTCTCTCTCTCTCTCTCTCTGTGTGTGTGTGTGTGTGTGTTACTAGTTGTCTTAAGCTGCTACAATAAACAGGTGGTAGGAGCCTTAAAATACATGAATATAATACATATACACACATATTTATTTTTATTATTTAACATGGATCTAAGAGAAAAATCTCCCCCTTATAATTATGCTTAGAGAAAGAGTTGTTTCAAAATTCCTTACATGGATTTTTCTTTTCACTTGGAATATTCTGGACATATATGTTCCTTAGGAACAAGCGACATGTGTTTATGGTTTTAATTCCCAATTTCACTACCCACCCTTCTTGTGTTCCAGAAATACAGTATTTTGTTTGTTTGTATGTTTGTTGTTTTTTATTATTTATTTTTTTATTTTACATGTCGATCCCAGTTCCCTCTCCCTCCCCCTCCTTCCCCCTTACCCTCTTTGCCCCCTGACCACCCTCCCCTCCCATCCCACCACCCCAATTCCACATGTAGGGCAATGCCGTCCAGGTGGGGTCATATAAATCTGTCAAGTCATTTGAAGTAGGGACTAGGACTGCTCTCCTGTCTCTAGATTAAGGGAGTATCCCTCCATGGGGGATGCGTCTGCAAGGTCCTTTTGTGCACCAGGAATACATCCTGGTTCCACTACTTAGGCTGCTCAGTCCCTATAGCTGAGACACACATTCAGGGGCGCCTGAGTCAGTCCCATACCTGATTCCCAGCTATCAGTCTGGAGGCCCCACAGCTCCTCCTTCTGACCAGCTATCTCTATGTGTTTCTGCAACCTGATCTTGTCCTCTCCCTCTGCATCTGGATTGTAGTTCAACTCAGTGTTTAGGGATGGGTGTTTGCTTTTGTTTCCAACAGGTACTAGATGAGGGCTCCATGATGGTGGCTAAGTTAATTGTTGATTTCACAATCCAGCAAGGGCATTTATGGTAGCCTTACCATGGTTGCTCAAATTGTTAGTTGGCAGGAGTCTTGTAGGTCTCTAGACCGTTCTTTAGGTTCAGTGTTCTCTTCAAACCAATATTGGCTCCCTCTTTTATGTTCTCTCTCTCTCTCTCTCTCTCTCTCTCTCTCTCTCTCTCTCTCTCTATTCTATTTTCTATTCTTACCCTGACTCAATCTTCCTAGTCACACGTGCTTTCCTCTCCTCCCCTTCTCTTTCTCCTACTTCTCTCTCCATTCACTGCCCGCCCACTTCCCCTGTGCTCTGGTGGACTTGTGCCTTCCCTCTTCTGTGAGGGACTTTATATGAATCTCTTAGAATACACCTTATATCCTAGTTCCTCTGGTGGTTTGATTTATAGGCTGGTGATCCTTTGCTCTAGATATAAAATCCATATAGGAACGAGTATATACCATGTCCTCTTTTTTTGTGACTGGGTTACCTCATTCAGGATGTTTTCTTCAATTGCCATCCACTTGCCTGCGAATTTCAAGATTCCATTATTTTTTTCTTCAGAGTAGTATTCAGTTGTGAAGATGTGCCACATCTTCTTTGTCTATTGTTCAATTGAGGAACATCTAGGTTGCCTCCAGGTTCTTGCTATTACAAATAATGCTGCTATGAACATAGTTGAGCACATGTCTTTGTTGCATGGATGTGGATCATTTGGGTATATGACTAAGCGGGGGATTGCCAGGTCCTGTGGTAAACTAATTCCCATTTTCCTGAGGAACCGCCATACTGATCTCCAAAATGGCTGTATGAGTTTGCACTCCCACCATCAGTGGAGGGAGTGTTACCCTTTCTCCTCATCCTCCCCAGCATAAATTGTCATTTTAGCCATTCTGCAGGAGTAAGATGGTATCTCAAAGTAGTTTTGATTTGCATTTCCCTTATAGCTAAGGATGTTGAGCACTTTCTTAAGTGTCTTTCAGCGTTTTTGATTTCCTCTATTGAGAATTCTTTCTTCAGTTCTGTATCCCACTTTTAATAGGGTTGCTTGGTGTTTTGTTGACTAGTTTCTTGAGTTCTTTGTATATTTTGGAGATCAGCCATTTGTCGGATGTAGGATTTGTGAAAATCTTTTCCCAGTCTGTGGGCTGCTGTTTGGTCTTGTCCACTATGTCCTTTGCCTTCCAGAAGCTTCTAAGTTTGAAGAGGTCCCATTTATTAATTGTTGATCTCAGTGTCTGCACTCCTGGAGTTATGTTCACAAGTGGTCTCCAATACCAATTTGTTCAAGGGTATCCTCTACTTTCTCTTCTAAGAGGTTCAGTGTGGCTGGATTGATGTTGAGGTCTTTGATCCATTTGGACTTGAGTTTTGTTTATGGCGACAGACTTGGGTCTATCTGCAGTCTTCTACACATCCTCATCCAATTGTGCCAGCACCATTTGTTGAAGATGCTGTCCTTGCCCTATTGTATTCTTTTTAGCTGTTTTGTCAAAAATCAGGTGTTCATATATGTGTGGGTTTATATCAGGGTTTTCAATTCGATTCCATTGGCCTACCTGTCTATTTTTGAGCCAATACCAGTCTGTTTTCAGAACTATAGCTGTGTCGTAGAGCTTAAAGTCAGGAATGGTGATGCCTCCTGAAGTTCTTTTATTGTACAAAGTTGATTTGGCTATCCTGGGTCTTTTGTTTTTCCCTATAAAGTTGATTATTATCCTTTCAAGGTCGGTGAAGAATTGTGCTGGGATTTTAATGGGATTGCATTGAATCTGTAGATTGCTTTGGGCAAGAATGCCATTTTTACTATATTTATCCTACCTATCCCAGAACATGGGAGATCTTTCCATTTTCTGATATCTTCTTTAATTTCTTTCTTTAGAGCCACAAAGTTCTGCAAGTGTTTTTTCAGTTACTATTGGTGGACAACAGTGACACCCAGTGGACTTCAGAATCGACAACATACATAGAATGTGAATTTTCTTTTTATATTTTACATGTTTTAGAAATTCTACACTTTAAAACTGGGCTGCTGAAGTGTTTATGATCTAAAGAAGCAATGAAGCCAGCTACAAGTTCTTGCCTCTACCTCAGACTTGGATGTGGCTAGAAACTGAAAGCCTTCCTGTCCTCAGTGTGGCTGGGATTAGAGGCATGATCACATTTTTTTTTTTTTCCTGTTAGACTGACTTACTCTCATGTAGCCCAGGGTGGCCTTGAACTCACAGAGATCCATCTGTCTCTTTCTCCTCAGTTCTGGGATTAAAGATGTGTGCCACCACTGCCTACAGGTCTCTATGTCTGTGGCTAACTTTGCATTCTGATCCCCAACCAAACTTTATTAGATCGTAAACACTGGATCACCACACACACACACACACACACACACACACACACACACACACACACATCTCTTTAGAGTATTTGTGTAGATGGTATGAGTAATACTATTCTTTGGGTGAAAAAGAGAGCCATTAGAAATTTCCAATACTTTATATTCTTAATTATATGGCATACTGAGGTAGCAGGTGTAAATATTTAAATGCAATGTTTGAATAGCTATTTTTTAATGTTTTTTATGTACACTATACTTGTTTTACCCTTATTTAAGTGAAAAGTATCATAAAGCTCATTTTTAGAAAGGTAGCTGCTCTTTAAAATACAAAGAGGAAAGAGTTCAAAAAATGAATATTCTGAAAAATATAAATCTTGGTAATTTTTATAAGACAATGAATATTTCAGTAGTCAGATGAGCCCAAGAAGCAATTTTTGTTCATAGGAAATGAGAGGAAAAGGCTTTGATGATTCCTATACAGGAAATCACACATCCAGAAGACTCTCGGGAAGGGCTGACAACAAGCTTGCCTCTTATGTTTTAAAAACTGCAATGCTGCAAATATCTTCACTATATTGTGAAGTCATGAATTATCTACAAGCATACTATGTCCATATTAAACCATGATATAACCATTATGGTCTTTCTTTTTAATTGAGTTTCTGAAAAATTAACTAGATGTGTATGCTCATACAATTTTCCAAATGTGCAGGGTAATTGTGTAAAAAGCTCTTTAAGCGACTATGCCTTCTTCTACCACAAGTAGGCAGCAACACAGACCTTTAGATTCGATTTCTATTTGTTTCTGATATCTTTCTGAGAGGATATTTACCTTCCATGCTGCAGTGAAATTTAAACGATTTGCCTTGTTTAAAAAATAGAAATATTTAATACAGTTTAGTGGACATCTCATAGAAGGCAGCAGGCCTCAGAACAGCACATAGCAGATCTTTTGTGTTGTTTGTTTTTGTCTTTTTGTTTGTCGAGTCAGGGTTTCTCTGTGAAGGTTTGGAGGCTGTCCTGGAACTCACTCTGTAGACCAGGCTAGTCTTGAATTCACAGAGATCCTCCTGCCTCTGCCTCCGGAGTACTGGGATTAGAGGTGTGTGGCACCAACGTCCAGCTACAATTGCTTTATAGAAATCACAATACAACTACTTAAAATGCATGGCCTAACTCAGAGACTGAACAGAAATTTCACAAGAAAACCCTAAAGTAACTGATATTCTGTGCCTTTTCACCTTATGGTTGCAACGAAAACTCCAGAAAGAATAATGCTGACTCAGTTTTACATTTTTTTTAGTAGTTATGAACATATATACCTTTTACTTTAATACTATAATTATATTAAATATTCCAATGGTGAAATAATCTCCCTGGAAAAGCAGCTCAAACTCAAAATTGCAGCCATGGCCATGTGTTGATAAATACATAGTGAAGCTTTTTAAGCGATACACGCGTTTAAGTACTCGTACTGTGGGCGGTTTGCACAGTAAGATGAGAATGCAGAATAACTTAAAACACCCTCCCCCTCTCTGCACTACAGAAAGCTCTGTGAAACACTGGAAGGAAGGATTTGCATGCTAGCCCTCTCTCTTCTTTGTAAAGATTCCCACGGCCGGTCCCGTTGCAGCCGGCAGAGGGCGCCCTCAGGAGTCCAGTACTTGCCAGAGCAGGCAGAAATGCTAGCTAGGGTTTGGATCTGAGCCTCTTTTCCTTGGGGGGGGGTGGGTTGGCGTATTTCCACTTGGAAGGAGATATTTTAAGCTGTTTTTTCCTCTTCGTATCTGCACACCACACCTTTTCGCAGTATTCTTATACTCTCTGGAAGTTGCTGTAGCCAGTCAGCTGCAAGAACTCCCTCCCTGTACCAGGTTTTTTTTTTTTTTTTTTTGTCCGGATGCACACTGCTCAAGGGCAGTCAGAGCATCTTGTGACTTCCTTCCTCCTCATGGTCTTTATAAAATATCCTCTGCACTTTCTGCTCTTCCACTACCTCCAGTGTGATTTTTTTGCACAGTGTGGACAAAGCTGTGCTCTACTATCTGCAAAAATAGGTCTCAGCACCTGATTTGCACACTCTGAGGAAGAGTAAACCCAGGTCCGTCTTCACAAGTCTGTCATCTCTCTTCACCTGCAAAAACAAAAACAAACAAGTGGCAATAGAGTATTGTGTAATTCCGAAGATGTCTCGCTGTGTCCCTTCATATATATATGTGTGTGTATATATCCCCCTTTCATGATCACACCATGCTATTATGATGGTCAGTGTACAACTATGCTAAGTAATTACATTTTCCCACTATATTGGAATATTTTATTTAAAATGTTTGAAAGAGCATACCTGAGTTAAGTTTACAAGCATGCAAATGCATAAATTTCTCCCTTTTCTAAATATCTAATAATCATTTGTCATAGTTCAAGCAGATATTTTACCTTTGAGGACAGATGATGGGACATCCAGACATTTGGGCCCCCAAATATGTCCTTCCACAATTCTGTCTCTGTCATTCCTGGGACCCCCCCCCGGTTTCTTATTCAAGTGTATTTTATTGGTCTGTTTGTTTGTTTTATTGTGTGCACATGCAGTACATGTGTCATGCATGCATGTAGAAGTCACAGGACAATTGGCTCTCACTATGTGGGTTCCATGAGTGAATTCATCGTTGGCAACAAATACCTTTATCCATCATTTTACACACCAGCAAGATGATTCCTGAGGGTGAAGCATCCTCAGTCCTCTTGTCCATATTCTATTCTGCATTTATTCTTTTTTTTTCTTTAGTGGAGCCTTTCTTGTGCAGACCAATGCACTTAAATGTTTTGTCCTAGGTTTAAGTTCCATTTTCTTTATTATACCCCCCTTACAGCCTGTAAGGATCTCCCATGTCTTTTTGGGTGTTTGTAGCACCCAAGATGTTTAACGTGTTCTTTAAGTCATTTATTCTCAATGCAACCTTCTTGTCTGTAATCAAGTTACAAGGTTATGAAAGGAAAGGGAGCTCTTACTTTCTGTAGTCATTACACAACAAGAAAGAGACTTGGAATACATTATAAGCAAAGGCATGCCATTTTGCCCTTGGGTGCAAACACTCAAGGCAGTGCTATATGTCCATGAGAATGGATCCAACATTCACTCTTCCTAGAATTACCTAATACTGATTTGAACAGCAAGGAAGATTAGCATGATTCTGATAACATTCAGTGAGTTAGAAGTCAACTGCCTCACAGATAGGCAGGAAAGGTTTAGGACACTGCATTCATTCATTCATTCATCCACCCAAACCATGTACCCACAAACACCTACAGAGAGCATCATCTGCTGTCTTCCTAGTGTCTCCTGTGAGAGTGAATGACACATGAGGGAATAAAACTGTCGAGCACCTATTCAGTTGTTTATGAAAAATAAAATGAAATCTAAGCCCATGTTCACTAGAACTAGGAGTGTATTTCTGTTTAAATTTTGATGTCTGATATTATAAAGTAGTATTTCATTCATAATCAGAAATTCAAGTTTTAGAAGACCCATATTATAGTCATGTGAAATCCAGCAACATGACAGTTACCATTGGAATTGTTCCTTGTCAGTTATTTGTACAACAAAAACATTTCTATTCTCATATTTTTTTTACACTTCTTAGTTACAGTGAATTCACATTTTATCCTCAGGTATGGGCCCGTTCTAAGTTCCAGCATCCATTATGTAGGTCAGATGGCCTTAAAATTGAATGTGTCTAACCCTAACCCTAAAAATAAAACCACATAGAAATGTGTATTTGCACTGTTTCCATGATTTAACCCTTCTATGTTGGTTAAGTTGGGTAGCTAAAATATCAAGTCTGGATTACAGGGTTGTTTTCACACAACTGTGCTTTTGTTATCTCTGCAGTCCAGATTTCTGTGGCCAACAAGATGGTTCATAAATCATCATTCTATCAAATGCTCTCCGGGGAAATTATTATAAACACAGAGTTTCTTACTGAACATGGTTTTACTATTCTTCACTATAAAGATTGATTCAAAACAGACCTTTCATAATTAATAAGAAGTCTCTGTGTTGTTATTTGTAACATGGCAGAACAAAGAAAATCCAACTACAAATAATGAGGGTGACAAATAATTTAAAAATTCCAACATATAATGAGGAAACATGAGCACCAACAATAGAACTGATTCCTATCTAGAACATGCAAATAAGCCACGCCTATGTAAGGGCCAATCTTGAGAAAATTCACAGAAATAGTCAATTCAAAGGGGAATCTCAAATGTTTTGTAAGTGTTCAAGTTCCCCTTTAACCCCAATTGTGACTTTAGAATTGCACACTTTGAATTTGGCATAGAAGATGCCTTTAATCAGGAGACAGCTGCAGGAGATCTCTGAGTTCAAGGCCAGAGTTCCAGGGCTACACATATGCTGCTTGTCTCAAAAACTCTTAAACCAAAGGAAACAAAGAGAAAGAATTGCACATTTTAAAGATACCACATTATGTCAGAAGAGAGACAAATATTAGAGAAACGATCATTTCAAGTATTGGTGAGATTGTGGAATCAGGAACCCTCGCTGCTCTAGAATGTATACAGTGCAGGAATTCTGAGAGCAAGCTGCAATAGTCACAGAAATGAATAATGCTGACAAACTGCCACACAGAAACTCACTCTTGGGTCTATTGGGGTTATTTGACTGTTATTAAATAAACAGAATTTACAGTGGCTATGAATTTGTAGTATGTTAACTCCCTACTAGAATGAAAGAGAGAGACATCACAGCAAGGACACTGTGTAAACCATGGTACAGAGTTTCAAAAGAAATAAGAATAAGACATGGGTAACAATACTTTTACAGATCATTCACATCCACAATATTATATAGCTGTTTATTATGCAAATGCATTAACTATTCAGGGGCAAGAATATCAGAATAGAGGAAAGCTAAGGAGAGAGAGGTGAAAGTTCACATGTAGAAATGCATACCATCCGGAACTGTGCAACTGTCCTAGTGGTTCACTTAATACTGGGATTCCTAATGGCCACAGGAACAAGGAACATATGAGCAATTCTAAGATTCAAAATGTCTTTAAATACCTTGAAAATTACACCTCAGGAACACTCTTCCATTGCTGGTGGCAGTGAAAACCTGTACAGCCACGTTGGAAACCAGTATAGCAGCTTCTCAGAAAATTAGGAATTAATCTGCCTCAAAACTCACCAATACTACTCCTGGGCATATACCCAAAGGATGCATTTTCATACTACAAGGATATCTGTTTAATTATATTCATAGCAGCATTATTCATAATAGTCAGCACCTGGTAACATCCTACATGACTCTCAAACAAAGGATAGATAAAGAAAATATGGTACATTTACACAATGGATTAGTACATGACAGTAAAAAAAAAAAAAAAAAACAATGACAACTTGAAATTTTTAGGGAAATGGATGGAACTAAAAAAACAAAACAAAACAAAACAAAAAGAAACAAAAAAACCCCAAACATCCTGAGTGAGATAAACCAGATCCGGAAAGACACAGTATGTACTCACTCATAAGTGAATATTAGAATATTAGAACAAAGCAAAAGATAACCAGTCTATAGTCCACACACCAGAGAAGCTAGGTAACAAAGAGTACCCTAAGAAAAACATACATGGATCCTCCTGGGAAAGGGAAAATAGGCAAGATCACCTGAGCAAATTGTGAGCATGGGGGAGAATGGAGGGGAGGGGAGAAAAGAGGAGGTGGGAGAACAGGAGAGAATGGGATGGTCAGGATGGGGGAAGGGCAGAGAGAGAGAGAGAGAGAGAGAGAGAGAGAGAGAGAGAGAGAGAGAGAGAGAGAGAGAGAGAGAGAATGATTGAGGGAGTCATTATGGGGCTGGCAAGAAATCTGGCATTAGGGAAATTACCATGAATCCACAAGGGTGACTCCAGCTAAGACTCCAAGAATCAGTGGAGAGGGTACCTGAGCTTTTCTTCCCCTGTAATCATATAGATTACACATACTATCATCATATAATCTTCATCCAGCAACTGATGGAAGCAGGTGCAGAGATCCACAGCTGATCACTGGGCTGAGCTCACAGAGTCCAGTTGAAGAGATGTAGGAGCGATAACATGAGAAAAGGTGTCAAGACCAGTTTGGGGATACCCATAGAAACAGCTGACCTGAACTAGTAGGTGTTCACTGTCTCTGAACTGGCAGTAGGGGAATATGCACAGGACCAGACTAGGCCCTCTGAATGTGGGTGACAGTTGTGTGGCTTGGGAAGACTCTGAGGCCACTGGCATTATTCTTAATGTTTGAACTGCTTTTTGAAGCCCATTCTCTTTGGAGGGATAACTTGCTCAGCCTAGATATGGAGGGTGGGCTTTGTCCTGCCTCAAAGTAAGGTGACAGGGTTTGTTGACTCTGAGGAATGCATGGGAGTGGGGTGGGGAGGGAGGGGTAGTAAGAGGAGAAGAAAGAGTGGGAATTGGGATTAGTATATAAAATGAGAAATGATTGTTTACAAAATTAAAAATAATAAGAAAATAAAACTCCTCTGGCAATTCTATCTTTTTCGGTACTGAGTCCTGTGGAAAACTTCCCTTTATCTCATGAAATGACAGACAGGTCAGAAAGCCTAAAACACATGAATTTCTTTAAAGCCATTATCTCAGTGCAGGTGTATGTGAAATGACCAAGCACTATTCAACTGAAGCAGTTCTGTGGAATTCACACTACGTGATCCTAGGCACTGCTCTCCGCTGGCTTATCTCCACACAGGTTTACTTTTCTAGACCATGTAAGCCATATTCTAGAACCAAGCAGTTGGAAAATAAAGGGTATTGGCACATGTTGCTGTTCACATGTGTCTACAGAGGGCTTACTGCATGGCCATGTCAGTTGCTTTCGTTAAAAGCCTGAAACATACTCATCTCAGAAGGATATGACACACATATGTGCTGTTATACTATTTATGATTTATAAAAGTTTGTCTGAAGATCAGAAAAGCAAAGTAGCCAGCTACCAATGCAAAGTATTAATTTCTATATCAAAATCCCTCCGTTTCCTTTACAGATTGGCTGTGATCATTAACAATTTATAACCAACCCCATTTAAATAAAAAAAAAAGACATTTATAAACAATATTTGGGAATATGAGCATCATTTTCTCTAAACTCCTTTGTGCTGTTTGGGCATGTTGTCAGTACCATGGGGATCCTGAGAAAACACAGAAACCTGTCCAAATCCTGGCTGTAGTAGTCTGAGGCTACATCGTTTCAGCTGCTTTGAATGTTGGATCACCTGGGCCACTGCTTTTGATCAAACCATCCTAGTCTGGAAGAAATCTCCAGCTTTTCATCTTCTGTGGAAACATAAACAGAATCTCTTTTCTTAAGTAATAGTGTCTTTAGAGTTAAATTTAGAATTCAAGGTACTTTTTAAATATATAAGTTGGATTAATCCAACAGCATTTATAATGAAATGTCTTTTAGCAGTTGTTGCTCCTTCCTCAGCAATCAAACAATTCAAATACAACACAACAACATATAGTATCCAGAATCTCTGTGTATTTTCCATTTTTACATGGCATTTTTAATTTTTTATTCTATCTCTTTTCCTTTTATTTTGTTTATTTTTTGAGACGGGGTTTCTCTCTGTAACATTTGCTGCCCTTGAAATCACTCTATACAGCAGGATGGCCGTTAAATCAGAGATCTGCTTGCCTTTCACTCCCTAGTGCTGTGATCAAAGATGTGTGCCACAATACCCAGCTTTCTTTTTAGGCACTCTATCCGTTTATTTTCTTCCGCTCCCAAGCCTGTGTATATGAGAAAGAGAGAGAGAGAGAGAACATAAAAGAGGGAGCCAATATTGGTTTTAAGAGAAAATTGAACCCAAAGAAAGGCCTAGAGTACTACAAGACTGCTGCTAACAATTTGAGCATCAGTGGAAAGGCTACCATAAATACCCTCTCCTGATAGTGAGATCAACAACTAACTTATCCATGGAGCCCTCATCTAATACCTGTTGATAACAGGAGCAAACACCCATACATAAACACTGAGTCGAACTAGAACCCAGATGCAGATAGAGAGGACAAGACCAGGCGGCAGAAACACATAGAGTCAGCTTACCTGAACAAGGAGGAGCTAACAGGGCACCAAACTGATAGCAGGGAAGCCAACATGGGACTGACTCAGGCCCCCCTGATTATGGGTCTCAGCCAGAAGGACTGAGCAGTCTAAGGGACCTCAGACAATGGAGCCAGGATGTATCCCTGGTGCACAAAAGGACCTTGCGAACACATCCTCCATGGAGGGATAACTGCCTTAACCTAGAGACAGGAGAGAAGCCCTAGTTCCTACTTCACATTACCTGTCAGATCTACATGACCCCAACTGGATGGCATTCCCCTACATATGGAATTGGGGTGGGGGGAGGGTGGTTAGGGTGCATGTGAGAGGCAGAGAGGATAAAAGTGAGGGAGGGGAAACTGGGATCAACATGTAACATAATAAACTAAATAAAAAAATAAAATATTAAAGCATTATTATTTTGTGGACAATGTACAGACAAGATGTTTGGTGTCTATGGGCATTGTGTACAGACATCTGGGCTGGATCATCCAGTTTAAATTTGTAGCTAATGAAATCCCATAGAAGGGATGGAAGGAATTCCAAAAGCAGAGTTAATACAAGATGTACAAATGAAGTATTGCTCTTGACAAAATAAGCTATCTCATTCATAAGCTATTCTTCAAATGTATGGTTATACACATGAAATTAGTAAAATAAGAAGTCACAAAATATTTAATAAGGTAATGGAAGTTCATTAAACACAAGTTAATACACCTGTAAAAGAAAAAAATTTGGAGCAAGCTTGTTTTACATATCAATCCAAATTCCTACATCCCTGTATATCAGATTTTACATTATGATTCATAATAGTAGCAAAATTGCAATTATAAAGTGGGAACAAAAGTAGTTTTATAGATGGGGGTCATCAGAGCATGAGAATCTGTATTACAGGGTCACAGTAATAGGAAAGCTGAGAACCGCTGTTTTAGATTTCTTTCTCTTAATTTTTAACTTAAGGAAGATTGGATACATCATTGAATCTAGAATTGATAGATCCACTTTGAAATTAGGAAGTATGGGCTGGGGAGATTGCTCCATGTGAAAACTGTTTGCCATGTAACCATAGGGATAAATTTGTTCAGATTTTGGTCCCTCATATACTCAAGGGTTAGCTATAGCTGCTACATTGTGGGAGATTTCAGGTAAGGATGTTTTATTCCAACAAACTAATCATGACCTAGGGGAAAGAAGGGCTGAAAGATGTATGGTTTGGCCACTAACACCAATTCACTGACAGGGCAAGATGCTACTACACACACATAACTTGAAATGGGTAAAAATAATAATTCATACAACACATTATACTTTAAGAAGTATTAATCCATGAACTTCTGTGAGATTTGAACAATTTATCAAAAATTACAAATCCTATATATGTGTTAATAAAACTAGATTGTAATTAACCTAATGGCAATCACCTTTATTTTATATTGACTAAAATGAATTAGAAAATGCTCCATTTTGTAAATTAAATACATAAATCTACATGATAACATCAGACAAAAGCAAAAATGTAAGTTGATTTAATCATCTGGAAGCAGCAATTTTGTAATAATGATCAAATATTGCATTAGAGTCCATCCCTGGCAAATATTAAGAGAAAACCTATTATTTATTGGCTTGTCCACTATACTTTTCACAATATCTTATAGCTTAATTTGTTTTGGAAGACTGTAGCCCAATATGATAATATCAGTGAGTTAAATATGATGTTCTAAATGAGCTTTAATAAATCAAACAAGATAAAAGTTTTTTGAGGGCTAAAAATGTCTTCTGTTTTCTGTGGCATTTCAAATAAAACACCTTAACAATTTTAATCACATTTCAGTCTTGCTTCTGGAAATTCCTCCTTTTCTAATGGTCAGAAATCACCATGTGTGAACTTGTGATGAGGTAATTTTAGGTTTCTTGCAGAGCTCTGATTCTTAATATATATGATATTGAACTCACAGAGCACATTATTAACTTTATTTCAGTGATAAAATACAGGCTGTGCTGTGGTCTATTATATTAAGGTTAGCAATTCTTTGCTTAAAAATTTCAGAAAACAAAATGCAGTAGAATGGAGAAGCATGAGCAAGTCTTAAGCAATACACTGTCTTTCCTGCAATGTATTGTTTGAAACTATATAGGGAAGGATGTGTAAGAATGTTTCTAAGATCATTGTGTGGCCATGACTGTGCTGCACCTGGATGAGGGGATTTTAAGCTGAAGTGTCATACATAATTTGTTCTTCATAACACTGGGTGCTCCACAATTAGCAAGTTTCTTCCCATATAAGACTTAATTTGGTGGCATTAATTGAAGCTATAAATTCATTTGGTCATTTTATCCTTAGCATTGTGGAGACAGGCTAAGGGAACCATGTGGAATGTGCTAGTTGGTAGAAGTTATCTGAGGGTGAAGCTGAAACATAACAAGGCTGTCTTGTGTCCTTACTTGTCCCAATGAATAAAACATCATACTGACTATCCTCGGCTTCCACGTGATCCACTGATAGTTGCTTCAGCTTGTATTTTCCCCTTGTTTTCATTAGTATCTGTTTTTATGAGCAGGCTTCATGGGCTCATACATTAGTGGATGGGTTCTTGCTAATCAAATGGCATCATCAGGATAGGATTTGGTGGTTCCATACTTGGGTTAGTTCACTCTTTCTTTTTCTCTTGAATCTGAAGAGAAACCCTATGACTACTAACAAGAAGAATTAGAAAAGTCAAATAAGCACAAGCAATGAACTGTGCATTCAGTATTATATAGTAGCTTCACGTCTTTTGTTGATGAAAAGGATCAAGTACTAAAAATTTCAAAAGAAAACTAATTACTTTTAAAACACAACATTGATTTTTTATAAATTTTATTTATATTAGAAATAATCTAATGATAAAAAAATCAATCTCAGTTTCCTTTCTCTCCCATCCTCCCATGCTTCCCCTGACACCTTCCCCCCATCCCATCCACTCCCCAGAGAGGTTAAGGCCTTTCATGAGGGATCATCAAAATCTGTCTAGTCATTTGGAAGAGGGCCTAGGCCCTCCCCCATGTTCCTAGGCTAAGGGAGTATCCCTCTATGGGAAATGGGTTCCCAAAGTCCATTCATGCACAAGGGATACGTCTTAGTTCTACTGCCAGATGCACCACAGACTGCCCAATTCTCCTGGCTGACACCCACATTCAAGGGGCCTGGTTTGGTTCTATGTTGGTTCCCCACCTGTCAGACTAGGGTCCACTTGCTCAGGTCAGCTATTTCTGTGGTTTTTTTCCCGAGTGGTCTTGACCCCTTTGTTCATCATGCCTCCCTCTCTTGAAACAGGATTCCAGGAGTTTGGCTCAGTGCTTAGCTGTGGATCTCTGCTTCTGCTTCCATCAGCTTCTTGATGAATGCTCTAGGATGATATTTAAGGTAGTCAGCATTGAAAATACCCAGAGAATACTGAAATCCAGAAAACTGAAAATATACACAATACAGGACTATTTGGTGACAGAAAATAAATGCAACACTATGAATGCTTGAAATTGTTTTCCATGGTTTTGAATTTTGTGTCCCATTTGAAATAAAAATTCAAACTGAAAAATCTGTTGTTCACTGTTGATACAATTTAGTAGTAGAGTGCTTGCCTAGCATACATGAAACCTGGATTCAATCTGTTATACTTCAAAGAAAGGGAAAGGGAAAAGGAAAGGGGAAGGGGAGGAGAAGAGAGGAGAGGAAAGGAAAGACAAAAAAAGAAGAGAGAATGGAAACAAGGAAGGATCTACCATTCATCAGAACAACACATGCCCTTTAGTAATGAATCTCTACTTTAGGATCACAGCCTCATGAATAATACATAAGCACTGCAGAGGCAAGGGGTAGAGGATCCTATGTCTAAAAGTAGCCTGAGCTACAAAGTGAGACTTTCTTTAAAAATAAATACATAATTAAATTGACCATAATTATACAAACTGGATTTCTCATTATTGAAATCATAATGTTCAATGGTGATGTTTCTGCTTTCTTGTTGCTTAATTCTAGCATTACAGGATAGTTATTCAAGTCATATCATTGCTAATTAAAAAGACAACAAACCTCTTTGTGTGGTCCTGATATAATCTGTATGAATATGTACTATTTCATGTGTATATGAAACTGACAAAATGAAAAACTACTTACTCTTACAGGTCACTCAACAGTGAAGACACTGATGCTAAAACGCACAACTGTGGAACACCCTGACACACACTGCCTGGGATACTCATGCTGATGTTTGCTTTCTAGCAACTACTCACTGTCACACGTGTCCCCCAGAATCAACATCAGCCATAACAATATTTGGATCTTTTTTTCTAATCTAAAGTACAAATGCAGTAGTTAAGTAGCCAGTTTATAGAAAGATGGAATTTATAATTGTTTGTGTTCTAAAATCACTGCACACGCCTAACTTGGCATGAATTGTGCACTTGCACAACATGTTATTAGAAATATTTTGGACTACCTTGGAAGAAATTCAACAACCAGTCACTTCATCTGCCCTCCTCTAAGGCCATATGGCTTCAAGAAGCATTTTCAACTAAGGCACCAGAGTGCATTTTAAGTCAGTGAGAGCAACATACATACTAATGGAGGTGAGGTTTGCTTTCATTTGGAAATTTAGCTCTACAAAAATGGTTTTTTCATGACTGTATCACAATCAGTGAGGCAAGCCATCTCACCAAATGCTTGGCAAAGTGAAAATATGAACCACCATAACAAGTAAAATGTATGTACAATATGTCTCACATAAAACACATAATGGTACATATGACCTTTCCCATCTAGTTGCATAAAGGACCCATGATCTAAACCTACATCATGATGTTCATTATTAGTTTTAGGCATGTCCCAATCAAAACACAGACATTGATATAACTAGTTAGTTAAAGTTTGGGCAATAACATTTCAGAGGCAAATTATAGAATTTCCTTTACTCTGCTAATGGAAAAAAGTTGAGAGAAGGTCTGTCCTGGGAAACACAGAAGTGAACACAGATACTAAAATAGTTAAAGAGGACAAGATTTTTTTTTGTTTAAAAGTGACATATAATACTAATTCCTACAAGGCTAGAAGAAAACTACCCTATATCTGTTTTATTAAATATTTATATGCTTACCAGCACCCCTAAAATGGAAGGTTTTGTTATAGCTACTTGTCTTGTGTATCAGTAAGGACACACTTTATAAAGCTTCTAAGATGGGTCCATTCACAGTGATATCCTTTACATTAAATAAGTAGCAGAAAACTCAACTTGACACTGTTCTTTCTTTACTGTTGGAACATTCTTATATATAGAAAATTCTTAAATACTTTAGCAGCAAAGCAAGATAGAACATGTTAAAGGAAGACTTCAAACTTAAGAGCAGTATGTGGAATGATTACTTTACAGAACCAGGTCTTGGGTAAAGGACTTTTCCTTCATAGAGTGGCCAGTGATAATCAGGGCCTCCCTTATGTGTATATAGACCATTAAATGTTTCTCAGATACTTGACATGTGATAAACACATATAGCATGGCCTGTAAATATATTGCTGAAAAATAAAAATTATAAATCTAAATATAACTGAAAGTTCACTTGTTCAAATACACCAATATAGAATTAAAATGAATATAAAGCAGTTTATTAAAGCATAGATATTCTAGAAATATTATTATAATACTTTAAGTAATGAAATTAACTTTCTATTCCTACATTTCCTATGTTCTAAACTTGTAAATGACATTAGAAGAATAGAATTGTGCAACTTCACTTTGTACTTGTCAAGTCCTATGGTGTGTTTTTGTATGTACTTGAAATATTTTCACTTTATTATTCATTTGTTTGTTTGTTATTTCTTTGAGAAAGGCAGAAGCTACAGTGCATACTCAGTGTCAGAAGACATCTTGCAAGGGAATAGCTCTATGTCATTACATCTTGAATGTAGCTAGTTCTCCCCTAATCACTACACTGTTGGTTTATTCTAAATTCTATTTGCATCTTCTGAGATTTACTGGTAGCCTTTGCCCCACATTTTAGCATGGTGGTTTTTAAATATTAGAACATTTGTTAAACTTTTCTTGAAAGTCACTGAGTTCTTCAGTGATGGAAAGATTATATTCAGATACTTGATCCTCCATATGTAGCAGTGATCAAAATATTTTTTAAAATGGCAGTCAGGGGAAAGAAAGAGAAGCTGGACACTTACAAAGGAGAGGATGGGAGTGATGATGGGAGTCGATGTCTGAGGTATGTACACCATGAAATGTACTGCAGTGATACATTTTTCTCTTTCATACTGTTTTGATGACTATGAACTTCTCACCTGGCAGTGTTAAACAGTCCAAATGTCACTGGATTCTTGGGATCTCTGGTAGGCAGCAGGAATACATCCTGTGAAAGAACAAAAGACCATTTCGTCCTTTAGTATTTTGACCTTGTTTGCATGGGAAGAAACCATATTTACATAAAATCATCCAGACCTATGTATTTTAATACCCACTTTCCAGGTCTACAGCTGTGACTGGGACAGAAGGATGAATCATTGCTTTGCTCTGGGTGGGGACTTGTGCCGAGTGACAGAGAAGGACCCTGCAGTGCTCCTCTATGGGAGTGAGACGAATCTCTGTCAACTCTTCTGCCCTACCAGGTGACTAGATCAAAGTGAAGAACAGAAACTTGCCTTTGGCCCATAGAGGTCAAACACTTGTGGCAGACATTTTTCCATCATATGCCAGAGAGAGTGATAGTTATAGAGAATCATGGGCACACACAAAAGAGTAAAATATAGATTCTCCAGCAATAGTTACCTAGCTCATTAAAATATGTGTGGATTCTGTTCACTCCTGCTACAGAGCAGATCAGCCTTGCTTTAAGGAATATTCACCAGTATTCTCTGTCCCACTCCTGCTACAGAGCAGATCAGCCTTGCTTTAAGGAATATTCACCAGTATTCTCTGTCCCCCCATATCAACCTTGGCAAAACAAAATGGACAAATGAAATGCTTATAGAACATTTACAAAGCAAGGTTTAATATGGTCACGTGGGCTGTGTGTGTGTGTGTGTGTGTGTGTGTGTGTGTGTGTGCATTTAGCAAAATTCTAAGATATTACAAATAACTTCCTCTTACTTCTCCCTTATAGTGCAGTACTTTTTTAATGACTACTTTAATTTTTAGTTTCACATGTGGAGAGGGGACACTGAGTATATGTATGAGCACTATGTGTGTGCCAGTGTAGCAGAAGCCTGAAGAGAGCATCTGCTCCCCAGGTGGTTGTGAACTGCGTGATGTGGTGATGGGAACTATTTCACCAGCCCCTTAGTGTAGTACTTTAATTTAAGTGCTCTTAATATATTTACTAGTTATTTCACATATTAACCTGGTTGTCTGTCTTAGAAGAAGCACTGGCTTTATGATGTAGTCACCTTGCTTATTGTTTGTTCATACATTGTATAACTGTCTCAAGAATTTGGATGGATCATACCTTTCCATAGAAAAGAAAGCATATGAAGCAAGGCATGATGGCTAATATCTGTAATCCTTACACTTAAGAGGTAAAGGTCATTCTCAGCTACATATGTCTATGTCCATGTACTATGTGTGTTATTATTATCAAATCTCGTCCTACATGCTGAAACAACTGAATCTTTCTGTTTTTGCTGTTTTTGTTGTTGTTGTTGTTTTACTATAGAACTGATCCCTTGAATTTTTCATACTCAGGTATATATAACCCCAAATAGATTGTGAATAATAAAAATTAGTTAAAATTTAAAATTACTACAGAATTTGACTAATGTGATAGCTCAGAAAGTTAAGGAACCTGCAACAAAGCCAGAGGATCTGAGTTCAATCCCCAAAATCCACATGATGGCAAATACCCACTTCTAAAATCCATGAACATGCATGACAAGCAAGAACAGTAACACACACACACACACACAGATATGCTCACATAAAAATGAAAAAATACATATCATATTTCAAAAATAGAACAAACTTCTTTTTGGACAGAAATGCTAATTGTAGACTATTTCCTAACACAATTTGAAAACGAGAAAACTCATAAAAGATAAGTCTTTTTTACAGTGACACTTTCATTAACAATGAAGTTATTGAATAACCCAGGTTCAGTAAATACCATGTTAAGGAAGTCAATAGAATACTATAAAATATTCAGCATATTGGACAGGTAGGGAAGAGGTATGGATTATGGAAGATTTGAGGGAGGGGAGATGAATATGATCAAAGCATGCTGTATGAAACTCTAAAATGAGCCAATAAAACACAAGTGTAAAACAATACATTGGGCCTGGTATACACTGTGCCATAAGCAAGTGTAATGGTATCAACATGCCATCTTCACCACACACAGCCGCCTCACTCGGGTATAGATTTTGAGGGTACTCTTATCTGCTTCCAATGCCTGCTCAGTAAAAAAGAAGGACATTCTGTTGTCATCTCAGTCTTAATTATCAGGGATCATATACGAACCTACAAATTTTGGTTTTTCAGACAAAACAAATGAAAAAGTAAAAAAGTGTTAATGTAAAGGATAACAGAGTTACCTTGATAAACAATGTATCACCAGACTGCTAAAGTCTCATCAGTTTATGAGAAAATACAAAGCATCTTGGAAGGTTCAGAGAATTATTGAAAATCAGGTAACTATCCCCATCTTATGTCAAAATCAACAGACATTTTAAAAATGTAATTTAAATAACAAATATAAGGGTTATGGATGTAGAAAACAATTTTAACCATACATACTGTGAATCAAATTCATTTAGTGAAGGTACAAGCTGGAGGCATTATGAAAACAATCTTTATGAAGTTGTTCTCAACCTATATAAAATGAATATATATGTAAGTTTCACATTAAAGTTTGAAAGTACTTTGTTATTTAATTTATAGATAATCTATCAATAAACCTCATTGAAACTCTCTTGTTTTTAACATAAGAAATTTAATCATTTGTGTTTGGAGACTAAACAATCTGACTAGGTGGTTTTTGATTGATAGGGTACCAGGAATTTTAAAGGTAATATGTATGCATGCTGTATCCTAATCAAATGCTGTAAATGATGGAAATACTCACTATAACATGGTATTTTCACTCCTAGACATACTAGTATGTGAGAAAATATAAAACGTACTTTGCCTCTATCTCTGTCTCTCTCTCTGTGTGTGTGTGTGTATGTGTGTGTGTAGCTACATTCATGTAATATATAGAATTCTGGGTAGGGAGCCACTAGTGATCCCCCTAAGTGTAACATGATACTATTAAAACAAGTAAGGCACATAATGCCTGCAGCATCAAGGATAAAAGTTATGAATCCTTCCTTTTTTCTTTTTTCTTTTTTTTTTTTTTACATTTAAAGTCTTTTAAGTTCTTAAAAAAAAAAAAAAAAAAAAAAAAAAAAAAAAAAAACAGCTGGAAAACTGATAGGACAAGGCCTTGGGATAAGCCAGGGATCCAGGGAATGGGATGAACTGCTGGGTCTACAGAGAGGGGGGGAGGGAGGTCCTAAGGCCTTTGGACATAGAGGATTTGAAGGAGAGAGGCAGGATGTGTGCACGTGCGCGTGCATGCGCACACACACACTGTACACATCTTATGCAGCACTCAGAGGGGGTGGGTGTGATTCATCTCTCTTCCTCCTGGGACTGCTGCCTCCTTGCATGCTCACTGGCTAGGCCAGCAGCACACGCTGGAGTTGGCCATCATCTTTTGTTGAGTGAGGGTAAGTTAAAAATTCCAATTTCAACTCACACTGGCCAGAGGTCAGAGGTCTGGGGACGGTGGCACTGTGACAAACAAGACTGTTCTATGTGCTGGTGTGCTGGCCCTCACACAACAGGTCTGCTGTCTTTTTTTTTTTTTTTTTTTTTTTCTTGATCTCTGAGTTAGGGTCTTTGGCTCAGGTCTTTTTTCCTTTCTTCTTTCCCTTTTTGTTCTTGCCTTTTTTTTTTCAAACTGGATTTCTTCTTTTCCTTCTTTCTCTCCACTCTCCACTCTCAACCTTTAACCCCAGATCACTTTTAGGCTTGTCCTTGTCTCCTTGAGAGCCAGGTGATCCCTTCCCCTTGCCATGAGCATTCACTTCATCTAGCTTTGATTTTGTCTTGTATGTCCCAGAGGCCATCTTGCTCTCTGGGGCCCAGTTACTAGCTGATCATCCAATACTTTTCCTTCTGGCCCTTCTACCCATTCCCACTCTCCTCAATAGCCTCTGTGGCTATCTACCTTTCCTGCACCAGCAGTCCTGTCAGACCTTCACCACAGAGGCCTGAAGATGTACCTGGCTCAGGGGCCAGGACTGCTCCGAGGCACTGGCACTGAGTGATGCTGTTCTGCAGAGCCTGTGTGGGTATTGCTGAGGTCCAGGTACTTTTCTTGGCCTTCTTGGGCTTTGGAGGTGTAGGATCTGACATGGACCACAGGTCTCAGAGGTCACAACTCTGGAAAACAATTTTAGGGAACATGGTGTCTACAGCATTCTGGGAATTTGCTTTCTGTTTGCCATCTGGGTTATTTTTGGTGGCTAGAGCCAAGGAATGGCTTTTGAAGCCTTGAAAAATGGCCATCGTCATCCCAGGAGTCACAAACCTGAGAGACTGTGAAGGCGCAACCAACTCATCTTCACTGGATTCAGCAGGGATCTCCTACATCTCCTGAGAAAGGTCCGGATTCAGTCTTGGGGGGGGCTGACATGGCCATCTGGGGTCTTATGGCATCCTTCTTGCTTCCTGAAGAGGTGTTGCTGCTATCACTTGAGCTCCTAGGTTAGCTTGAGTGAGGCTGCTTCTTCGGAAGAAGTTTGGGTTTTCTGAACTTGTTGGTTATTTTGACCTGAAAAGGGGTGCTCTGGGGGAGGTGTCACAGGGAGTATTTCCAGGCCATTGATGATCTGAATGGATACTGCCTAGTTTCTTGTCTTCTGGTATCTGACTGAACTGCTCACCCTTGCTGGGTTGGGAAGCTGTCTGTGGGAGAGATATGGGCACAGTTTCCACATTGGTTTTAGTGGCACAAGTGGAGGGTTGTGTGTCAGCAATCATATCTTCATCCTCACTCCCAGAGGACAAGCTCTGACCACAAAGCCTGAGGCCTGGGCCTCCCTTGGGATGTTCACAGCCTGGACTTGTGCAAGGGTAGCACATGGTCAGTTGGACTAGAATTAGGTTTGACAGAAATCAGAGGGTTTTTAAACACCTGGGCAGACCTCAGCTCCTCATCACTGCTGTCTGAGTATTCCTCTATGTTTTTCTATGGGGCTGTGGGTGCTGAGGTTCTGCTCCTGGAAGGTTGTGAGATACCATCCTGGGCTGAGATGATGGCTGACGGCATCTCCCTGTCACTGTCCGATTCCTCACTACTGGTCTTGAGTCCTCTGTCTTCCCTGTCTGGGTCCGGGTAGTTGTAGGTCTGTCTTCTTGGTGGCTCCTGGATGTGCTCCTTTTCCAAGGGATGCCTTGGCCAGGTCTGAGACAGGTCTTCCCCACAGGTTTTGTCTGGACTGTGCCTCTTGTTCTCCTGTGGGACTCCTCTTCACGGCTGCTCTCCAAGTCCTGAAGCCACTGGCTCCTTCTGTGCTTGCTTTACCTGTGGCTGGAACAGATCACTGGCTCCTTGCAGAGACAGCACTGTTCTGGACAATACATACAGGTGCCTTTTCCTTGGATGGGCTCTCCTGCTTTTCCAGAAGCAAATGCTGGCCATTTGGCCCAGAGATGCCTTAGTGAGAGGTGGGTTGGCTTTGGTCTGAAGAGGTTTCCCTGAGAACTTAGCCTGTGTTGAATCTCATCATCTTCCTTACTGCTGGATTCCTGCTCTCTGTCCTCTGTGTCTTCTTGTGTTGTAATCCTGACATGGGCAATTGTAGGCCCCAGCCTCCTGGGGTGCACTGGGTTCATCCCTTGTCCCAAGACATCTTTCCCTTGGAGGCCCTTCACCAGACTTCACCCATACCCTCCTGGTGCCAGGGGCAGCTCCTGGCCTCTCCTCCCTAGAGGATGAGGTACTCATTCACACAGAGGTGACCATTGCAGATACAAGAGTGGTGGGATGCTTTTCCTAGGGGAAGACTTTGTCTGCTTTTCCAGAGCTAGTTTGGCCTGAGCTGGAGCAGGAGCTGCCTCTTTGACTCCTCACTGAACTACTCACTGTTCTCCTAGTCTTCTTTGCACCTTTCAATCTTGACCTGGGCTGCCACAGGCCCTGTCTTCTGAGGGAGTGAAGGGGTAGCCCTTTCCCCCAAGGCCTTTGCATTGGCTGGGGTCCCACTCTGTCTTCAGATTCCCCACTAATGCTCTCTGAGTCCTCTTCTACTTTTCCCATTTGGATCTTGGGAGCTGCTGACTCTGCCTTCCTGGGGCAGGGTGGGTGGGCACGTTTTCCTTAGGGCCCCAGGTTTACAGTGGAAGCAGGTCTGACCTGCTGGCTTTTTACCAAAGGTTTCACCTGGGCAGAATTGTGCTTGGAGTCATAGCTGCTGGTGTCTTCCCACTGTTGCTCTCTGACTCCCCAGTGCTATTATCTGAGTCATCCAGCTTTCCTGCCTGGACATGGGCTGCTGCAGACCCTGCCTTCCCAGGGGTGATTAGAGGAGCCCCTTGGCAGGGGCTAAGGGTCTTCCCAGAAGGCCTCACCTGAGGAGTGGTCACAGCAAATGGCTCTTCATCCTGACTGTTGATCTGTCCTAGCTTCTGCTCTCTGTCTCCTTCTCTGGCCTTTCTGCCCTGGATGACTATGGGCCTAGTGTTCTCTGGTGGTGCTGACATGGACCCTTTTCCAGAGACCACCTTGGCAGAAACTTAGGTAGCTCTAGCATGAAGAACTTTTCCAGTGACCTTTACCTGGCTAGGATCACCCCCTCCCTGATGTTGGCCAGGGCATTACACTCCCTAACTTGGTAGGGCCTGGGGCTGTCTCTGTCATAGGCTCCTTGGCAGAGGCTGGGGAAGCTTTGGCCTGGGCTGATTTCACTGAAAGTTTCACCTCTACATCAGTCTCATCAGTTGAGATGGAGATGTCTTCACTGGAATTGCTGGCCTGACCTGTTGACAACACTCTAGGCTTGGAAGTGGCTCTGAGGGCTTGGACACTGCCCTCCTCCTCAGTTTCTGAGGCCAAGATAGTGTTTGCCATGAGCTCTGCTGATTTCTTGGGTGTCTTCCCAGAAAGCAGGTGGACCACCGCCTTTCCTGATGCAGGGTGCTGCAGAGTTCACCACCTTGTTGGTTGTCTTCGTCTTTGCCTGCGCCTTTTCCTTCATGCTTGATGGCAAATTGGCAGCCGTTGCTGTGGAATTGATAGATGTCAGTCTTGGGACAGCTTTGGCAGTTTTGGTTTCTGCCTCTTCTTCCTCCTCTCAGAGCTCTCCGAGTTGCTAATGGGGTCTGGCACCCGATACTCCTTAGCTTGCAGTGGGGCACCATCCTTTGCCTTCTGTTTCTGTCTGAGCTCCCAGGTCTGTTGCCAGTGTGTATATATGTCCAGAGGGTGATGGGCTGAGCCAGGAAACTTCTGGCAGCTCTGCTCCTTCACTTCCTTCGCCTCGCGGACGTAGTCAGCCTGCAGCAGATGGTGGTTGATGAGGGGGAAGCAGCTCCTGCCGCTTCCTGGCCTCTGCCATGCCAGAGATCCGGCCTGCCTATTCATGTGCACACCCTCTAGCCCCCCAACAGCCTCTTCCCTTGTATCCTAGGGCCTCATGTTCCTCACTTCCGGCTCTGCAGCATCCAGCCTTGTGGCCTACTGGGAAGTGTAGTCCTGCAGCTAGAGTGGGCCATTCAGTAAGCTCTTTTGGCTTGGAGGCATGGCCTGATTCGAACTTGCCCATGGGACAGCCATGAAGGAAAGGGCTCCTTCATCTTAATTCTGCTTAACTCCTTTCTTCTTCTTCTTCTTCTTCTTCTTCTTCTTCTTCTTCTTCTTCTTCTTCTTCTTCTTCTTCTTCTTCTTCTTCTTCTTCTTCTTCTTTTTTATAATGCTATTGGCCAGGTACTAGTTTCTTATCTGCTAGCTCTGTTTTAATTATTTATCCACGTGGTCTCATCTTACTGGCGAGTGGGCCTGGACCTCTGTTCTCTCCAGTCTCTACCTGTTGACTCTTCCTTACTACTCGAATCCTCCTTGTTTCCTAGTCCTGCCTATCTTGCTTTCGTATTGGCCAACAGTGCTTTATTCATTAACCAATATGAGAAACATATTTACAGAATGACATCTCCCATCTTCTCCTCTTTTCTGTCTAAATAAAAAAAGGGTTTTAACCTTAACATAGCAAAATATATCACACAACAGTTATCAAATAAGAATCACAGTTAACAATATTTAGTCCATTAACATTTAGTAAGATTTAAGAAAATATTCCATCATCTATTCTATCTTTGTGAGTCTAAAGTCCTATATGTAACTTATCTTTAATCCTAACTAGGGAAAACTATAACCATAACTAACTCTCTTCAACTCCTTCAAAGATCACAGAAAGATAGTATATAAACTCTAGAAATGACAGAGACAACTCACTGCCTGGTCAGTCACCCGAAGTTCTTCTGTAATCTTCCATCTTCAGTCCATAGGCCATAGTGTGTCTGGCAGGCTCTTCGGCAAAGCAGGAAACTTTAAACTGTCTTCTATTTTTTCTTTTTCTTTCTTTCTTTCTTTTTTTTTGATACATTCTTTATTTATTTATTTTTTATAACCAAGTTTTGTTTGTTTTGTCTTGTTTTTATTTTTCGAGAAAGGGTCTCTCTGTGTAATAGTCCTAGCTGTCTCATAGCTGTCTTGGAACTCTCTTTGTAGACCGGGTTGGCCTCAAATTCACTGAGATCCCCCTGCCTCTGCCCCCCAAAGTACTGGGATTAAAGGCATATGCCACCACTGCCCTTGAAGATTTGGAGCACCTAACCCAAAGAGACTTATATGTTTAGACTCAAAGACAAGAGAACCCCACACACACTACCACCCCTACCACCGTCAATCCTAGAACTTGATCTGTAGACCAGGCTGGCATGGAAACTCGAATCCAAACTTTACATGTATTCAATTCGCTTGTTTCATTTGGCTCTTGATATCTAAGAATTGCTATTGTGTAATTAAGGTAAGCCATTTTATATATAAAATGATAAGTACATACCATATGTATTTTGTACTCAATGCAATAGTTATAAAGACTGTTTTGTGTTTGTATTTTCATTATCAAGATGGCAGAGGTATTGTGGACTGTAGCTTTGTTTTTCATTGTGATTTTCAAGCTCTTGTCTTCTCATTTCTACCTTTCAGCAGCAGATAGTCATCATGCTCCGTGCGAATATGGCCAAGCTTCCCCAGACTGTGGAAGATCAAAAGAGTCTCTGGTCCAGTAATCACTGTAGAGTCTAGTAAACAGTTCGCTGCCTGCGTGGGTGCACAGGGAAAAGTAAGTCAGCGCCTATTTCTCAATCTGAAGATAAAAGCCCTGATTGCTATTGATAAGGGCGGGAGGGATGCAACCATGCAGGAGTGCATCAAGCCCTGTTGCTTCTCAGCTGTGAACTCGGAGTCTCTTTTCTGTTCTGAATGGGAAAACAGCAGCACTAAGAACTGTTAGGAGAAAAGCATGGAGGTGAATGCAGGGACCCTTTTGTTGACATAGCCAGGTTCATCTTATTTTAGAAAATTGCTTTCAACCTTGATACCAACTGTGTTTTACCATTATTGCTGTAGCAGATAATACAGTGGGTTAGTTAACTCAAGTGCTTCTTATGTAAAATTTGTTGCCTTTAACACGATGGGAAGTTGTATCTGCTCCAATCAGCTGTCTAGTGTGTAAGTTTACAGTTGAATCAGAGGAAACTGAAAAGGGCTCAGGATTTATTCTGAGTCAACAGAGTGACCGACCTTAGCTGCAGCATGAGGAGACTTAAAACCAACTTAAAACCAGGTCCTGGGATTATTCAAATTTATGTAGGATATTGAGAAACCACAATGTCTTTTTAGAGAAAGAAACAAAGACATTAGTAGCATAGAAGGAGAGGACAAATATCTTTTTAAACAAATAGAAATCATGAGGGTATAACCGGAACCTCAGAAGTGTTGTCACCTGTGATGCATGGGGACTTGAAAGTTCTTCCTCCTTGCAAGCACAGAGTGTAATTAGTGTGCCTCAGTGGGCCCAGAAGGCCTATTCAAGGAATGCCTAGCCTGGCTATTTTGCTCTGTCCCAGATGAATGTCCCTGGCAAAGAAGCAAATGGTCACAGTAGATCTCTGGAAATAGGAACCTCATTTACAGAAGTCAAATTATTTCCTTACTGTGTGCCAAAAAACACTGGGTTTGAAAATAAATACAGATATGCTTGAAAAATACATTATTTTTCTTTCTGTATGCATATGTTATATACAGGCATATATATGTGTATGTATGTATGGATGTATGTGTTATATGTTTGCATATGCATGTGTATACACACACACAGACACAAACACACACACACACACACACACACACACACACACACACACACACCAGTAAAGCTGCAAATGTGTTTGCCAGAATGTGGAAGTCAAGGGTCAAATTTGAGTGCAATTCCTCTTTCCTCCTGTTTTTTTCTTCTTCTTCTCTTTTGCCTTTCTTTCTTTCTCTACTCCCTCCCTTCTTTCTGTCTGTCTGTCTTTCTTTGACAGTTCTCTCACTGGTATCTGGGGCTTACTGATTCATCTAGGTTAAGTAATTGGCTAGTAAGTCCTATGACCTTCCATCTCTGCTTCTTCTCACCTAAATTAGAAAGAGCAAGCCGTGCTGAACTGTTTAGAGAAAGAGGATCAAACTCAGGCCCTCATACTTGTGTGCAAATCTTACCTTACTAACAACTCTGACATATCCCTAGCCCCTGATGATGCTTTTCTGAATTCTGAAAATTCAGAATGTGTTCATATGTGCACACTTGTAATTTAAAGTCCTTTAAGTATAAGAAAACTCACAGTAATTACACTTCTAACTTAATATGTTAATTTATGCCATCAGTTTTGGAGTTAACACTGATAATGTTTCCAGTATAAAAATTTGACCAAATGAATTAACTCTATTTAAGAAAATTGGAGATACTGCTGAAAACTTTACTTATTAGATTTCTTTCAGAATTTCTAAAGATTTTTTTGTGTAGCATAAAATCTTTAAAACTATTTTAAGAATTGAAATTATCACACACATTTGTATGGTATAAATTTTGAAAAAGTGTCAACTGAGTTATATAAAAGGCATGTCATAAAAATATTTATTTCTAATGTGAGACAACTATTAATTGTAAAAAAAATTGTGTTATTGCACCAGTCAGAAGGAGGTTGATGAGACATAAATCAAATTCACATTTCTAAAAGAAGTATTTATGTTATAGCAATTACCTAATTTTTCTTTTTGCAAATTTATCAAATATATATGAGACACTTTTCTGTCTCCAAAATCCAAAATATGAGGTTTAAAAACTATATAGGGTATAAGTAAATTAAATGTAGTCTCTGACAAAAAAGTTCAATCTTTTGTTTAGTATGGTTATTCATTTTAAGTTTCAGATTTGCACTCTGCAACAAAACCAATGCTATTCAATGTTATTTATTTAAAGATTCAATTTCAATTAAGCAAACAAACACAATTTCAAATGCTACTTTGAAACAGACTATGTAGAAACTTGTTGTGTAGAAATTAATTTGATTATTAACTCATAATTTTGTAGCCAATTCATCAGGATTTCTGTGAAATTATCCTCTGCCTATATACAGGACAATAATCAAAGTCCACAATAGTTGGACAAATAGTGTAGGTAATAAAAACAGCTCCCTAGTCTAGCTGAGTGCTTTCTTGTTAGGACTATACTCTTCATTTTTAATTTGTATTTATAAACTTGTCAAATTTGCTTTTGATATAAGGGTTTTCTCAAAATGTTACACCAGTGACCAGTGTTTTGCTTTATTTCCAGGGAGAAAACTGCTACTTTTCTTTCTATCTATCTATCTATCTATCTATCTATCTATCTATCTATCTAATCTATATTTCTATTTATCTATCATCTGTCGGTATAACACATCTTCCTATAAGCCTCTCCCACTTTTAACTCCTTCTACAACACTCCCACATCCCTTCTCAAATCTATGTCATTTTCTCTTGTAATTATTGTCATTTTATGTCCTTGTATGCATGTTTCCGTGTGTGTGTGTGTGTGTGTGTGTGTGTGTTTGTGTGTGTGTGTGTGTGTGTGTGTGTGTGTATTTTCTACTGAATAATTTGTTCATGAGTACAGGGCTGATCACTTGAGTGCAGACAATTTATCAGGGCTCTCTCTCCTTCACTATCAACTGTTTATAGCTAATCCTATAAATTACAGTAATGATCAGCCCAACAAGATATGCCCATCATCACAATATGGCACTAATATCTTGGGGATAACTAACAGCTATTCGATTGTACCTGAGACCTGCTTAGTTGGGAGAACTTAAGACTATAACTGTAAACCTAGGCAAGAACCCATGGATAGAGAGGTCACCGATCTGAGAGAAGAAAATATTAGTACCATTTTGCTAAATTGACATAGCATTCAGCCAAACTTCTAAATACTTATCTCAATTTCCATAGATCAGGGAAGCTCTCACCCCTTATCAAATATGTATCTGCCATGGACAGAGGCTATTACAGAAATTCATATCTTATCAAAGTGCAGGTTTGATGACTCTTAAGTGCCAATCCCCATCTGTGACATCTATAAAAGATCAGGCAACATTGCAGAAATGCAGGCAGAAAGATTTTAAAAGCCAGATAATCCCAAGAACTGCTGTAAAATAAAATCTTCTGAACATGACAGTGATGCCGCACATCCTTGAACTCGCTATAGCTAAATTTCCTCGAGTGAGAGCATGCCAAGAGCACACCGGTCAACATGCCACCGTGGATGCAGGGAGGGCTCACAGGACTTCACCTTCAGAGTATACTTTTTCAAAAATCAGGAATGAAAGGGAAAAACAAATGAGCAAATCAGGGTGAAGAGTTGTGGCAAGCACCCAGTTCACTACTCTCACACTTGGCTTATAATTTGATGTCTATCAAGAGAGCTGTGATAACAGGAAATATAATAAAAGCAAAAGTGTAAACTATATATTCAACTATAATTTGGTAAAAATTTATTAGAACTTACTTATGCATATTCACGTATGGAGAAAAGAGGATTTTTTGAGACAAAAAAAAATTGCTTCAGTGATGAGACAAGTAAACCATTTCCTGGAATTCATTAAGTCTTGTTTAATGGACTTGAGAATCATCAGTTCTATAATCAACTATTATCATGGAATACAATCTTTTTACTCCATCTACAAATCATACCTCAGTTACCCCAATTTAGAACCTTGTTTCAAAGTTCTTGTCTTGATCATGGCCAAACAATGACCACATCAGCCAGTAGATGGCAGTGCTAGGCTAGCAAATAGGCTCTTATCTTGACAGGTTGTCTGCTCCAAGATGAATGTTTTCAGTTTTACCCAATTTTTCTTTATGTAGTTAAATGAAAAAAAATACTTCATAAAAACTCAAATAACTAAACGTAAACTTTATTATTTAACCTTCAAAGGAGCTAGCCCAGTGTTGAACACCGTAAGCTATGGAAACTTAATCAGAGAGTGTTTTGGTCGAGCATGTTAGCTGTTCCTCCGGATGGGAAGTTTCTGCTGCCATGTATTATTATCAGTGTTTAAAAAAAAACACAACAAAATCAAGCTATAATAGGTAGATACTGTGTTTGAGAAACCATTTCCCACAGAAAAGTTAATAAAAATACAATAACAAAAAATAAGTAAATTAGAATTAAGCTTTAGGTACAATTAATATATAAGAGTAGTAATTAAATGACTGGAACTATTCCATAGTAAAGAAAATAAATATTTAAAGAAAATAAATATTTCCTTAAAAACACTTCTTTTTCAAAATTTTTTTTAACAATTTGAGGTCATTAAAATTGAGTCAATATTTTGCTAATTCCCAGAATGAAACAATAAATAACATCCAGATAAATCTTATTTTCCTGATTTAAAACAACATAGATTAATATATGGAGTAAATTTAGGATTTCAATGATAACAGCAGATACGTACAAATTTTAGATTTCTGTGCACACAAATGTATTATCTTCGACAAAGTTTGAACTTGTTTCTGATCTATTTTCATGTTCTGAATAAAAAGGTGATTTTTATGCCACATAGAAGTGGATTTGAATGGTAATGGTGTTTTATTAATGTTAGATAGCTAACTTGTTATAAATGAACATAAGACACATGCTTGCAGGGCATTTTGACAGAATAATATAACTTATTACACTCAGTAAAGATCTCTCCATACAGGTACGATTATCACCAAGATAACTGCACTGGAAATGAGCTAAGGGCCAGCTCCCCATCTCTCACTTGGCCCTGAGAAAAGTGCCATTGCTTACGGTACTGGTTACCTGTGGAAACACAGGAGTCTCCGTGCTACTTCTTTGACTCCCATTTGTATGGCTACTGCTGTTTCCTCCACAGAACCTTCCTTAACCAACTGCACCATGGACACCATGCTTACTTATAATATATCAATCATCTTTCTGTGTTTTGTTTGGTTCCTTATGGACTTGACATTATATCCTACTAAAATATAGGAAACTGTAGATGTTCAGTAAACATTTATTAAATCAATAAACCGCATACTAAATTAATAGTCAAATGTGCCTAAGCCTCCCTTCTTGTGTTAAAAATGCTATGAAATATAATAGAAAGCACTCAGGATGAGATTGGATTCACTTTTACAGTTCCCTTTATAAGATATATTTTTTGAGAATTTCATCCATGAGTGCAATATGTATTTCATCTCCTCAGCTCTACCCTCACTTCTCTGTCTCTCCGTAAACTCATTTATTAATTATTTGAATGACCTCAGGAATAACTATCAGTTGATAGGAGTGTCTCAGGCATTTATATGAATAAAGTAATTCTTGGATTTTTAGTTTTAACTTAATATTAGCAAAATATAATATTATAACAATGTTATTATTAACACTATGATAATTTTATAATTTTACATAATGAATTCATAGACTCCATTTGTTTCTTGCATTTGTCCACAGTAGTTGCAGCCTTGAGGCCTTGATGTTATCGCAAGGATGTGTATATAATAAATTGCTTCCAAGGAAGAAGAAAAGATGATTATTCTGAGTCACAAAAAAATCCACCATAATTTAATTTTAAGGTAAAGGATACAATAAACACTTGTCTGCATAACTTCATTTCTATAATGTGATTCTATTTGTAGTTTTAATTAAACATAATGTACCTTTAGTATTTTAGGAAACTCATCAAGAATTAATTATTATATAACTTCTGAATTTTTGTTCCCTTTCCAGAAATACATAGTTTAACTATATATTATGAACAATTTACAATAGTTATTTGTAACCTCATTTTACTCAAATTTTCTCCTATTTATGTTTAAAAGCATTCTCGAAGAGTCATAATAATATTTAATGCATCTGCTTTGTGAGTAATAAGTGACCATCCATACCAAAAGGACCCTTAGAGTGTGATGCCATCAGGTACTTAGTCATTTGGGCACTTTGCTTTCTTGCCTTGCCAATTGACTAGCCTTAATCATTGATGTTAAGAAGGTGGTTTCTGGGGCAAAACCAAAATAGAAAATTGTGTTCATTTGCTGGCACACATGTCTGTAGCTGTATTTTCTTGGTGGCCAACAACTGACATCAATCAATACTGTCATGGTCAATTAAAGTCCTAAAGGACAGGATGGAAGCCCAAGCTTGGAAAGCAGGGAAATTTTAGGGAGACATTGAGTGCTTCTTTCCCTTTTTCTTTCATTTGAGGAGATAATTAGAATAAGAGCAAAGTATTCAAATAGCTCCTTGGAGCCCTGCCTTCTTTGCCAGACTCTGCAATAAGCATGTAGACAGTGGGCATTTTGCCACTGTGAGAGAGCATCTGTCTTGAATAAGATACTCTTTAGGAAGTGGCAAGGAAGTAACTTGAAGTCTATTTCTATGCTGTTGGGGTGAACTTTAGAGTGAATATTCATTCCTAATTTCTCTTGATATAAATATACTTAATTCATCACAAATGATTACTTAGTCTTAAATGCTATGCCAGTAACAACTTGGAACAATTGCTCATATTTTCCTGATATGCTCTTCAAATACTTTCTGTTCAATCAACATTTATGTTTAATTCATTGAACTTGTAATTGTGTATATATATTACCAAATAATATTTTATGAAAGTTCAGAAAACAATTCCAATATTCATAGATTTTGTAGTTTTATACACTGAAAACCTCACATGGAATTGTGTGTGTGGTGTGTGTACATGGGAATGGGAATGAGACTGTATGCCACATTGTGGAGACTGGAGGACATTTCTCCTACTGTGTACTGTGGGATCCAGGAATCAAACTAAGATCATGAAGCTTGTGTTGTCAACTGTTCACCTGGTAAACCATCTCACCAGCCCCAAAGTAAAATTCTTAATGCCGTCTATTTAGTGAAAGCAAATATTAAGCCTTTAACTTGTGTTGCTAACAATGTTCTAATACAAGTTAGCACATTTGGATCAGGGAGGACATCTCTTGGGATAGAGCAGTTGCTAGGCAGGTATGATGACTAGTTTGAATACTTGGTACTCATGCAAAAAGCTGACATGTCCATAAACATTTCTAATGAACCAGCTATGAGGATTGGAGACAGGAGGGTCCTGGAACTTGCCTGGCCACCAGTCTAACTCTAGGTAAATGAGAAATCCAAACAGATGGGACTCTCTGTGTGTGTGTGTGTGTGTGTGTGTGTGTGTGTGTGTGTGTGTGTGTGTGTGTTGTGTGTGTGTGTGTCCTTGGCTCCTGGGTTCAGCAGCCCCTTGGGAATTGCTATATACTCACCTCCTGATTGGCCAGAGCCAGAAACACCAGGAGAACAAATGTAGAATATGAGAAGATGCAAACCCATGGTTCTGGCTCCCACGTTCTCCACTTGCCACCTTGGAGGGACCATTGCAGAGAGGGCTGGACTTTGAGTCCAGAGGGCTGGGCTTTGGTCTTGTATCCAAAGCTGTACAAGCAGGGAACTCTAGCTGTGTTGAGCCTCCCTCCTAAATAGCACTTTGTACCTGAGGGTGGGTTTCAGATCCCCAGCCCTAGGCTTCCAACTTCTCATCTTGCTCCTTGGAGACTGAAATTATGGGTATCTGAAGATGGGAGCTATTAACATCTATCAGAAAATTTTATTACAGTATGTGTGTGCAGTATATATATATTCACTCACACATCTGTGTCCATGTGGAAGAGGCCAAATTGAGGCTCAGGGGAACAGGATACTCCATGGGGCTCACCAGTGATATGACAAGAGCAAGCTGAGAAGCAAGAGGCTTTTCTGGCACTGCACCTGGACCTTCATGTTTACAACGCTATTTATTAACTCTGGGACCCCAGATTCCTATCTTATGTACATAGAATTTAGTCAGAATATGTCAGGATTGTAAGTAGTACCTTACTCATAGCTGAAGAAGCTTGTGGGGGATGAGAATGCGCATCTGACCCATACCAAGGCCCATACCTTGTAGCGCCAGCAGCCCAGTAGTTATAGCAGGTTCCAGTGAGCACTTTTTATTTCCTTTGGCCCCTTTTTTGGGGAAGATTAGATTATTGTAGGGTTTATTTAGGGTTTTATTTTTAATTTCAAGGTGAGCTGGTATTTTCATATAGATTCTTTTAATTGCTATGTAAGGTGCCTTGCTCAGGGATGGGCTGGTATTGCATGAAGGTTCAGATGTTAGTAGATAATAGAAGTTTGTATCTATGTATATAATTCATCGAGTCTTTACAGGTTGTATTTGCTGTAGGATTAACACTTCTTATGTTATGCTTCCTTATTTTACAGTTTTGACTATTATGTTCCAAAACATGGAACAGTGAATTCACATTTGTTAATTTTTGTAGTTACTGGGCCCTAGGCTTTGGTGGCTGTCCTTTGCCTATCAGCTAACAGGGCCAGGACAGTGGCTCAGGAAGACTTTTCTTGGAGCCCAGCATGTGGTTTGTCAGCCCACATTGGCAAATGTGGTTTTGTTAATACAACCAACTTACTTCCCAAAAGAGTAAAGAGATAAGCTGTTCTGGTTTCCACCTGTTCTTCTCGAATTTGTGCAGCTACATCGTCATTTTCTGTGGGGACTGGTTCTGAGGCTTGTCCCTGTGTGGGAGATAATAGCTGGTGAGGAATCCTTAGCAGTTGGCTGGTCCCTAGAACAAAGATCTGGACTCAGGCCACCAGTAGTCTAGCTGTTTTACCTTTGACTTCCCAGGGTGAGGGCAGCTGGACTTGGACATGCCTGGCAGAACCTCAGGGAAATCAATTAAGAGGTCCCAAGGAGAGGATGCAAGAGAGTTGGTGTCCAGAGTAGGGGAGTACAGGGGTGCGGAGGAAGTCCTCTAGGATTTTCTGGCTCCCTGGCTGCCTTGCCAGAGGAGGGATGCTATGAGGACACAGGATAATCAATCACATCTGGTAACTACTGTGAGAAGGAAGTTAGGCAAAAATTCCTGATTTAAATGGTGTCCACCTATAGTGAGTGCCTTTAACTCCATCACTTGGGAAGCAGAATCAGATGGTCTATGAGTTCGAGAACAGCCCCTGGTCTACATGAAAAGTTCCAGTAGAGCCAGGAATATGTAGAGAAGAAGCTGTAGATCTATATGTCTGTTGGTCCCCCCCCCACAGCAACCTAAGAAGGGACACCAGACAGTTTCATGTCAAGGACTCAGAGACATGAAGACATCTGATGAGTGACTGGGCAGAAGGAGGTAGCTAAATGGCCTAAACTCCCACTCAAACCCCCCATGCCCTATTAAAGCTAGATTCCTTCTGCTGTGTAGTCTCCTCTGACCCAGAAGAGTCTTTTTTTAACTGTCTTGTCTTTTTGACAAGGTAGTGGTGATGATGGTAGTTGGTTTCCTTGTTTGCTCTGGGTAGCATCATGGATAGACTCCCTCCCAGTCTGACACTTCTGCTTACCAACACTGGCCTGTGGCTAGCCATCATCCTGGGATGGTGATGGAGCTCATTAAGTTATATCCATCTCACCATCAATGAGAAAGTATCTTCTCTAGCAATTTGAGGAAAAGGCAAGTTATGCTCTGGGGGAATGTGACATCTTCCTGATACCTGGGACTGCCAGCCTTGATTGCCTTCTGTGTGTAGCTTCATCTAAGTTTCCCCAATGTCTGGGGATATGAGCATTTAGTCTATCACCACTATGGCCCACACCTACTTGCTGTGAGTCTGGGGGGAGAGAACACTGGGCCAAGCTATTGTCAGGTTTTCTGGAGTTGGGGGTTCTCAGTGGGGGAAACACTATGCATACACCCATGTGTATCTACTCTTTAGGGTTGAAGGACCTGAAAAAGAAGGGGATATGTGTATCTGACACCACCAGTTTCCCTCACTGTGTGACTCTCTCATGTGTTCCCATTTTTGCAGGTCCAATGGCATGTATATACATGCCACTTTTCTTTTTTCCTGTAGTTAATCATATTAGTACAAAATATATCACCCCTAATATATATTGTGACAATTGTGTCTCTGGTAAATTCTGAACCTAAGTGATATTCTATGGCATGTATGTATGTGTGTATGTATGTATGTATGTATGTATGCATGCATGCATGTATGCATTGTTACATAGTCCCTCATTTTTTAACAGGGCATATATTTGAGAAGTCATCATTAAATGTGGCAAATCAATTTAAATGCATTTGAAATTAGATTTTATGTGGGAAGCCATGTGCAGCAACAATGATGAGCATTGTAATTTACAAAATTACAAAATTGTTCTGCCTTCAGGTATGCCTGCACTGCTGGCCAGAAGAGGGCACCAGATCTCATTATAGATGGATGTGCGGTTGCTGGGAATTAAACTCAGGACTCCTGAAAAAAAGCCAATGTTCTTAACCTCTGAGCCATCTCTCTAGCCCTGCCTTTATTTTCTAAAAAGTAAATAATGATCATGAATGCTGATTTTCCAGGTAATGAGTAAGAATGAAAATAAACAAACAAGTAAAGAAATTAATCAATCAATAAATAAAGCAAGACCTGAATGACATCGAACAGCTCTTGCTGGCTTCTTCACCCAACACTGACTTTGGATGCCACCTGCACCACCTCCTCACATACCACATATTCCTGTAATATTGTTGTGGAATATTAGTTTAAGATGTGTTATATTCATTCATGCTGTGGAATTTTTGTTTAACGATGCAAAGATGTGTCTGTGTAGTGGTATCTTAGTTTGCCAGTGAACTTATTGTCATGGCCACATTTTAAGGGCACGGCTTCAAGTTTGCAAACATGACCCTTTATAAGGAATAGGAGGGGCTAGCTCACTCTCTTGGATTGTGGTGAGAGAATTGGAGGGGCAGAGACTGCATCTTCTGGAACAGGATGACCTCAGTAGTTATTTACTATCACTGTGTAAGTGCTTCTCTAACAAATACCTATTTAATCAATTACCTTGGGTCTGGTGAACTCATTTCAACCTGGCCTTCATGTGTTGCATTTGTTTAGTCTGTTAATCTGTGTTATTTTGTCTTTGTGAACCATATGATTGGTCTAATATAGAGCTGAACAGCCAATATCCAGGCTGGAGAGGAATAGGCAGGGCTGCCAAGCAGAAAGAGAAAGAAGGTAACTAGGAGGAGAAACCTAAGCTCAAGAGAAGAGAGAGGAGTGAGAAAAGGAGGAGAGGAGGACACCTGGAGCCTGTCATCCACCCACATGGTCAGCCACAGAGTAAGAAGGAAAGAATAAAGAAAGGTAAAAAGCTCAGAGGCAAAACACAAAGAAAATGTGGATAATTTACATTAGAAAAGCTAGCTAGAAACAAGCCAAGTGAAGGGTAGGCATTCATAAATAAGAATAAATATGTCTCCATGTGTTTATTTGGGAGCAGAGTGGTGAACCCCTAAAGAGTAAAATAACTAACTATACCCTATCATACACACACCTATATAGGTCTCACATCCATGCATACATGATAATTATAAGCAAATCAGAAATAAACAATGTGGGAGCATTCATCTGTTATTTCCATTTACAGATAAGTATTTTGGTTTTCTCGAGTTTTCTATAATTCACCAAGTTGTAAGATATTTTGGTGACTGTGAAAGATGTGATAACAACAGGTGTGAGAGCAAACAAGCTATTCATAAGCTTCTGTTATTCATTTTAGTATTTCAGTGTCATGTCTGAGGAGACTTCTAGTTAGATGAAATAAAAACAACAGATAGGAACATTGTATATGTGTTAGTTTTCCTATTTTACCTAAAAAAATACTGCTAGAGCTTGGCTCCTAAGAACAGATGGGATCAATCTGGGAGCTATTGAAGTGGTAACCCAGCATTGAACTCTATGGAGCTGGTGTTGAACTTGAGTTCCTGGTCCCGCCTCTGCCTCCCAATGCTGAGGCTGCAGCTCCAGGCCATTAGGCCTAACTTGTGAAAGCATCCTTAAAACATGTGACTGATCATCTCTCATCACCACACTTCCCTCCCACTGCTACCACAAATGTCCTTCACTAGGTCTTTACAGGCCCCAGTCCTTGTTCCTGCCACCAGATTGTCAACCTGCTTTGCCATATAACACTCTCAGACGTTTTTGTTTGTTTTGTTTTGTTTTTTGTTTGTTTGTTTGTTTTTTCCTATTTGATGCCATTGTATTTCTGGTGTTAAAGTCCAACATGAATTCTCTGTTCCTGGGAATGTTCACTCTCCACAAAGATCGCCTCTAATGTCTACCTTAAAACAAATCTGTGTTGTACTCTCTTGATGCTTTACTGTGCTTACTGTGGTTGTAATTGCATATCTGTGGGATTTTTTTTTCATACCGTTTCCCCAACAGACTCTAGGTTATTCATTTACTTCCTACAGCTATCTGAACACCTGGTACAGGGCATACTGCAGCATAGTGTGTGTGAGTGAAGGACAGAGCAAGATGGTGATCAGGTAGTTAAGACAGGCAGATTGGGAGGGAATGAGTAGAGATGCCCCATGAGTGCTGCCACCCCTGTGCCTGAAGCACAGAGAAGAGATGGTAAGGAAACACTGATCTGACATTGTGGGCCAGGAAGGAACAAACACCCTGGAGATGTGCTTTTGTGCTCATCATTTCTTGATGAAGAAACACAGTCCAAACATTACAAAACCTGGCACTGCAAAGCTTAGACTCTACTCAGCTCTCTGTAATTCCCATTTCTTTCTTTCAATTTAGTACAAGTGAAAATTTAAATTTTTATGATGGGGTTCTGAATTTTATCTTAATGGATTCTTGTGAAGATTTAGAAGATACAACAACAACAACAACAACAACATCCATTAAGAATGCAGTGAATAGTTGATGACTCAACTCTTCCTTCAAAAAAAGAAGTGGTATTGACTTTCCTCACCATTCAATGGTGAAGATGGACCATTGATTAAAACGTTGCATAGAGATTAGAAGTGGTGACACTTGCCCTTAATTCCAGCACTCAAGTAGCAGAAACAAGAGGATCTGTGAGTTCTAGACTGCTCAGAACTATATAGATAGGCCCTGTCTTAAAAAAAGAAAACCAGAAAAAGCAAGCAAGCAAGGGAGAAAGGAAGGAAGGAAGGAAGGAAGGAAGGAAGGAAGGAAGGAAGGAAGGAAGGAAGGAAGGGAGAAAAGGAAGGATGAAGATGTGCTCATCCTTTGACGTTGGGTTCATGTATGTAGTATATAACACTTTAGAAGAAATTCTCCTTGGGTCCTTAGAAAGTCATGTCTGGGGCCTGGGTCTGTAGGGTCCATTCGGCTGCCAGAACCTGCGTGGGAGCCGGACCACCATCGTAGGAGCTCGGAGGGCATGCTGAAGTCCTCCACGACTGAAGCCCAAGTACCCACAAGCCCGGGCCGAGCAAGTGCAGGCAAGGAGACCCAGGTAGTGAAGCCAAGAGCCGGTCACGGGGCAGCCACCGAGGGGCTGCAGTGGGAGTCATGGCCATGGCTGGGCTATTGCTATCTCTCTCATCCTGCAAAAGAGACAAGCCAGTGAGTGCCAGAAATACAATGCCTGCAAATGTGTCAGCAGCCCCAGTAAAGGCAAGATCAGCTGCCACATAAACAAGTTAAATGTATTTTCCCAGATCAAACTCTTGGGCTTCAAGAAGAGGCACAGAAGGAGACCAGAGCCTTAGCTTAAGGGTGTAGTTACTAAAGTATACAGCCGACAAGGCTACCAATTGCAACTGCTGGCAGATGGAACCAATGATGGCACCAAAGATGAGGACAGCACTTTTACTCTGTTCAACTTCATCCTTGTGGGTCTTCGAGTGGTGGCTATTCAAAGGCTATTCAAACCAAGCTGTATTTGGCAATGAACAGCGAGGGATACTTGTACACCTAGGAGAATTTCATACCTGAGTGCAAATTCAAAGAATCAGTGCTTAAAAATGATTATTGTGACATACTCATCATTCATCTGCCATCAGCAGTATTCGGGCCGAAGGTGGTATCTGGGCCTGAACAACGAAGGAAGGAGAAATCATGCAAGGCAACCATGTGAAGAAGCACAAACCCGCAGCACATTTTCTGCCCAAACCACCGAAAGTCTCCTTATATAAGGAGCCACCTGTGCATGACCTTACTGAGTTCTCCCGATCTGAAAGTGGGACCGGAACCAAGAGCAGGAACATCTCCGGTGTGCTGAATGGAGGAAAATCCATAAGCCACAACAAATCAACATAGCCAGTGAGGGGGAAAGGAGGGCTCTATAACAGAACCTTATCTCCAGGCACTGTTGAATTCTTCTAGCAGTCCATCATCCAAATGTCCAAACTTATCAGCGAGGTTTAACAAACACACAGGCAGAGTTCCCTATTCTATCTGACATTAGCCCTTGTTACAATCCATATTAAAGCTTGAGCTTGTGCAAAACAATGGTGAGCATTATCAATGAACTAACTACTGAAGAAGGGCTGCCAAACTTTCTCATGATCTCACCTACAGTTTGGGGATAGCACAGCAAAAATATTTCAAAACACTAATGCCAGTCAATTTGTTTCCTAATTTAAAAGACCACAACTATTCTTTAAAAAAATAACAAATTAAAATAAAATTAACTTCTTAAATGTTTTGTAGGGGCAAGCAAAATTTGTGAACCGTGTTGTTTTCTTGGCGTCATGTTCTCTATCTATGCTTGATTCAAATGTATTCTTTAATATAGTGAAATTGTATGATTTCTGAAATCCAATGGTACTTTTGACTCTGTCACTTAACCCAAATCAACCAAATTCAGGGTTGATTCTCAATTGGCATCTCAGACTCAAGGTAACAGTATTCTTCTGGTTTTTTCCTCTCCCTACCTTCCCACCTCTCTCCCTCCTCCCCATCCCTTTCTCCCTTTCTCCCTTTCTCCCTTTCTCCCTTTCTCCCTTTCTCCCTTTCTCCCTTTCTCCCTTTCTCCCTTTCTCCCTTTCTCCCTTTCTCCCTTTCTCCCTCCCTCCCTCCCTCTCTCCCCCCCCCTCTCTCTCTGTTAATTAGAATTGTAGCATTCTGGTCAAGTTCTTGGGTTGTACTTTGTGTATAGAAATTAAGTTTTATAGTCAACCCCAGTCAGTAAATATAAGTTGAAACAGGATTATCCTCAAGTGTAGATTTCTCTTAATTCCATTCATGTATCATGTGAATCTGTTGTTGTGGCATCTTGTGTAAAAATGGACACTGTGGAACTGTGGTGTTGTCTTTTGTGTGGTTCAAATAAGAACTATCTCATCTGTTCATGTACAAGTCCCCCTGTTGTATTTGGCACTTGAACATTTTATTGTATATAAGGAAATGTTAACACTGGTCCCCCTAAACAACATATATTATACTTGCTACTGGAAAGGTGTTTAAGACTTAGCTAGGTTTTCATTTGGATCTTCATATCTGTTGCATGGAAGAAAGTTGGGATCTTGACATAGAGTTAAATAATATGTAAAGTTTTGTGCAACAATGATTATTAAAATCTGTGTTCCAGAAGTGAACAATAGCATGTACAGGCAGTAGTTTTCTGCCTTGTGCTAAAAAGTTTAAAAAGTTGTTTAATATTTGTTATTGTATACACAAATACGCACCTAATACACCTAATAAACTCTTTATATTCATTCAAAGAAAAGCAAAAAAAAAAAAAAAAAAAAAAAAAAAAGGCCATGTCTGGCATCAAGTAACATAGGGGTTTTTGTGTCATGATGATGTCTGAATGCCAGAAATGCCTTTAAAAAGTTCCACTGGCAGTTTCACAATTATTTTGGAACTTTCAGATACTGTATTTTAAAGCATTTCGAGTGTGTGTACTTCTACCTTCATTAAACTATGCTCTAGCCACAGAAAGTGAATGTCATGCATTTCAATCACTAGTCTGGTAAAAGTGGCTTAGCTAGAGAAGACTTCATCAGGATCCAATAAGATATTTATTTTCCCTCATCATGGTTGCAGTTTCTTAGTTTTGAACAGAACTTAGCTATACCTCCAGATATTCTGGCAATGCTGTCCTTGAAGGACAGACAGTACTTTATCTACATCATTCAATACAGAATATCCTTTGGGTATATATATCTATCTTTCCAGTGCTTTTCCATAGGAACAGAATTTAGGAGCCTCATTTTTGTTTGTTTGAAACAAAGGGATCTACTGCTTTAGTCTCTTAAGTCCCAGAATTACAAATGTGAGTCACCATGTATAACTTTAGAATTTATGAGCCCTTGAGTTTTTTTTTTTTTTTTTTGTAATTCTAAGTTCTTGGTTCTAGAGGTCAGCCTTTTTCTCTTATTGTCTTTGTATTTAATTTTTAATTTCATAAAAATGAAGTATCTCCCTTGATGTTTATAAATAATATCAATACAAGGAACCCAGGGTAGTCCTTATTGTTACTTTTTGGGATTTTTTAGACCTAGAAGCTTTGAAGTCCAATAAAATGGAAAAATTGATAATAGCTGTAAATTTAAACTTCGCCTTTCTCCCCTGTATATATTTAGGGTGTGGCTTCAAGTTGCTGGTCAGTTCTGAAACAGAAAAGGCAGCAGCTTAAGATAAAATTCATCACACTCCAGAATCCTGCCTTAGTACATGGTCTGTTGCTGTGAAAACAACTGAGACTGGGTAATTTATAGGAAAAGGGCTGATTCAGACCACACAGTGAAGGCTTCAAAGTTCAAAATCTCCCTGCCTACAGTATGTGATAAGGCTCTGTACTGTTCCAGTGCCTGCGGAACAAGCAGGCCTGTGTGTAAAGAGGTACATCAAGGACAGCCTTGCTTTATAACAGTGCACCCTCACAGTCACTTATTCAGTCTGAACAGAGTGATGGCTTACTCAGTCAGTTAAAGGCACTGGTCAACCCTGGGGCACTACACCTGTGATTAACACGTCTTCCCATGTATCTCTATTCTGCATTACCTACAAAGCACTGCTCCCATTGTGCACAGCTGGTGTGCGTTCTGGAGTGAGACTGCCTGGCTTGAAATGTCACATACTCACAATGTGACCTTAGTTGCATAATCTCTCTATGCATTTGAGAAAGGGGATAATGCCAATAATTACTTTAAATGATTTTTTGATGATTCAGTGCAAAGTGATAATGGCTCAAATGTAGTCCAGTGTCCTGAAGTTCAATTCCAGCAATTATTATATTTTTTGCCTAGTGACGTGTTATTTGACCACATCCATATTTTTCAGTCTAACATTTATAACACTGAGCCTGCAAGACCAACCATAGAGGTTTCTGCAGCATAGTCCTTCCCTCAGCAACTTACATCTTCTATAGGTGTTGTTAGAAAGTAATTTCTAGGAACTCTATTTGAATAATTATAGTTTAAAAATATTCCAGAAACAAGTCTCTCCCTCTTTCTCTCCTGCCTCTTCCTTCTTCCCCCCTCTCTCTTTCTCCTCCCTCTCTTACTCTTTCTGTCCCTCTCTCTCCCCCTCTCTCCCTTTCTTTCTCCCTCTTTCTCTTTTCCTCTCTCTCCCTCTTTTTCCCCTCTCTCTTCTCCCTCCTCTCTCCGGGATGGTATAATTTTGTGTGGATTATAAGATGAGTGGGTGGAAGATTGTGTGTATGTGTGTTTCTTCATGTGTATAGTTACAGGGCTGTGACACAGTACCAGTACACCTGTGGAAGTTAAAGCACATTTGGCTATCAATCCACACCTTTCCATCTCATCTGACACAGGATATTTTTGCTGCTGTGTAAGACAGACTAGCTGAAAATCCTCCTATCCCTTTCCCCCATCTCCCCATAGGGACACACTGGCATTACAGATACTTGTGCCATGTCTTTTTTTTATGTAGGGTCTAAGGATTTGAAATTTCTTAAATCTTGTTGTTTTATTTATTTTTATTTTTTTTTGGTTTGGCTTGTGTGTTTGTTTGTTTTTTGAGACAGGGTTTCTCTGTATTGCTTTGGAGCCTGTCCTGGAACTTCCTCTGCAGAACAGTTTGCCTTCAAATCACAGAGATCTGCCTGCCTCTGCCTCCTGAGTGCGGGGATTAAAGGCTTTGTCACCACCACCACCAACTTATTTGTTTCATTTTACAAAGAAATAATTTTTCATTTTCCTAATTTTGGCTTTTTAAAACAAAAATATTTATAGACCTTCACAATGATTAAGTTATATTTCCAGTTTCTTAGATAAACTATGTAGGGATAAATAATTTATATTATTTTTCTGTTTTTAAAAAATGCCACAATCTATTCATTAGATTTCTTTAAAAATGAAAGAAAACACACACTGTTCACCTTTGATAATGGAGGATTTGCGAAAAGCTGTGCTGTGAGGTAAGCTACTCAAAGATATTATCTTTTGAGCTATAGATATATTCAAGGTTCTTACAAGGAGGAAGGAAATATAACATGCAGGTCTCATGGGAAACAAGAACCATCCTAAAATGTAATGACTGGAATTATCTTAATTCATAAGAAATGTTTATTTCCATGAAGGAGAAGGAGTGATTGGATTTGTACATTCCTCTTCAAATCAGAACTAAAATGGTTTGAATTTTGTGCTGTTTTAACTCAGGAGAGATGCACCTTCTTTATCTAATCGTTACAGTAGTCTGAACATTTGTACACAAGCAGGATTGATTTCTCTCAGTACCACCAGTACCCATAGAACCATTAAGCAGTTTTCCTAGCAAGAGTAACACAAAATATTTCTATTTAGAATAAATAGATTACATGGGCCTTTGTCACAACTATTTGGGAGCTAAGTCTATATGCTGTGACTACTTGGTGGTATAAACATACTCAAAGACCTGGTTTTGTGTTCATATATTCAATTAGTAATTAACTACAGTGTCTTGGACTATTGGCCTATGATTTCATCCTTTTGTAATAGTAGCGCCACCTTAAATTTTTCTAATTTCATTTACATTCTATGCCACTTTGACTGATTATAGGTCTGTTTTATGTATTTTTAAAGGACTTCCATTTTGAAACTTAAAACAAAGCTGTCCTACTTTATTGAAGACATTTTGTAAATATATATTTAATCCTTTGAAACTCCACTGTTGGTGCTGGAATGGGGAAATTGACTGCCACACAAGAGTGAGGACCAGAGTTTGCCTCCCAGGCATATTAACATTGTATAGGCACAGCAACATGCCTGGGACCCCAAGTTCAAGAGGCATCCATGGGCAGGACCTGCTGCTAGCAACATGACTTAAAGAAGTAACTTCAGTGTGAGGGATAAATACCTAGACCCAGGGGCAAATTTGAGCTGTGCTGGATGCAGAATACTTTGAAGCTTCTTTTGATGGCTAGCCTTTTGAGGAACATTGAAATGAGTATTATATAAAAGTAGCCTTATTTAGTCTTTGAACCTTTGGCCTTGAAAGGGAATGAGTACTTAGGTCACCAGAAGGTTCTGTAGTTGTGACTAATGACTAATTTCTAGGTAGACATGCCCGGTTCAGGTAATCAGGTGACCCAGTGTAAAGGAGATTCCAAACAAAATGACATCCAAACCAACCCTTCACTGTAGCTTCTCTACATTGTAATAGCATAGACCATGAGAATTTCTCAGTAGCTTCTGGTTTCATTCAGAGAAATGGGCACAGTTCTTACCATGGCCTCTAGAAATCAGTCTGGCCTCCTGTAACCTCTGTGATTTTGTGTCTAAGCTCCCTCTCATCCATCCCATTCTTAATCAGCCACCTTGGTGTGGGGCCCTCCCTTAAGGACACACCTCACACTGTACTTTGGATCTGTTGCTGACCTCATTCACACTCACAACTTATAACCTCATCTTTTCAAGCCTTTGCTGAAATACTATCTTCTCTGCAGAGGACCTGAGTGAAACATTGTCTATAAGAATAAATGAAGCATGTGACATGATGTTACAACTGAGCAGGTGTCATAAGAACAACAGTGATTCCACAGACTTGCCCTTCTAATAGATGTTATTATCATACAGCCGACAATGTGCAGTGTGTATCTTTATATGTGAAACAGACAGGTATATGATTGATGATTACTAATGCAAAATGCAGAAATAATCTTTCAACTTTAGCAGGCTAATCATGAATACATTTAGTTACAAAGAGGGGACAAATTGCAACTGTTGACTTCCTGAGCCACAGAGAAAGTTGTGTTCATTAGCAAACAGGAAATCTATCAGATATCCTGGACTTCTGCCTCCTTGGCGATCAGAATCAACCGATAACCACTCAATCCAGGCAGTTTGAACACTTCCTTCTAGACTTAGATATACACAGGGTGCTGGGTGACTAAGAAAATCACTCCTTTGCCCATCCCCACTCTCCCAATGTCTTTTATTGCTATCAAGAGTTGTCTAAGCTCACATTCTCAATTCCTGCTGTGATTACAGGGCAATATAGACTTGATATAAGTTGTCACAATTATGTTTGAAATGTAAGCATCTCTAAATCACAGGTACTGGGAACTTCTTTGGTGCCTAACAGATGTAAGGTCTTTAGTTTCCCCTTTTGCATATGTCTGTCCACTTACTACCTCTTTTATGATTAAATTTATCTTTAATTTTTACCTGCTAATATTTTCAGTCCAAACATTAAAACAAAGAAGTGGTCAATCTGAGACACACTCCAGGAATGTTTTGGAGGAAGGAGAAAGGAATGGGTTGCTAGAGCAGACAAGGGAGCATGGCCTAACAAGGTCATTGGGTACAAAAGTTCAAACTAGTCATTTCAGGTAATAAATAGAACTGACAAAAGTTTGATTGTTTCCACAAGCCAGGAACAGTGATAAACGTGAAACAGCTTGTGCCAAAAACTGCAGATAAAGTCAGAGAAGAATCCTAGTTTTTTTAAGTCCATTAACATTGGGAAGTGAGTGTAGATGGGGTTTGTTCCTAATTTATATTCGGAATTCCAGCTCCTTCAGGAGCAAGGTTCCCAAGGAGAATCCCCCTGGGGGAGGGAGACTCTCTTCTTCAGGGAAGAAAGAGCTTGGGACCTGGGACAGCAGGAGTTGTTCTCCTTGTAGGAAAACCTGGGTGGGCAGGAACCAGCTGGGACTAGGATGAGGGAGTTGGGGTGGGGGAGAAAGGATTAAGGTGTCCTCAGGCTTCTCCCCTGAACCTGGGCTGGTAGACCATAGCCAGTCACGTCCCACCCTCGCCACAGCCCTCCCCACTGCAGCTTTTCCCCTGGAGGAGGTTGCTGCTTTTGAGTTTGGAAATGCAATGTGGTATGGCAGAAGCTCAGACTCCCTCCTAGGCTAGGGGGAGCAAACATTGAGCCAGTCTAGCAGCTGATGAGACTGTTCACCTTCCCCATGTGTTTCAGTGGGGACTAAGATGGCATTGGTGATGGCAGGACAGGTGAGGAAGGCAAGAGAGGCCAGTGAGCACCAAGCTTGTCCTGGGTGGCCATGGAGCTCTGTCCATTTGCATCTGAACAGATTTTTAATCTCCACCCTTCCCTGTCTGGCCTGCAATGGAGAAGGAAGAGAGACTGAAGAAGATAGAACATGGCAGAGGGAAGGTAGGACCCTGGTGGCCTGGCTGCAATGGGAGGTGGATATCCTGGAGGCGGAGCCATGGGGCAGGGGCTGGGGCTGGGGCTGGGGAGAGCTGCCCACTCTGGCTGCAGTGTAGATACCTGCACTGACAGACTCCTTTCTCCCTGGTGCCACACAAAACCTTCTCTTAGCCCCACAATAAATTGCTAAGGAATTGTTCTGCACTCTCAGCCCTTAAACTTTGTAAACAGAGTTTTGTGACTGGTTCATGCTTTGAGCTTTCTAAGTGGGTGTTTAGGGATTCCTTTATTCACAGGGACACCCATGCTATGATCACAAGCCTGCTCTGTGTGTGTGTGTGTGTGTGTGTGTGTGTGTGTGTGTGTGTGTGTGTGTGTGTGTTGTCCTGTGTCAGCTGCCTCCCCAGTGGCTTGAGTGTGCCACAAGTAACATTTTTAGAAGCATTTCTCCTCCTCTTCTTCTTCTCCTTCTCCTTTTTCTTCCCCTTCTCCTCCTCCTTCTCCTCCCCCTTCTCCTCCTTCTTCTTTTACTCCTCCTCCTCCTTCTCGTCCTGCTCCTTCTCTTCCTCCATTGTCATTGGCATTCGACTTTTCATAGTCTATGAAATGGTGAGTTCAGTTTTGTGTGGGTGTGGCGTATGGCAAGACCTATAAACAATTTGGAATTATATGTAGGTGTCCTTCAGTGGGCTTAATGAATGATTTCACACATGAATGGAATGGAATGATTTCTTTCTGAAATTACCTCTTTGACCTTACTTTTGCCCTCCTTGCATCCAAAAATGGAGTTACCTTTAAGATATTATGTTGTCATATGTGGGGACAGTTAAGTTATGTTTTAAGCTGTTTTCCCTATTGAACTGGCTGGATTTGTATCATCGTGACACAAGCCACAGTCATCTGAGGAGGGAGCCTCGATTGTATCAAAGAAAATAAATTTATAAAAAAGGAATTTCAGGCTGCAGAGATGGTTCAGTATGCAAAGTGCTTCTTGTGCAAGCAAAGTTCTGGTCGCCAACATCCATATAGGAATCCAGGCCTGGTGGAGTGAGTCCATAATCACATCCCAGTGAGACATAGATGGAGACAGGAAGATGCCTGAAATTTGCTGGCCAGCCTACTTGGCCAAAAGTATGGCAAGAAGGCTAACTTGGTAAAGCCACTTTCTGCACAAGCTTGGCAGCCTCAGTTCAATTCCCAGAACTTATTGCAAGGGGAAAGAAAATTGATTCCCCCAAATATTCAATTATCCTCACATTTGACATAGTGTCCTCGTCACTCCATGTTAGCACATGGAAATTAATAAATACAGTAAAATATAATTACAACAGCAGTTGTTATACTGTCTTTATGTTTATCTATGTTTCAAGACTTCTTATTTAGTATATTTTGTTAAATCATTAGAATTCAAGTAGGGTTAACATGCATGTATTGAGTAAGAGGACTTGAAACAGAAATATACACATTTACACACACATTACAGACCCTGCCTGAACAAAACGTCACTAACTCACCTGTCCTCTTAAGGCACATCATAGCCTTGCTGTTCTTAGAAACATGAGGCAGCACTTCACCTTTATACTAGGTGTCATTTGTAAGCAGTGAGTTTACCAATTAAAACGTGGCAAAATGTGTCACTATGTACTCTGGAAGGGCAGTGACTTTACATAGTGAGAAAGAAAAAAGGAAATGATGTCCTGTTCTATATCACCTAGTATTATCTACCATGGACCACTATACATTTTCACAGTCTGCTCACATCCTCAAATTGATTTGGGGACCAGCAAATAAATTTTAATGGGGATCTGAGTTCATGAAGGAAAGAGTCTGAATAACAAACTTCAACAATATTCTTAAAGATATACTCTGTAAATATTATCTTGTTTTTTTATGTGTACAGTGTTCTTTGATGTACAAAATTTTTAAATTTGAAGAGAAATGGTGGGGGACTGGTGAGATGGTTCAGTGTTTAAAGTCACTTGCTGGATGAACAATATATATATTGTTTGCCACAGTAATTTTTTTGCATTGCCATATGAGGCTTGAGTTTTTTAGGGTCAGCAAGTAAGTTAAGATTTACACAGTGAGCAATAAACTAAAACTTGTAGAAGAATATTTTAGCACCAGTAGCTTAGGGTTGTAAGTCAAGGAGAGGGTCAAAGTTTAATTCGTACAAGAAACAAAACCTTGCCCTTCCAGTGCTCTGGACTTAGTGGTGGCATAGGTCTTCAGGAAAGTTTACTTTTCCCTGAGGATGAGCAAAGGGGTTGGTTACTTTGTCTTTATTTTCAGAGGGGGACGCAGTAAATCTCTGAGTTAAATCTCGAGTAGGAAGCCCACTGTGAACTGTTCTCATTTAGCACACATTTTACTTTTTTTTTTTATAATTTATTTTGAGTAAAGCTTTTCAAATATGTGTGGATTTGCATTAACCATAGGGACTTTTTTAGCTGTCACTAATACTGTGGAGGTGAATTTGCATGAGGAACTGTTAAGTGGAGACGACCTCTTCTTCTTCTTCTTCTTCTTCTTCTTCTTCTTCTTCTTCTTCTTCTTCTTCTTCTTCTTCTTCTTCTTCTTCTTCTTTTCCTTTGACCTAAAGTCTGTCTTGCCTATAGGAGGTGCTGGGTTAGAGTGGCACAGTGATTGTAGGAGTGGTCAAATAATGACTGATCCAGCCTGAGCACTGTGCCACAGGAGTAAGCCCACCCCTAATACTGTCTGGAGGACTATGGATCCAGAGGCTGGATGGCCCAGTGACTTAAGATAGAACCAAAAATGACTAGAGATAAAAGTGTCAATGGAATGGTGCCTAAAGGTAGTCAGCTACATTCATAGATTGATGCCAAGCCCAATTGTCATCAGAGAGTCTTCATAAAGCAACTGGTGGAAACAGGTTCAGAGACCCACAGTCTTAAATGTTGGAACAAGGGGAAAGAACACCTTCCCACCACAATTAATATAACCAGGATAACCCTTAGAAAGGCAATCACAGAGCTCCATCTCCCCAGTGATTCTAGATTCTGTTAGATGGGACACTAACACTCACAACTATGTCTCATGATTTTCAAACTTTCTTTTCTCTGAATAGTATGTGGTATTCAAAAGACAAAAGATTTCTATAGTCAGAGGTTCTCTATTTTGATAGCTATTGACAGAATGCAAAAGATGAAAAAACTGTTGAAATTTTCAAAATTTCATCCAAAAACACAAACAAACAAACAAACAAAAAAAAGCAACACCAACAATCCTAATTGCATAATACCATGAACAGCACTTCTTCCTGCCGAGTTCGGAGTGCATGGATCATTGCCACTTGTAATTTATTTAGAACCCTGAGTTGTCTCCAACTTGTCTCTCAAAATATGAGCATGCTATTTTTTGGAAGTCAGATTTATTTTAAAACAGTTTGTTACAAGCAAACTAGCAGGTGGCTGCTGTACCTACAGTGATAATGTCCTGGCAACATCCAAAACTTTTCAGACTACAAGTCTACAATCTTGTCTTTTTAAATTTTTATTTATTTATTTTTATTTATTTTCTTATTTTACATATTGATCCCAGTTCCCTTCCCTCCCTCCCTCCCTCCTGCCTTTTCTCCCACCATCCCATGCTCCCCACCACTCTCATCTCCCATCCCCCCTCCCACTCCACAAGTAGGGTGATGCCTTCCAGGAGGGGTCATCTAAATCTGTCAAGTCATTTGGAGTAGGAACTAGGCTCTCCCTCCTGCCTCTAGGTTAAGGGAGTAGTAGATAATCTCTTTTTTTATTTTATTTATTATTTTACATGTCGATCCCAGTTCCCCCTCCTCCCTCCTTTTTTTTCTTTTTCTTTTTTTATTTATTTTATACAACCAAGTCAATTTAAATGAAAACAAACATTTATAGACACTATTTGGGAGTTTGGGTGTCATTCTTCCCAAACTACTTCCTGCTGGCAAGGGGCGCTGTCATGGGGGATTCGAAGAAGATACAGAAATCCTGGCTGTAGTCTGTAAGGCTGCTTTATCCAGTTGTTTTGAATGTAGGATCACCTCAGGGAAAGTGTGGAAGAGATAACCTCTTTATGATGTGCCCTTTTCACATGATGGAGATAGCTTTGAGCCATTTGTCTTAGACTTTTAAATATGATCACCATTTCTTTGGTCCAGAGTTAGAGAACATGGAAACATTTCTCTTCCTCTAGATGTGTCAGCAATTAGTGTATTTCATTAATTTCAGTGTGTTGCAGGTTTCAAATAGAAAAGAGAACCATTTATGCTTAAATTTACTTAACACACTTCTATATTAGTAATATGGGAAGAACCATTGATGCATTAAAAATTTAATGTACACTTGAGCTAATTATATACTAGTAGACTGGCCATGAAAATAAGCAACAATGGATAAATGAATGGATATCTGTTTCACCCTATGTAAAATTTCCTCTGTGGTCCATATGTATTTAAAATCACAATTTCTAAAAACTACCATTCAAGAGCACTATGCCAAAAAAGGATGGGAGAATTTGGGACTTTTAAAGATGAGTACAAAATAAAGCTATTCCTGTCAAGCAAACTAGCAATGTAAAAACTATTCTGACAAGAGTCACACACATAGGACAGAAGAGACCGTTTCAGTCACAAAAGCACAGGAAAGAGTAAGCAAACACGGAAAGTAGATGAACGGAGGAAAATGAGGTAATAACCATTTCTGCCTTATTCTGCAAATCAGCATACCCCTAAAGTGGAATTGGGGTGGGGATCAGTGTGCAAAACACGAAACCAAACCAAGAAACCTTGACACCAGAAAGCAATCAGCAGAGTTATAGGAAAGAGCAAAGTGTTGTCAATAATAGCACTAATTGTAAATAGTTTCTGCTTTCCAATTGAAAGATAAAATTGGCTGACTGAATAAAGGAAACAAGAGACAACCATTTGTTGTCTAAGAGAAATACATCTCACTGGCAACGACACACTAGACTGAATGTGAATATATCAGAGTCCATATCTCATGTAAGAAAGAGGAAGCTTCAAAAAACCCACAGGAGTATATGTACTCATATCTGATGAAGTGCACTTTATAACAGAGTCAATCAGAAAGGATACAGAAGTGGTTGCATGTCAATAAAGCAAGGATAATCCTTGTTAGTTCTTGCATCCCTTTCAGAATGCCTGAGCCAGTGAATGCTGCAATGAATGAGATGGAGACTTTTGAACATTGACCATTTTACATGTTTGATCGTTGTTACTGTCTTGTCCCAACTGGGATCTTTATTGAGCTCCAGTGCTTCGGATGCCCTAGTAAAGGTTGCTATCAATGAGATAATGGCAGGTTTTCTCCAGTTTGAACCATGGTAAAGGACTGACTCATGCCCAGCCTTCTGTCCTCTGAACAGTCCTCTGTCCTCCTCCTCTGGAGGAGATAGATAGGCATTGCTGTGGCAAAGGTTAACATCCTAAAGAGTTTGACAACCATTGTCAAGTGTGGTGCTAAAGCATTTATTGAAGCTCTTTAGGTTGGTGCAAACATTTCTAAGATTACATAATTGGGTTTGAACATTTCCCATGCTCGCTGGCAGCAGAGAAAGCAATTGTGGCCACACAACATGATGACAAACAGTGTACTGAAGAGCCTTCCACTGGGGGCTCCTTCTCTGTGCTGTTCAACTACAGTAGACTGTTGGCTGGGCTATCAAAGTGATCTTTCTTTCATCTTAGAGAATATCAGACAGATATAGAGGAGGGGGAAGCCAAAATGGTGATGAAAAAGCCTTTTCAGGGGCTGCGGAGATGGTGTAGCTCTAAAGTGCTTGCTGTTCAAGCCTGAGGTCCTGGATTTGGTTCCTCAGCACCCATGTTAAATCTCAGTGTGATTGTTAGTTTCTATAATCACAGCACTGGGGAGGTCAACACAGGGAGGTTCCCTGGGGCTTTGTCTCAGCCAGTCTTGATGAACCACTGGGTTCTAGGTTCCAGGTACAGATCCCTGTCTCAAAATATTAAGATAGGCTGCCAAAGAACGAGGTCTAAGCTGGAGAGTGCCAGTTTCCAGTGAGATACCACTTTCCTGCAAAACTTTCTCAAGTTCCAGCTCAGCCCTCATCCTCTTCTGCCAGCTATTGGCCAGAGGTGAGTCTGGGGCCAATCGGGGCTGCCTGTCCCCTACAACCTCTTTTCCCCCCTCCCCCGCCTGAACTCCCTGGATTGGCCCCTGATCCTGCTGCTCCTGTCTCTGGTCCCCATGGAGAGCACCCTTGGAGCTCTGATACACCCCCACCCATCTCCATTGCCAGCCTACCCCCCCTACCCTGTGCCCTACCCCACCCATGGTCCTGCCGCTCTGGTTGAGCACTGGGACAGAGGATGGAGCCAACAGTCCACCCTACTTCTGAGACTTCTCAGAGCAACTATGAACAAAGGAGACCTGATTATCCTCACAGTAATTTCCACCAGCTTGGTCTCTGACCCCGGCTCCAGTCCTCTGCTGGAGTCCCGGGCCCCTCCCACAGATCCGCCTATCTCTGCAGGTCCACTTGGAGTTCCTGCAGGCAAGATCCTTGACCCCCAAATCCTGGCCTCTGCCAAAGAAAGAGGTCTCAGCTGGAGAGCGCCAGTTTCCAGTGAGATCCCACTATCCTGCAAAACCTTCACAAGTTCCAGCTCAGCCCTTGCACTCCAATCAAATGGAAATAAGAAGCAAGCAGGCATAGCTATCCTAAATCTAACAAGTTAGACTTCAAACCAAAATAAGTCAAAAGAGATGAAGACGGTCATTTCATATTCATGGCAGGAGAAATTCATCAACACAAAGTCTCAGTTCTGAACATCTATGCCCCTAATACAAAGTCACACACATTCGTAAAAGAAACACTACTAAAACTCAAAGCTCATATAAAACCTCACACACTTATAGTGGGAGACTTCAATATACCACTCTCAACACTAGACAGGACCACAAATCAGAAACTCAACAAAGAAACAAAAGATTTAACAGAAGTTATGTCTCAACTGGGGTTAACAGACATCTATAGAACATTCCATCCAAAGACAAAAGAATATACCTTCTTCTCTGCTCCACATGGAACCTTCTCTAAAATCGACCACATACTATGTGACATAACAAACCTCAACAGATACAAGAGAATAGGAATAGTCCCCTGTATCTTATCAGACGACCATGCTTTAAAATTGGAATTCAACAACAACACAAATAGCAGAAAACCTGCAAACTCATGGAAACTGAACAATGTGCAATTGCACCACTCCTGGGTCAAAGAAGAAATAAAGAAAGAAATTAAAGACTTTCTAATATTCAATGAGAATGAGGATACAACATACCCGAACTTATGGGACACCTTGAAAGCAGTGCTATGAGGGAAGTTCATTGCACTAAGTGCCTATATGAAGAAAACATAGGATAGTCATATAAAAGAATTAACAGCCCAACTGAAAACCTTAGAACAGAGAGAAGCAAATTCACCCCACAGGAGTAGACGCCAGGAAATAATCAAGTTGAGGGCTGAAATCAACAAAACAGAAACCAGGAAAACAATACAAAAAATCAATGCAACAAAGAGTTGGTTTTTTGAGAAAATCAACAAGATAGACAAACCTTTATCCAAATTAATGAAAAAGCAGAGACAGAACATGCAAATTAACAAAATCAGAAGCGAAATGGGGAACATAACAACAGACACAGAGGAAATCCAGACAATTTTCAGGTCATACTTTGAAAATCTGTATTCCACAAAAATTGAAAATTCAAAGGAAATGGACAAGTTTCTGGATAACTATCACTTACCAAAATAAAATCAAGAACAGACAAACAACTTAAATAGACCTATAACCTGCAATGAAATAGAAGCAGTCATCAAAAGCCTTCCAACCAAAAAAAGTTCAGGGTCAGATGGATTCAGCGCAGAATTCTACCAGACATTCAAGGAAGAACTAATGCCACTACTCCTCAAACTGTTCCACAAGATAGAAACAGAAGGTCCATTGCCAAACTCATTTTATGAAGCCACAATAACTTTGGTACCCAAACCTCACAAAGACACAACTAAGAAAGAAAACTACAGACCAATATCCCTGATGAACATCGATGCAAAAATACTCAATAAAATACTGGCAAACCGAATTCAAGAATACATCAGAGACATCATCCACCATGATCAAGTAGGCTTCATACTTGGAATGCAGGGATGGTTTAACATACGAAAATCTATCAACGTGATCCACCATATAAACAAACAGAAAAAGAAAAACCATATGATTATCTCCTTAGATGCAGAAAAAGCCTTCGACAAAATTCAACACCCTTTCATGATAAAGGTATTGGAGAGGTCAGGGATAACAGGAACATACCTAAACATAATAGGAACAATATACAGCAAACCAACTGGCAACATCAAATTGAATGGAGAGAAACTTAAGCCAATTCCTCTAAAATCAGGAACAAGACAATGCTGTCCTCTCTCTCCATATCTCTTCAATATTGTACTAGAAGTTCTAGCTAATGCTATAAGACAACAAAAGGAAATCAAGGGGATCCAAATTGGAAAGGAAGAAGTCAAACTGTCTCTATTTGCAGATGATATGATAGTTTACATAAGCGACCCAATAAACTCTACCAGGGAACTCCTACAGCTGATAAACACCTTCAGCAAACTAGCAGGATACAAGATAAACTCAAAAAAATCAGTAGCCCTACTTTTTTTCAGATGACAAGAGGCAGAAAAAGAAATCAGAGAAATATCACCCTTTACAATAGCCACAAGCAACATAAAGTATCTTGATGTAATGCTTAACAAACAAGTAAAAGACCTATATAATAAGAACTTTGTGGCTCTAAAGAAAGAAATTAAAGAAGATACCAGAAAATGGAAAGATTTCCCATGCTCTTGGTTAGGTAGGATTAACATAGTAAAAATGGCAATCTTACCAAAAGCAATCTACAGATTCAATGCAATCCCCATTAAAATCCCACCACAATTCTTCATCGAACTTGAAAGGATAATAATCAACTTTATATGGAAAAACAAAAGACCCAGGATAGCCAAAACAACCCTATACAATAAAAGAACTTCAGGAGGCATCACGATTCCTGACTTTAAGCTCTTTCAGAGCTATAGTTCTGAAAACAGCCTGGTATTGGCATAAAAATAGACAGGTAGACCAATGGAATCGAATTGAAAGACCTGATATTAGTCCACGCACCTATGAACACCTGCTTTTCGACAAAACAGCTAAAATTATACAATGGGGCAAGCACAACATCTTCAACAAATGGTGCTGGCACAATTGGATGAGGGTGTGTAGAAGACTGCAGATAGACCCCTGTCTGTCGCCATGCACAAAACTCAAGTCCAAATGGATCAAAGACCTCAACATCAATCCAGCCACACTGAACCTCTTAGAAGAGGTTCAGAAAATAGGAGGTACCCTTGAACAAATTGATATAGGAGACCGCTTCCTGAACATAACTCCAGGGGCACAGACACTGAAAGAAACAATTAATAAATGGGACCTCTTCACATTTAGAAGTTTCTGTAAGGCAAATGACACAATGGACAAGACAAAATGGCAGCCCACAGACTGGGAAAAGATTTTCACCAACCCTATATCTGACAAAGGGCTGATCTCCAAAATACACAAAGAACTCAAGAAACTAGTCAACAAAACACCAAATAACCCTATTAAAAAATGGGGTACAGAACTGAAGAAAGAATTCTCAATGGAGGAAATCAAAAAGGCTGAAAGACACTTGAGAAAATGCTCCACATCCTTAGCTATCAGGGAAATGCAAATCAAAACAATTTTGAGATACCATCTTACCCCTGCCAGAATGGCTAAAATTAGAAATACCAGTGATGACTTATGTTGGAAAGGATGTGGAGAAAGTGGAACACTCCTCCACTGCTGGTGGGAGTGCAAACTCATACAGCCATTTTGGAGATCAGTATGGCGGTTCCTCAGGAAAATGGGAATTAGTTTACCACAGGACCCGGCAATCCCCCTCTTAGTCATATACCCAAAGGATTCACATCCACGCAACAAGGAAAGGACATTTGTTCAACTATGTTCATAGCAGCACTATTTGTAATAGCAAGAACCTAGAAGCATCCTAGATGCCCCTCAATTGAAGAATGGTTAATGAAGATGTGGCACATCTACACAGTGGAGTACTACTCTGCAGAAAAAAAAAAAAATAAGGGTATCTTGAAATTCGCAGGCAAATGGATGGCACTTGAAGAAACCATCCTGAATGAGGTAACCCAGTAACAAAAAGAGGAACACAGTATGTACTCACTCATATATGGATTTTAGACCTAGATCAAATGATCACCAGCCTATAATTCACATCACCAGACGAACTATGATACAACGTGTATTCTAAGAGATTCATATAAAGTCCCTCACAGAACTGGGAAGGGACAAGTCCTCCAGGGCTCAGGTGAAGTGGGGGAGGACAGTGAATGGATTGAGAAGTAGGAAAAAATAAGGGGGAGGAAAGGAAAACCTGTGCGACCAGGAAGATTGAGCCTGGTTAGGAATAGAAGATAGGAAAGAGAGAGAGAGAGAGAGACAGAGACAGAGAGAGAGAGAGAACATAAAAGAGGGAGCCAATATTGGTTTGAAAATAAAATTGAACACAAAGAAAGGTCGAGAGAACTACAAGACTGCTCCCAACTAACAATCTCAGCTTCCGTGGAAAGGCCATCATAAATGCCCTTCCCGGAGAGTGAGATCAACAACTAACTTCTCCATGGAGCCCTCGACTAATGCCTGTTGAAAATAGGAGCAAACACCCATACATAAACACTGAATCGAACTAGAACCCAGAAGCAGATGGAGAGGACAAGACCACGCGGCAGAAGCACATAGAGACAGCTCACCTGAACAAGGAGGAGCTAAGGGCCACTAGACTGATAGCTGGGAAGCCAGCATGGGACTGACTCTGGCCCTCCTGATTATGGGTCTCAGCCAGAAGGACTGAGCAGTCTAAGAGACCTCAGACAGGGGAGCCAAGATGTATCCCTGGTGCACAAAAGGACTTTGCGAACATATCCCCCATGGAGGGATAACTGTCTTAATCTAGAGACAGGAGAGAAGTCCTAGTCCCTACTTTACAGGACCTGTCAGATCTACAGGATGCCAACTGGATGGCATTCCCCTACATATGGAATTGGGGTGGGGGGATGGGAGGGGAGGGTGTTTAGAGTGCATGTGAGAGGGCAGAGAGGGTAAAAGGGAGGGAAGGAGGGAGGGAGGGCTGGGGGAGAGGGAGGGAGGGAGAGGGAACTGGGATCGACATGTAAAATAATAAATTAAATTAAAAAATTCTTTGACTCCAAAATTTAAGTTGAAGGACAAGTTACTGGGGATAAGGATTTCTATTTTTGTTTCCACAGAAAATGAAAAGATGTGGATTCCTTCCAGACTAATGTGGTTTGATCACGCCAGACTGCCTGAAACAGAGTACAAACTAATCCTACATTCAAAACAGATGGACAAAACAGCCCTACAGACTACAGCCAGGATATCTGAATCTTCTTCGAATCCCCCCAAGACAGTGCCCCTTACCAGCAGGAAGTAGTTTGGAAAGAATGACACCCAAATTCCCAAATATTGTGTATAAATGTTTGTTTTCATTTAATTGGATTTTGTTATATAAATTTAAATAAAATAAAAAAAAATTAAGATAGAGAGTCATTGAAAAAGACACCTGGCATTGAATCTGATCTCACATACATACAATGAAAGACATAGCATTCCAAGCCCGTACAATTGCCCTTTACATAGAGAAGCAGTATGAGGGAAATTAGTGGTGATTGGAAGATAAGAAGGTACATTGTAAGCATGCAGGTGTTTGAGGAACATTTAAACTCATTATATGTCTTTTTGATGAGGAAAGTGTTTGCCCTGTAAGCATGAACTTGAATACATAGCACCCACATACAAAGTATGAAATTGTTTGTGTGTATTGTTCTTGCACTGGGGATGCAGAGACAGAGTATCCCTAGAGCTAGCTCTCCAGTGAGTGTACCTGAATTCGTGGTCCCCATGCTCACTGAAATAGTGTTGTCAGGTAAATTACACTCTGATTAAGATCTTTATTTATTTATTATTTTTTATTTAACACATTGATCCCAGTTGATTTTCCTTCCCTCCCTCTCTCCCTTCCTCCCTCCCTCCCTTACTCTTACAATCTCTGCCCCCTCACATGCACACTGACCACGCTCCCTCCCATCCCCCACCCCAATTCCACATGTTGGGCTATGCCATCCAGGTGGGGTCATGTAAATCTGACTAGTCATTTGAAGTAGGGACTAGGACTTCACTCCTGTTTGTAGGTAAATGCAGCATCCCTCCATGGGGGATGTGTCTGCAAGGTCCTTTTGTGCACCAGGAATGCATCCTGGTTCCACTGTCTGAGGTCCCTTAGACTACTTAGTCCCTATAGCTGAGACCCATATTCAGGGTGGCCTGAGTCAGTCCCATGTGGATTTCCAGCTATCAGTCTGGAGGCCACTTAGCTCCTCCTTCTTCAGGTCAGTTCTCTCTATGTGTTTCTGCAACCTGGTCTTCCCTGCTCCCTCTGAATATGGATTCTAGTTCAACTTAGTGTTTAGGTATGGGTGCTTGCTTCTGTTTCCAACAGGTACTAGATGAGGGCTACATGATGGTGGATATGTTAGTTGTTGATATCACTATCCGGGAAGCACATTTATGGTAGACTTTCCATGGTTGCTCAAATTGTTAGTTGGCTGCAGCCTTGTAGGTCTCTAGACATTTCTTTAGGTTCAGTTTTGTCTTCAAACCAATAATGGCTCCCTCTTTTATGCTCTCACTCTCTCTCTCTCTCTCTCTCTCTCTCTCTCTTTCTCTCTCTCTCTCAAACACTTACTCTCCCTCTCTCTCTTCGGTCTTCTATTCCTACCCTGACTCAATCTTCCTTGTGGCACATGCTTTCCTCTTTTCCCCTTCTCTTTCTCCTACTTCTCTCTCCATTCACTGCCCGCCCACTTCCCCTGTGCTCTGGGGGACTTGTGCCTTCCCTCTTCTGTGAGGGACTTTATATGAATCTCTTAGAATACTCCTTGTATCCTAGTTCTTCTGGTGTTATGAATTATAGGCTGGTGATCCTTTGCTCTAGGTCTAAAAATCCATATATGAACAAGTATATACAAGGTTCCTCTTTTTGTAACTGGGTTACCTCATGCAAGATGGTTTCTTCAAGTGCCATACATTTGCCTGTGAATTTCAAGATTCTATTATTTTTTTTTCTGCAGAGTAGTATTCCATTGTGTAGATGTGCCACATCTTCTTTATCCATTCTTCACTTGAGGGGTATCTAGGTTGCTTCCAGTTTCTTGTTATTACAAATAGTGCTGCCATGAACATAGTTGAACAGATGTCTTTGTTGCAATGATGTGGATCATTTGGGTATATGCCTAAGAGGGGGATTGCTGGGTCATGTGGTAAACTAATTCCCATTTTCCTGAGGAACTGCCATACTGATCTCCACAATGGCTGTATGAGTTCACACTCCCACCAGCAGTGGAGGAGTGTTCCCCTTTCTCCACATCCTCTCTAGCATAAGTTGTCATTGGTGTTTCTAATTTTAGCCATTCTGGCAGGAGTAAGATAGTATCTCAAAGATGTTTTGATTTGCATTTCCCTGATAGCTAAGGATTTTGAGCACTTTCTTAAGTATCTGTTGGCCTTTTTGACTTCCTCCATTGAGAATTCTTTCTTCAGTTCTGTACCCCATTTTTTAATAGGGATATTTGGTGTTTTGTTGACTAGTTTCTTGAAATCTTCGTATATTTTGGAGATCAGCCATTTGACGGATGTAGGATTGCTGAAAATCTTTTCCCAGTCTGTGGGCTGCCATTTTGTCTTGTCCATTGTGTCATTTGCCTTACAGAAACTTCTAAATGTGAAGAGGTCCCATTTATTCATTGTTGATCTCAGTGTATGCGCTCCTGGAGTTATGTTCAGAGAACAGTCTTCTATAACAACTTGTTCAAGGTTACCTCCTACTTTCTCGTCTACGTGGTTCAGTGTGGCTAAAATTGATGTTGAGGTCTTTGATTCATTTGGACTTGAGTTTGTGCATGGCGACAGACATGGGCCTATCTGCAGTCTACACACCATCATCCAAATGTGCCAGAACCATTTGTTGAAGATGCTGTCCTCGCCCCATTGTATAATTTTAGCTGTTTTGTTGAAAATCAGGTCTTCATAGGTGTGTGGCTTTACATCAGGATTTTCGATTCAATTCCATTGGTTTACCTGTCTATTTTTGTGCCAATACCAGGATGTTTTCAGAACTATAGCTCTGTAGTAGAGTTTAAAGTGAGGGAAGGTGATGCCTCCTGAAGTTCTTGTATTGTAAAGGGTTTTTGTTGGCTACACTGGGTCATTTGTTTTTCCATATAAAGTTGGTTATTATCCTTTCAAGGTCAGTGAAGAATTGTGGTGGGATTTTAATGGGGATGGCATTGAATCTGTAGATTTCTTTTGGTAAGATTGCCATTTTTACTATATTTACTCTACCTGTCTAAGAACATGAGAGATCATTCCATTTTCTGGTATCTTCTTTAATTTCTTTCTTTAGAGCCACAAAGTTCTTATTGTATAGGTCTTTTACTTGTTTGGTAAGTGTTATCCCAAGATACTTTTTGTTGGTTGTGGCTATTGTAAAGGGTGATGTTTCTCTGATTTCTTTCTCAGCCTCTTTGTTGTCTGAATAAAGTATAATAAATTAGGGCTACTCATTTTTTGATTTTATCTTGTATCCTGCTAGTTTGCTGAAGGTGTTTATCAGCTGTAGGAGTTTCCTGGTAGAGGTTATTGGGTCACTTATGTAAACTCTCATATCATCTGCAAATAGAGACAGTTTGACTTGTGCCTTTCCAATTTGGATCCCCTTGATCTCCTTTTTTTTTTTTTTTTTTTTTTTTTTTTTTGTCTTGTAGCTTTAGCTAGAACTTCAAGTACAATATTGAAGAGATATGGAGAGAGAGGGCAGCCATGTCTTCTTCCTGATTTTAGAGGAATTGGCTTAAGAGTCTCTCCATTCAGTTTGATGTTCGGTGTTAGTGTGTTGTATATTGCTCTTATTATGTTTAGGTATGTTCCTGTTATTTCTGATCTCTCCAGGACTTTTATCATGAAACCGTGTTGAATTTTGTTGAAGGCTTTTACAGAATCTCAGGAGATGATCATATGGTTTTTCTTTTTCAGGTTGCTCATACGGTGGGTCATGTTGATAAATTTTCTTATGTGAAACCATCCCTGCAATCCAGGGATGAGGCCTACTTGGTCATGGTGGGTGATTTCTCTGATGTATTCTTGGATTTGATTTGCCATTATTTTATTGAGTATTTTTGCATCGATGTTCATCAGAGATATTGGTCTGTAGTTTTCTTTATTAGTTGTATCTTTGTGAGGCTTGGGTACCAAGGTTGTTGTAGCCTTGTAAAAAAGAGTTTGAAAATGGACCTTCTGTTTCTATTGTGTGGAACAATTTGAGGAGTATTGGTATTAGTTGTTCCTGGAATCTGGTAGAATTCTGCACTGAAGCCATCTGGCCCTGAGCGTTTTTTTTTTTTTTTTTTTTTTTTTTTGGTTGGAAGGCTTTCGATAACTGCTTCTATTTCATTTTATTCTATTTCGGTTTATAGGTCTATTTAAATTTGTCTGTTCTTGATTTAATTTTGGTAAGTGATAGTTATCCAAAATTTTGTCCATTTCCTTTGAATTTTCAATTGTTTTGGAATGCAGGTTTTCAAAGTATGACATGAAATTTGTCTGGATTTCCTCTGTGTCCATTGTTATGTTCCCCTTTTCGTTTCTGATTTTGTTTATTTGCATGTTCTCTTTCTGCTCTTTTGTTAGTTTGGATAAAAGTTATCTTGTCAATTTTCTCAAAAAAACAACTCTTTGTTGCATTGATTTTTTTTTTATTGTCTCCTGGTTTTTATTTTGTTGATTTCAGCCCTCAAATTTACTCCTTCAGGGTGAGTTTGCTTGTTGCCTACATCTTTGTGGGAATAGTTAACTTACTCGAGTTGGAGTTTTCCTTCCAATACTTCCAATAGGGCTAGATTTGTAGATACGGAATGGGAAAATCTGGTTTTTTCATTAAATATCTTGTTTTCTCCATCTATAGTGATTGAGCATTTTACTGGGTATACTAGCCTGGGCTGGCATCCAAGGTCTCTTAGTACTTGTAGAACATCTATCCAGCACCTTCTGGCCTTGAGGGTTTCAATGGAGAAGTCAGGTGTAATTTTGATAGGTCTGCCTTTATCTGTTACCTGTCCTTTTTCCTTTGCTGCTCTTAATATTCTTTCTTTATTCTGTATGTTAGGTTTTTGATTATTATATGTTGATGGGTCTTTTTTCTTTGGTCCAGCCTTTTTGGTGTCGGATATGCTTTTTGTACTTTCATGGGCTTGTCCTTCTTCATATTGGGAAAGTTTTCCTCGATGATTTTGTTGAATATATTTTCAGCACCTTTGAGCTGGGCCTCCTCACCCTCCTTTATGCCTATTGTTCTTAGTTTTGACAGTTTCACAGTGTCCCATATTTCTTGGATGTTTGTGGTAAGGATTTTTTGGATTTACAATATTCTTTGGTTGATGAATCTATTTCCTCTAGTTTATCTTTTGTGCCTGAGATTCTCTCTTCCATCTCTTGAATTCTGTGGGTTATGCTTGAGTCTGTAGTTCCTGATCATTTGTCCAGTTTTTCTATTTCCATCATTCCTTTGGTTTGTGTTGCCTTTATTTTCTCTATTTCAGTTTTCAAGTCTTGAACCATTTCCTTCACTAGCTTAATTGTTTTTTCTTGGCTTTCTGTACTTTCTTTACTTTCCATAAGACATCTGTTCATTTCTTCCACTTTTTGCTTTTTTTTTTTTCTTCCATTTATTTAAGGGATTTTCTCACATCTTCTTTGAGGACCTCTATCATTTTTATGATGATAATTTTTAAGTCATTCCCTTATGCTTCCTCTGCTTTTTTGTTGTGTTCCAGTCTAGTTGGTGTAGATTCCCTATATTCTGGTATTGTCACACTTGTCTTTCTGTTGTTAGGTGTTTTCTTGTATTGCCGTCTTCCCATAGCTTCTTCCAGTAGGTGTTGGTGGGGTCTCTCCCTCTCTCTCTGATACTTCCCTGGTGGGATTATGTGTGTCAGAGGTTCGATGTCTGTAGCTCTGGGTTTTCCAAACTCTCTAGGAGGTCTCTCCACAGGCAGGGGCCTGGGGATGGTGGTCAGCATTCAGGCTCCAGTAGAAGAATAGCGATGGGGGTCAAAGATCCTGAAGGACAGGACTCTGGATGTTCCTTTTGCCTATATCCAGATCTAGCCTGGGCCTGGCACTCTCCAGCTGGGACTTTTTCAGCAGAGGCCCTGCTATGGGGTTCAAGGAACCTGCCTGCAGGAACTCAGAGTGGTCCTGCAGAGATGGGCAGATCTCTGGGAGGGGCCCAGAGCTCCAGTAGAGGACCTGAGGTGAGGGTTAGAGACCAAGCAGATGGAAATTACAGGTGGTCCCGTGTAGATAGGCAGGTCTCCTGAGCTCGGAGCTGCTCTCAGAAGTCCTTGAAGTTGTCTGGACTGTTGGCTCCACCCTCTGTCCCAGTGCTCAATCTGAGCAGTGGACAGTGGGCAGGGTAAGGCACAGGGTACAGGGGGGGGAGGCTCTGGGTGGTGGTGGGTGGGGGTGTATCAGAGCTTCAAGAGCACTCTTTATGGGGTCAGGACACAGGAGCAGGGGGATCTGGGGCCAACCCAGGGAGTTCCCGCTGTTTCATGAGTTTTAATTTCTCCAGCTGAGCTTGAAGTCATGAACCCACACTTGTTCCTTGTTCCTCTTCCATTGTAGAAGTCAAGTTCACATAAGCAACGCATAGTAGAATAATTTGTCTTAATTTGAACATATGCAACATTCTCTGCAAAACAGTGATGACATTTTGTTTACAGAAAATAAATTATTTCATTCGAATAAGTATTAAATTCTTACCACTGTCAACCTGGAATACATTTGTTTTAGAGGAGCAGCAGATGTGCAGCAGTACAATAGAAGGCTGACTCTCATCTATTCGTCCCTGACTCAATCTTCCTGGTCCCACAGGATCTCCTCTCCTCTCCTTCCCTTTCTCCTCACTCACTTTCCACTCACTGCCCACCACTAAGCTCCCAATATGCTCAGGAGATCTTTTCCCTTTCCTCTTCTGTGAGGGACCTTATATGAATCGCTTAGGTTCCTCCTTGTATCCTAGTTTCTCTGGCAGTGTGAATTGTGTGCTGGAGATCCTTTGTTCTATGTCTATAATCCATATATTTGTGAGTACATACCACGATCCTCTTTTTGTAACTGGGTTACTCACTCAGGATGGTTTATCCACCCATTTGCCTTGGAATTTCAAGATTCCATTGCCACCCCTTCCCCACCTGCCCCTGCTAAGTAGTATGTCATTGTGTAAATATACCACATTTTTTTTAAATCCATTCTTTATTTGAGGGGCATCTAGATTGCTTCCAGGTTATTCCTATTACAAATAATGTTGCCATGAACATAGTTGAACAGAAGTCTTTGTTGCATACCATAATAGAGGGAGCCATTACAGGTTTGAAGAGAAAACTGACTCTAGAGAAATCATCAGAGACCTACAAGGATGACCCCAACTAAAATTCTGAGCAACAGTGGAGAAACTGCCTTAAATGCCCTTACCTGATAATGAAATTAATAACTAACTTATATAACATTCAAGAACCTTCATGTAGTAGTTTCTGGAAAGAGAAGCTGACACCCACAGTAAAAGATTGAGCCGAATTCCTGGAATGCAGTTGCAGAGAGGGAGGAGTGATAAGAAAATGGGTCAAAACTAGGCTGTAGAAACCTGAACAAGGGGGAGCTCATGGACCCCCAGACTAATAGCTGGGAAACCATCTTTGGACCGACTCAGACCCCCTGAACATGGGTCTCAGTTAGAGGCCTGGGCAGTCTAAGGGATCTCAGACATTGGAATCAGCATGTATCCCTGGTGTAGGAAAGGAATTTGGGTGCACATTCCCCATGAAGGGATACTCCCTTGGCCTAGAGATAGGAGAGCATGCCTAGTCCTTACTTGAAATGACTTGACAGATTTTGATGATCCCTCCTGGATGGCATCATACTCCCTGTGGAGTGGTTTAGGAATGGGATGGAATGGGGATGGGAGGCATGGGAAGGAGGGAGGGAGAGGGAAGTGGGATCAATATGTAAAAATAAGAAAAAGTAATAAATAAAAAGGAAAAAAAGAAGAAGTCTGGCAACTTATACATATAGTGAGACTATAAATCATTTTGAAGTTCAGGTATTTTCAGTGTTACAGGAAAACAGGGTTGATTATGATGACATGTTTTGAAATTTAGTAATATTGGGGTCAAATATGAAGAAAGTTTAGATCATGAGGTTTTAAGCTTGCCTGAGCATAGGTAGAGTAAGCTCTAGTGTTAGTGCATAGGTAAGAAAGCTCTAGTGTTAAATCAGTATAAACCTATCCATCCAAATTCCAGATGTCTACAATGATAACAGAAGGATATTTAATACACCTAAAATAACATCTATGCTGCAATCAAAATCAACAAATGCAGAAACTGAAAAATTATAAAATGCACAGATGAACAAGTCCAGAGAAAACTTAACCATGGACTACACTGATGAATTGAAATTGATTTGAAATTTGATCACATGACTAAAGTTCTAGGAACTAGGGCAGTGTACTACTAGACAAGGGTGAAGACAGAGATCAAAGGGATAGATTCCAGAGCCCAGAAATTATCTGATGTCTCTCTGGTTCTCAGTAAATGTCACTAGTGCAAGCCTAGAAAATGCTGCAATAACAAGACACTAAAATGTGGGTTTGAAGAGACTCTGAGTATCACCAAGTTCATCCCTTTCTCACATCAAAATAATTCTGGACATTTGATCATCAATACAAAGGTCATTAACGTTTAGTAAAGATGTAACATTCTTGACATGAGGCTGGGCAAAGACAATGGCCATGAATGTTGTATTGAGTATTTTGGCGACCCCCCCCCCAGGGTTGTGGTGCATGCTTTTAATTCTGGCAGTCAGGAAGCAGAAACAGGCTCATCTCCATAAATTGTAAGTCAACCTGATGATGTTCAGATTGAATTTCAGGCCATGGAATGTTATGTAGTTAGACCCTGTGTTGATAGATAAATAAATAAATAGATAAATAAATTTCAGGATGGTTCATTGAAGAAGGACAGATGTGTTGCAGAAGCAAACACTTCAAACAAAAATTCAATCAGTCATCTTTACAGCTTCAAATAGCACATAGGCAAATTTGTTTGTGATGCTGGGTTATCCTGTAAGTAGCACTCAGTGCTAAAGTCCAAATGTTTTACCCAGATGTGATTCAGTCTTTGAAAGACAATAGGAATACCTGATGTCCTGGAGGAATGTTCTACCCTATCACAATGTACAAAGTGAGAAAAAACACATTTTATCAGAGAATGTTTCAACATAGTACAAAACAAGACACTAATCAGTGTCAATGTGAACTATACTTATGTTTAAAATCTGTCTAGGTGACAAACCACATAAATTATCTTAAAGTGATTTGTAAGTGGGCCAATATTGTACTAGAAGTATATATATAAACCCAACTGAGGCAGAGTGGAATTTCAAAACCCTTTTGTAATATTACCTATATAAGTCATACCTACATTTTTTTACAAAATACTTTATTATGTTTACTGACAACAAATAAATGAACATCCAATGTTTAAAAATTTCAATTGTTAAAGTGAATAACATAATAAGAATTAGAGTTGAGTATTTACTACCTGAAAGTATGCAACAATTTCCATACATTGACAACAATGACAGTTTTATACTTTTATAACTTAAAATATTATCTCTGAAAATAGGCCCTAGCTAGGGAAATCTAGCCAAGACTTACTTGAGGGGTCCTGCCCATTCTCATCAAGGTCATTATAGGAATTCTTAGTTTTAATGTTTCTTTAATGCATTGATCAAGTAAATTCACATTCTTCAGGTTTATAAAAAAAAAAAAGGTTAAGGATCATTTCCTATTACCCCTCACACAAATATTCCCCATATCTCTACAGAAGGGGGACATTTTAATTTCCCAGTTAATGTGAGGATAAAAGGGCAGTGATAATTTGTTCATGATGACTGGGATGTTGATTCATGGTTTTAGCACACAGTAGGAAAACTGGGGGCTGGCAATATTTCAGTAAGAGTGATAGTTGTATTTCTTAAGAATCATTAAAATTCACTCTGAAAAAACAGGCAATATTTGATGTTTCAGACAAATTAGCTATATACAAACTACCACAAGTACCTTCATGAAGGCTGGATGAGTTCATTAGTCTTAAATGATAAATGGGTGTTTTATTGGGGAACTACTTACACAGATAATAATGAAGAACCATCAAGAGAGGCCTTTCTCTGCCCTTCTGATACATTGCTGGACCCAAGAGACAGCAAGCACAAGATAGAGACCATGCCCCATTCTTCCATTTTTTTTGGTTCTGTCCACACCTGAAGCCACGCCCAATGGGGTGTGGCCACTGTTGCAGGTTCACATGCAAGATACTGCCACAATTCCCCTTTTAGTCAAAAGAAAAAAGTTTTAAGCCTGATGTAAAAACTATTTACAATGTCAAGTATATTACAGGAAAAGGAAAGATAAACATACACAAATTCAAACCTAGTACCAATAAGAGCAACATTGAGCAATAGACATACTACATGTCCAGTATTAGGGTAAAGGCATGACAGAGATTACTCTGATAGCAGTCCTAATCTGGAAAGTCTAACTCTTCTCTATCTAAGATAAGAGAGGGCATAGCTAAGATTGGATAGTCTTCAATCTCATCAAAGACCTGCGAAGAAAAAGAAGAATGCTAGGGTAGGCAGGGAGTCTGAACTTGTGACTTCCTAAAGTTGCAAGCAAAGACAGAAATGCAGGCTTCCTGGACAGTCACCCAAAGTCTCACAGCAACATTGACCATCTCAGAAGCATGGACATCTTACCTGTCTCACCCTGACTTGGCAAGGTTGGGAAGTTGTCTTTAAGTTAATCTCCTGCTAGCACATTTGGGACAGCATTTCTAAGGTCAGTGGTTGAGGAGGGGGCAGTTCTTTCCCAAAGAGGCCAGTAAACCAGGAGAGAACGAAATCCAGATAGAGTGCCATTGGTACCAAACATAGTCTTGGGAATAGCTCAGTGCTCTCAGGAGCAATTGTGTTTCATGTCAATGAAGTACTAAATTATTGAAACATTAAGTGTCACATTCTACAGGTCCTTGAAGACATTGAAGATCTAATATCTATTTCTCACTAACCTCATATGTATAAAAGTCATGGCTAACTATAATCTGTAATTCTCAGAAACACAATTGTTCAATGGCTAAAACTTCCCAAAATAATTTAGCAAGGAGAATGATACTGTGTACACATATATGAATGAAATATCTTGACCAGAGGTAGTACTGCAAAGTGCAACATGACAAAAATATCCTAAATTGTTTCAATATACAAAATATATACATAAAGTTAGTTTTATATTTGTATGCAAAACATCATCTGAAAGAAGACCTTACAGAGTCAACATACAAGAATCTAACAATAAGTTATCTGTAGCACATAGTTGCTGAAATTAATTCAGAAGGAGATATGTTAATCTACCTGTATCCTATCCCAATCATACTCTTTTAAATTTTTCTAAAAGTGATACCCAAGCCTGACCATCTTCTCCCATACTCAACCCTACACAATCTAAACTAATCTTAAGTTGGTTATAATTTATCTTTTTCAGGGATGAAGAAAAAAATTAAAATACTCATCCAGCCAACAGTAGGGAAAGGGGTATTGTTTTCTCAGAATTACTTCCTGTGTGATGGGGTGACAGTGACTCTATGGGATCTTGTAATGGAGAACAAATCTAAATTAATGGTTAAGTCTCAGGAGGATTAGATGCAAAATTTGTTGATAGTCTCTGAGTGGCAGGTGATGCTTGTCTGATGTTCTTATATGAAGCTCTGGCTAGAGTGTTATAAGAAGGTATACCATCTCAGTGAGCTAACAGGGAATTGTCTAGAGGAGTATTAGTTCCAAACTCATCTCAAAGTGGTGTTTTCTAGTTCAAAGACATCAAATGGAATCAAGTGAAGTCGAATAAGTGGGGCTCAATCTTCTTTTTGGAGACTTCAATGATTGCTTTTAGGAAATGTTATTGTTCAGTGTGAAAGAATCAAACATTAATATCAACACAGAAAGTTTAACTTTTATATGTATGCATACTGGGAAAGGTAACAATAAGGATTAAAGTAAGTATGAGGGAAATTTGGATTTTTGAGTTATAGTTTTATTCTGTCTTGTACCAATTTGGCTTTTGATATGAGACAGAAATTCTGAATATTTTAACAATGTGCTTGAATTTAGAGGAGAGCCAAATCCATCTCCAAAGCCAGCATTTGTTTTACATGAATTAGTACTACTGTACTCCCAGTATACTGGGAAATAAGGAGATACAGGCATTCAGGAAGAGAGATTGTACTATTACTAGATATTGGTACCATAAGTGAGATTCTTCCTTGTTTGATGATTCTTTCTGGAAAGCTATACTTTCTTCTCTAGGCATCTACAAATTGGATGCCTTTTGGCTTCTTGAAGATGGATATTTTTTGTTTTCCTGTAAAGACAGAACAGAACATTCCCCCAACGTTTGCGAGGTCTCCATACAAATTGTTGGATTTACCTTGGTGGATGACCTATCATTTCTCCTCATAAGAGGTTTCTACTGTTCAAATCAGATCTTGCTAAACTTCGATGATATTCTCAGCTTTTCTTCTCCTGTAGAAACAAAGGTAAAACTCCTTCCCCAATGTAGCACATAGCCAGGTTTCCATACTGAGGTCACCACATCCTTGAAGTACACTGGCTGATTTAGCTCAAAAGTTTTCTCTATTGTCAAATATTTTCTGCAGCTGTTTTTCCGTTTTCGTCAGCCTTAAGAAAGATTAAGGTTAGTAAAGCATTATATAATATGTAGGGTCATGGTTCCCCCTTCCTGTTTATAGTGTTTTCTTTAAAGTGCATTGAGATCTCTCAAAATCTGCTGGTCCTGTAGGATTGTGTGGTATACCACTTTTAAGTTATAACATTTAAATATTATATAATTTAAGTTATAATATTTAAAAAAACTATTTCAATTTACTAGAGACATATGCTGGAGCATTGTCAGGTTTTATTTGTGCAGGTAAACCCATAATAGCCATTACCTGTTATAGGTATATAATAACAGAATCAGCCCTTTCAGAGCTCAGAGCAGTTGCCCATTGAAATCCTGAAAATGCGTCCATTGCATGGTACACATATTTTAATTTTTCAAATTCTGCAAAGTGAAACACATCCATTTGCTGGTAAAAGTAAAGGATTTTGGTTATAGAAGGAACAGTAGGACTTTTTTAAAATACTATTTCCTTAGCTTGTTGCCATGTGATGGAAAAATCCTTTTTTAACCTTTGCTATTGACATTGTGTTTTTTATGTAATTCCAAGGCCTCCAGCACACTTCCTATTACTAATCACTCCATTCCATCATTTCCTTTGATAGAGAACCTGGCAGATGGGATCTGATGTGATATATATATATACATATATGCATATGTATATGTATGTATATATACATATGGATATGATGAGTCCTCCAGTCCTATTCCTGATTATTTTTTGTAGTTATATAAATAATGAAGTAATTTTTGTGTCATTAGGAATATATTCATCAGTTTGAATGTGTAAGATGACTCTCTCTGCATATTGAGATTTTGTCACCATATTGGGAGGTTCTGTAAAATTCATAAGTAACCTGAAAATGTCTATGTGCAGAATCCATTCATCCTTTAGTGATGATCTTATCTTTAAGGGTCCAAGGACCTATTTGCATTCTGAAATAGCATTTTCAAAAGCCTGAGACTCAATGAGTACTTACCTAGCTTCTGAATCTGCTACACCTATGTATATGGCTTTTGTCAATCTTTCAAAAATGTCACTAAAATGTTCTTTTGGGCCTCGCACCACCTCAGTATATGACTCAGTTCTTTCCCCTGTTTCTTGAATCTTGTCAAGCCTTCAAGCCTGCTGTATGGCATAGGGACAAGATGTGCTTATGGTATGCAGCTTGATTCTCTGATTCAGCGTAAATAACCTCACCAAGAATTTTGTCTTGCAGAGCTTTCTTTTTACCTTGATATTCAAGGGCTTTGGCCTGGAGCCTCCATAATTATTGCCATTTCATTTGAGGACTGATTTCTAGAATAGCTGAGACTAATTGGCTCCTGTCATTTTTGGTTATTCTATATCTTGTAGACTATGACGCCAATAACTGGCCCACATATGGTGAATGCATGCCATAAGAAGCTACTGCTGCTTTAATACCTTTTAAATCTTTCATATGTATTGGCTGCCAATGACATTCCAGAAATCCCTATGGATGTTTCTCATTGCCTGCCTTTTCAGTAATAATTACAGGGTAGACCATAGCAAGTGTTGATGTTATGACCTTTGGTAAGTCATCTCTGATTCTGAAAGATACTGGTGATGTTAAATCTCTTTCATTGTCTTTTGTTTCTACCTCAGCTCCTGTCCTATCAGTTTTAAAGTTTTCTGTAGCCTGTAATCTATTCACCATTGTTTCTTGGAGTGTTTGACTTTCCTGAACATTAAAACTTCCAATATTTCATTAAATCAGTCAATTTCTTGTTCTCTTCAATGTTATATCATTATAGAGATGTGATATTCTCATCCTTAGAGATTATCAGGATGGCATGTATAGTACCTTCCAAAAACAATGTTCTGTCTGGAAGCTTGTGGTTAATCTCAAACATGGAACAACTTTTTTTTTTCTGTTATCAGTTCAATATAATGTTCCAAATTTTTTGTGCTCTGTTTGTTGAGTCATCATTGCTGTTTTCAATGTTCTGTATCCTTTTTACCAAGCTCTCATTACCAGTCTATAAAATCTGTATCATTTCTATAAGTTAATAATTATTTGCTGATATTTTCAAACCATTTCTTTAAGGACATTGTATAGAATATCAAGCATTATAATAGCAATTTTGGCCAACAATAAATATGTTCATAAACTTCTTCTATAAGCCTATCCATATAAGAAAAGTTTTTTCACTTCCTGTATAGCAATATTATCTGTCATTGCCATGCATCAATTGCATTAATTGATATATGCATGCATCTATCTATATCTATCTATCTATCTATCTATCTATCTATCTATCTATCTATCTATCTATCTATCTATCAATCTATCATCTATCTATCTGTCAGCTTAAATTGCAAGAGATGCAGTACTATACCTTAAGTAAAATCCAGGAAGGTTGAGGTCTGAGTGCTTGTTGGTTCACTTGCTGATCTTAAGTTGCAGTAACTACATGTGGCCAGCAGGTGTCTAGGTGCACAGCCAAATGGAGTCCCATAGCAAAGAAGCTCCTGTCTGATTTTGTTTTAACTGTGTTACAATCTGTAATTTCTAAGCAACACTGAACAAATGTGCGGACAGGACAAATGCATGGTACACAGAGAGCACATGGAAGTGCGGCAAACTCTGTGGCTGGCATAACGTACAGAAGTTGCAGACTCTGGCCAAAGTGAACAAAGTTATGACATCCAAATTCAGTTATGTGAGCTCTAGTTGAGTAGCTGGCTAGAGATTTTTAATCTCATAAAAGGTGACTAGTTTTTAAAATAGCACTGTAGGGCACTGTCCCTTCATTTTTGTGCACATTTGCAGGGCTCTGCAATTCACAGGTGTCCTTCTGACTGGTTTGGCTTTAGTTCCATTTATGAGAGCCAGCCTTTATACTGATCTTTATTAAACCTTCTCAGCCTCCCAGGCCAGCATCATCTCTATTTGCAATTACACTTCAACTTAGTATGTGGCATTTTATATACATCATCTGCTTTTACTCTTTCTTTCCTATCTAGGTTCAATATCTTTTGAGATGTGAGTGAGGAACAATTTTTCTCCATCACTGCTCAAATGTAGAAAATGATTTGTGCTAATAGGTATTGATCCAGGACTGGGATGATAGATAACCCTCATCCAAGAGAGATCCTTAAGCATGCATGGAGTAGTTCTTCTCAACAGGCAACTTTACTTGTGCTTCGTTTTAAGTTTATTTTTGGAGATTTGGTCTTCTAATATAACACAATCCTGAGTCCCTCCCTCCTCCCTCCCTTCTTCCTTTCCTCCCTTCTCTCTATCTTTCTTCTCACCTGCCTTTCTCTTCTCTTTATTATCATCATGATTGCTTTACTGTGATATACTCTGAAACATCTAGTTTATCATTCTTCTGCAAATATCATGCTTCTGGATGTATCTTTAATCTGCCTCCTCTGCTGGAGTGTCTAAACTGCAGATGCCCCTGGGGAACAGCAGGAACAAGTCCTGTAAGCCAATCACAATCAGCCACTCACTGCCTTTTCAGTCCAGTTCAGTCTGACTGGGAGCAGATGAAGGGACCCCTGTAGTGAATGTATCTTGATGACTCTTTGTCACTACATGATAGTTTGTCCCTTACCTATTCTTACCCATTAGCACAGATTGGCAAGGTGTTGTTGTTTTTTGTTTGTTTGTTTTCTTTTCCATTCTGTTTACTGATTTGCATACAAACAGTGTTTGTATGCATACACACTGTTGCTTGCAGGGGATATACACTTTAAATGCAGTTACTATCAGAATGTTCACAGGTCCCGTGACCTGGTCAAAACACCCCTTTAATAAAAACACACTATTGAAGGGCTTAGTTGCATTTAAAAATAATGAATGAGCAAACAAAATGTGTCTGTTATGGAATGGGGATGGATCTTGGAGGAGATAGTGTAAGAGTATTGATCAAAATGCAATATGTGAAATTCTCAAAGAATCATTAATAATCTTTCAAACTTAAATGTTCACAGTTGTAAATGTAAATATAGATACATATGCTCCTTTAGTACAATCATTTTTGCCTTGGGAATTTTGACAAGTCGGTTATGTAAAGAAAAACCGATCAAACAGATTTTATCTGGGCAGTAATGGTGACCTGATGTGCTTACCCTCCAGTCTGCTTCTGCAGAACACTGTTTTCCCCAGCTCTGATGGGAGGGTTCATGAAGCACCAAGCTCTGAAAGGACATAGGTGGACACCTCCTCGGGATAGGTGCTGCAGCCCACATCCCACACATGCTAAGATGTGAGCTCCCATGGTGCAGTCACAGGGATCCTCTCACCCGTCCCCATCAGCCACGACAATGGTCTCCTCCACCACATCCAGCTGTGCCCGCTCCAGGTTCCATGCATCTGGGACACATGGGTCCTTCCTCCTGTCTTGCGGTTCTCAGAACCTGGCCGTATCTGCAGAGATCACTTTCTACCCAGTGCCCCAGCCACATCCTCAGGTCCCCTCTGTGGCCCTGGGTCGTGGTCACAGGAGGCCCCGCCCTGTCCGTGACCAGCAGGTGGCTCGCGGTGGTGTGGGAGTGTGCCAGGACATGTAGGGACCCCAAGAAGCAAAGCCCATCTGCCAACTTCTCGGGTTGTAACTTTTGGGAGAAGGAGGCCTCCAGCTTGTGACGTAGAGCCAAGCAGCGGCAGGGATGGTGTTCTAGTCTTGCTGAAGTCGGGTGTGCCAGGTGATGGAGCAGGTGACAGGGGGCAACCTGCTCTTCAGGCTTCTCATCTTCTATGCCTACAAGCTCAGACTGGTCTAAGTGTTCTGCCTTGCAGTGGGCCATGTGGTCTAGCTGCCCTCTGGAGTGGTACATGCACCCCAGGTGTTCTCGGTCTGTGTTAGGGACAAGGGAGCAGGCTTGGGGGCATTTGCCGTGGAGGGGAGGATGCTCTGGGAGCTGGTGGTGGCTGGAAGTTCATTTGATAAGGGAAGAGTTAAACAAGAGTGTTACACGATCCCTGCAACTTTCAAGTGCCATCCAATGGGCTTACCTGGTGCTTGTGTTGAGTGTGAGTTTTCAAAATGGTGATTATAGATTTGGTACACAGAATCAAGACATCTGTGTTTACTCCTTACTGTCACCCTATGCTTTGGTTTTGGGATGGCCATTTCCTGCAAATGTCCTCTTTATTTTGTCATAAGTATTGAACAATCTTTGTGTTATTCACAGCATTTTACTGTGTCCTGGAAATCTGATTCTTGCTCTGTTTTTAATAGTCACATTATCACTTTAAGATAAAAAAGTTTGAAGTAAGGTGTAGAGTTGTTCTGTGGCATCAGATATGTCTTTTAATTACAAACACATTTCAGCTAACATGATTTCCTCAGCTAACCTGCACATATTCCATTGGATTTTGTCCAAGTCACCAGACTCAGGACAGGGCTGTGAACTTCCATCACTCTCTAACATGACCACATAAGATGGACAGAAGAAGATAAAGAGCAAAAGTGGAAAGAAAAAAACTGGACAAAGAAAGGATGAAAGGTAAATGATAGAGAAGAGTAGAGAGTCAGGTAGATGAGGGAGGAGAGCAAATTTCCACAGGCAGGGAGAAGAGATCACTGAAACAGGGAGTGTTAGAGCAGTAATAATGGCAGTGGTTCTAAAAGGAATGGGGTGTGCCACCAACCAGCTGAGTTCCTTGCTGACAGTCCATTTTGTCATGGACTGTGGAACTTTTTATTATCATTTTTTATCTCTTAATGCAATCTCATCCCTTGCTGTTCTTCTCTTCCCTCTTCTCCCCTTTAACATGCCCCTCCCTCCCATTTTACTTCATAGGTATCTTCTAATTTCCCTTCCCAGGGTGATCCATGTATCCCTCTTGCCATTGTCCTTCTTACCTAGCTTTTCTGCAACTCTGGACTTTAGTCTGGGTAAGGAGTAAAGTTTTTACGCCCGCCACTGGTCTTGTCCCACTGCCGCACCAAACCCAATTAACACACAGAGACTCTGTATTTGATATAATTCTGTTGGCCAGTTACTTGTTTCTTATCGGCTAGCTCTGTCTTAAGTATTAACCCATTTCTGTTAATCTATGTATTTCCTCGTGGTCTCATCTTACCAGAGAGCCGGCTGGTGTCCTCCTCTCTCCAGACTCTCCCTCTTACTCCTCCCTACTACTTTCTCTTCCTCCTCGTCTCCTAGTCCCACCTATCTAGCTTTCCTATTGGTCAACAGTACTTTATTCATTAACCTGTATGAGAAACATATTTACAGAATGACATATCCCATCAAGTCTGGTTATCCTTTGCTTTACATCTAATGTTCACTTATGAGTGAGATATACGATGTCTTTCTGAGTCTGTGTTACCTCCCTCACAATGTTTTTGTTCTAGTCCCATATGTTTGCCTGAAAATTTCATGAGGTAATCATTCTTCTTTTGTTTTTACCACCGAATATTACTCCATTGTATAAATGTACCACATTTTCCTTATCTAAGGGGCATCTAGGTTATTTGCAGGTTCTGGATATTATGAATAATACTGCTATGAACACAGGAGGGAATGAAATGGCCTAGGTGTGTGTGTGGGGGGGGAGAGCCACTATGGGCTTAGGGAGAAACCTGGTGCTAGGTTAACTCCTAAGAATCCACAAAGAGAACTTCAGCTATGACTCTGAGCAATAGTAAAGAGGATGCCTAAACAGGCCTATCCCTATAATCAGATATTTGAATACCGCTATTATATTTGAATACCTCTATTATATTTACAGTAATTGATGAAAGCAGACACAGAGATGGACAACGAAGAACCAGGTCGAGCTCCAGGAATCCAGCTGATGTGAGGGAGGAAGGTATCACCCTCCCTGTGGAGTGTGTGTGGGAATGGGATGGGAGGGTGTTTAAGGGACATGGGAGGGGAGAGAGAGGGAGGGAGCAACAGGGAACAGGGATCGATATGAAAAATAAGAAAATAATAAAAAATACTTAAAACAAAAAGCAAAAAAGATCAGGTTGGATAAATCTACAGAGACAGCTGAACCAATGTCAGGGAAACTCCTGAATTCTAAACCTACAACAATGTGGACTCCTGAGGACTGAACTAGGCCCTCTGAATGTGGGGGACAGTTGTGAAACTTGGACAATCAGAAGGGCCCCAGGCAGGAATACCACAATGCAAAGTACATGAGGTACTTTGTTGGAGCCCATTCACTATAGTTGGATGCCATGCTCAGCCTTAATACATGGGTGAGGGCCTGAATACTGCCCCAAATAATTGTGCCAGACTATGTTGTCTCTTCATGGGAGCCCTTACCTATGAGAAGGAGTGGAGTGGGTATGGGCTATGGGGAGGTGAGGGGTGTAAAGTGAAGGGTGGAAAGGGGAACTGTGGTTAGAATGTAAGATGAGATTTAAAAAATCTAGAAAAAATTCCTAATGCCATTTTAAGGGTTCAGGTAAGGAGGGTCAAAATACAACAAACCCATTGCAGAGTGAAAAGGGGAGGGATGCGCCAGGCTGCTTGGTACACACTTTTAATTGCTGCACTTGCGAGGCAGAGGCAGGGGATCTCTGTGAGTTTGAGGTCAGCCTGGTCTACAGAGTGAGTTCTAGTGACATAGTGGCATCCCATCTGAAATCTCACCCCTAAAGAGGGGAGGTGAGAGCTTGTCAGGAGCTTCCTTCCTTCAGAGAGCCTTCTGGCATTTCTCGGCATTACAGGCTAACTCCTGTCACCTCAGAAGATCAGGAAGTCTACCAGTTCCATGTATTCTACTCTTACACAGTAGACAGGGAGCTGCCATTAGGCAGTGTTGTCTTTATTCATGTTTTGCACTGTGCTTACCCTTAGCATATCCCATACAAGGTGATGGAGGAAATGAGAAGCAAGAAAGCTACATTGAGGACTGGAAGAGGCAGGCAGGTCAGCTCCCAGCAGTAAGATAAAGCCTAGCTCCTATGTAGAGCAGCTGGGGGAGTCAGAGGCTCAGCATCCCTGAGGTTGTCACTTATTCCTGCTTCATCTGTGACCTAAGTTTCTTGAGTGTAATCCCTGAATAGCTTCCAGTTAAAAACTTGTTGTAACGAGTACAGTTTTTCTGCCTGCTGCCCCTGGTCTTGTCCTGCCGCCGCGCCAGCCCCAAACAATACCCTGAAACTCCGTATTAGATATAATTCTGTTGGACCGGTTACTTGTTTCTTATCGGCTAGCTCTGTCTTAAGTATTAACCTATTTCTGCTGATCTATGCATTTCTCTTACCTGGGAGCCGGCCGGCATAGTGCTTTCTCCTGACTCTCCATCTTGGCTCCTCCTTACTACTTCCTATTTCCTCCTTGTCTCTCCTATCTTCCTTTCCTATTGGCCAACAGTGCTTTATTATTACCCAGTATGAGAAACATATACAGAATGACATCTCCCATCAACTTGTGCCTTACTCTCCCAAGAAAATCCAGTAAAGGGTGTAGAGATGGCTCAATACTTAAAAGCACTGGTTATCCTTCCAGAGGAGCCCTATCTGATGGACTCTAGTCCCAGGGGATCTGACAGTCTCTTCCTGACATGCACAGGCTACAGGCACACATGTGGTACATAGACCTACTACAACATGAATACACATAAAAGTTTTTAAAAAATAACAAAAGGAAAGAAATACCAGCCATGCCTCCCTGAAATGGTCTGTGTTTTCAGCTGATTTAGTTTTTCTAAAACTAAAACTTCTAGAGACTTTGGATGTGGAGAGACAAAAGGGAAGGGACCCAGGGCAAAGTCCAGGTCAAGACTCCAGTAGGCCAGGAGTGGACAACAGTTGTGGTCTTCACTCTAGTTCAGTCACATGCAGGGCCTATGCCAAGTTCCTAGCCTGGACTTCCTTAGCTCAGCACTATGTAGTGAATTATTTTAACAAAGAATAATATGAATGCATGTACCATCCTAAGTAATTTTTCAAAATATCTGTCACCTTTAAGAACAATGTGTGTGAGGTAAGTTTTCCTGAATTTATATTTTAACAATATGGACTGGAGTCATCACCCACTAATACTCAAAGAAGACACTTCTTAGGAAAAGATTCTGCTGTAAGGGTGAAAACCTAGACAGAAATAAGCAGGTGTCTGCAGTGCCTTCTTCATGCGTGTCCTCTTAGAAGACTTATGGTCAGTTCTGTAGTTTTCATTTTATGCTTAGTATTTGGGTCTGAAGCCCTTGCCTACAGAGAAAACTAAAGAACAGTTCCAAACCTCTGCCTAGGCCTCTGTTCCAACTGGTGCTTTGATGAGATTGCGATATGCGTGTTCTTGGTGTGTTACTCTGGGCTGAGCTGCTACTTACACTTGTATAATTGAAGTGAAATGGGAACTGGGTATTCTTTTCTATTTACAAGTTTCTGCTTGAGCTGAAATTGCACTTCCAGTTCCTTATGCTATATATAATAAGTTGTCATAGATGTCCCTTAAGTGTCATATAGTGAAATGAGGATGGACCCAAGAATAAGTCCCTTATCACTGGAACATATTATGATCGCAAGAGTTTAGGGGAGTAACCTGAACTTACTTTTAAACCTTTTTCTTGGAGTAGTTTGAGAGTGATTAATGTTATAATTAGCTATGAAAAGATTACATAAAATGGGATATTGTTCAGGTAATTTTAAAAGTGAAGACATAACAGTTTAGCACAGATTTAGTGGGTTCTTCTTCACAATTCTTTACTGTCTGGTGAGTGAACTCAGGTCATCAGATCCATCTCATCAGCTTTGCAGTCTTTAATTTTCCTTCATTCTTTTTCTTGTTCTTTTTTTTTTTTTTTTTTTTTTGGTAGTGGTTGGAACAGAACCCAGGATCTCATACAAGCTACGCAAAACAGGGTGGATGTTTCAATTTTAAAATGTGTTTCATTTTTTATTTTAATTTTTATTATTTTTTCATACAATATAGTATTCTTATTTTCTTTCCTCTTCTTCCAGATTGTCCCTACCTATCTAAATTATAATTTTAATCACAGCAAATGTAATTCAGTATTTCTTTCTAGGAAGGTCTGAACTACTGTAGAATTCTTGTTTACTCTTCAGTGTCTGTTAGGAGTAATGTTTTTCCCTGCTGCTGGGACCCACTGCCGTGCCAGCCCCAAATAACATACTGAGACTCTAAATTTGATATAATGCTGTTGGCCTGTTACTTGTTTCTTATCAGCTAGCTCTTTCTTAATTATTAACCCATTTCTATTAATCTAAGTATTTCCACGTGGTCTCATCTTACCAGAGAGTGGGCCCGAACCTCTGTTCTCTAGTCTCTCCATGCTGACTCCTCCCTACTATTTCCTTGAATCCTCCTTATCTCCTAGTCCCACCTATCTTGCTGTCCTATTGGCCAACAGTGCTTTATTAATTAACCAGTATAAGAAACATATTTAAAAATGACATCTCCCATCATCTCCTCTTCTCTGTCTAAATAAAAAGATATATCACACAACAGTTATCAAATAAGAATCACAGTTAACAATATTTAGTTTATTAACATTTAGTAAATTTTAAGAAAATATTCAATCATTTATTCTATCTTTGTGAGTCTAAAGTTCTATATGTAACTTATCTTTACTCCTAACTAAGGAAAACTATAACCATAACTATCTGTCTTCAACTCCTTCAAAGACCACAGAAGGATAGTATATAAACTCTAGAAATGACAGAGATAACTCACTGCCTGGTCAGTCACCTGAAGTTCTTCAGCCCATAGGCCATAGTGTGTCTGGCAGACTCTTCAGCCAAGCAGGAAACTTTAAACTGTCTTCTTGTATTGGCAGTTTGTCAGTCATTTTTCTCTGTGTCTAGCAGACTTTCTGGCAGACTCTTCCATGCAGCAGGAACTCTGTAGCAATGTCTATCTTGAATCAGCAGCCACTGCATGTCCCATTTATACAGCATAAAATCAGTCCAGACAAGAGCAGTGTCTTTTCCAAATGGCTAGTCTTGCCATATTGTAAATGAACTTCATAACGTGTTCCTTAGATGTCCATCTTCCTTTCTGATGCAGGTGGTATTGCCAGGAGCATTTATGTCTCACTGTCAAGAAAAACCCTACACCATTTTAAATGCCATATTCTGTAGGTCTTTGAAAGGTTTGAAGAATGCCTATTTATCTCATCAAATACATGTCTGTATATCTAGAAATCTTACTAACTATAAGATCTACTATTATAGGTAGTATCTATAATCTATATAATCAATCTATAATTGAATTATATATTACATTTCTAAATGAATTATACAAACACAATACCTAAACAAAAGGAGAAATATTCATATCACAAAATTGACCTTAAATTGTGTCAATAAATGAAAATCCATTCCAAAACAAAGTAATCAATAAATGAAAATCCATTCCAAAACAAAGTAATCATACCTATACCATTATCCTCTTTTTACCTTTAAAAAGAGATTGGTTGTAGTCATTAACCATTTATAACCAACACATTTAAATGAAAACAATAATTTATAAATAATATTTGGGAATTTGGGCGTTGTTCTTTCCAAACTACTTCCTGCTGTTAAGGGACATTGTCATGGGGATCCTAAGAAGATGCAGAAATCCTGGCTGTAGTCTGCAAGGCTGCCTTGTTCAAGCTGTTTTGAATGTTGGATCACCAGGAACTCTGTTTCAGGGCATCTGGCTTGCTCAAATCTCATTAGTCTGGAAGGAATCCACAACTTTTCATTTTCTGTGGAAACAAAAATAGAAATCTTTTCCCCAGTAACCCATCCTTGGAGTCAAAGCATTTTTAAAATATATAAATTGGATTCATCCAGCAGCATTTGTTTTAACAGTTGCTGTTATTTCCTCAGCAGCCAAACAATACAAAGACAATATAATGCCGTACAGTATGTAGATTTTCTCTATCTTTATGTGGCATTTTTATTACTCTGTTTGTTTTACTTCTATTATTTCATTTTTTGAGACATGGTTTCTCTGTGTAACTTTTATCTATCCTAGAATTCACTCTGCATACCAGGTTTACTTTGCAATCACAGAGATATGCTTGCCTCTGTCTCCCAAGTTCTGGGATTAAAGGTGTGTGCTGCCATACCCAGCTCCTGGCTGTATTTTTAAAACATTTCATTCCTTTTCTCTCCCAAGCCTACATATATTTTAGAAGACACTGTAAACCTTTAGCACTTTTTTTAAAATGTGAATCTGTGTTTACTGCAAATATTTATCTTTTTCTGGCCATGAGTCTTTTATCTGGTAAACAACAACATTGCTAAAATGGAAGTCATAGCTGTGTTAGCCACCTTCTTATCCAAGATGGCAGCAGCTATTTTACCACCGGCACTGAGAACTGTGCTTACTCTCTTGGTCTAAGCTGCCATCCAGAATTATGTTGCCGGCTTGGAGATGTGGTCACTGCCATTGCCAGCTCTCATACACACCAAGAAATTGTTAGCAGTGCTTTTTTAAAGCCCTGCATTTTTTCCCCCGCTTATGCTGAGTCAGGAAACCTTCCTTAAAGGAGCCACAGAAGTCTCTGCTTGTCTCATGCAAAACAGAGTCCAACCCAGAAAAAAATGCTTTTAGGAAGAAGCCTTGTTTGTCTCTGTTCTTTTGTTTCTAAAACCCTTTTAAAGCTTCTGTTAAGCTTCAAATGAAAGTTCTTATTAGCCATGTTGCGGCCCCATATGTTAGGAGTAAGGTTTTTCCCTGCGGCTGGGACCCATTGCTGTGCCAGCCCCAAATAACATACTGAGACTCTGAATTTGATAAAATGCTGTTGGCCAGGTACTAGTTTCTTATCAGCTAGCTCTTTCTTAATTATTAACCCATTTCTATTAATCTAAGTATTTCCACGTGGTCTCATCTTACCAGAGAGTGGGCCGGAACCTCTGTTCTCTAGTCTCTCCATGCTGATTCCTCCCTACTATTTCCTCCAATCCTCTTTGTCTCCTAGTCCTGCCTATCTTGCTTTCCTATTGGCCAACAGAGCTTTACTCATTAACCAGTATGAGAAACATATTTACAAAGTGACATCTCCCATCAATATAATGGAAAAGATTGAGGAGTGGCCACAAAAGCTACTTTTTTAGAATGATGTAAAAATGGGACCTTCATCTGCCTTTTGTTAAGTCTTTTGTTAAGTTAAGCAACAAAGTTACCAGAAGTTGTTTTGCTTTCCTCTTTTTTTTTCTCCTTAAGGAAGGAGGCAAAAAATTAGTAATGCTTGTAAAATACAAGGAAAGCAGGCAATCATTAGGTGTTGCAGGAAAGAAAGGATGAAAAAGAGAACAAGAATGGTACTCTGTAAAGGCAGTTAGAAACTGCTGAGATACTAGTGGGAAACTTAAAAGAACAGCTTACAGAAAAGGACCAAAAGACCCAAAGCTTAAAACTGGAGCCAACCAGTTATAAAGAAAAAGAGAAAGCATATGTTTTAGAAATGAAACACTTCAAGGAGACAGGTGAAGACCTTCAGAAGAGATGTTACCAAGTTAATGGAACTGACAAGGGCATAGAGAAGAGCACACCCAGAGAGAAACAGAGACGAAATAAGATCACCTCAAGTGGAGCTACATGAAATATGTGGAAGAGAAATAATGCACATGAAAGAAGAATTAATGAAACAACAGAAAACTCAAACCGAGGGTCTTAAATCACACCATAAAGGTGACAGAGAATCTATTTTAATATCATATGCACATACTACAGTCGGTACATGCAATATGTATGTATAAAGAGTATAAAAAGGAAAGTGAGTTAAGGAATGTGATATTAAATGGACAGAGCACAAAATTGTGAGATACTCTTTCTCAAAAGGAGAACCTCAGCAACGAGCTCTGAGTAGTTTATAGAGAAAAATGTTCACTTCAATGTCAGGTCAGTTTAATGATCTTTAAGAAGAAATCAACATTTTAAGAGAACAGATTGATAGAGATAGAGAAAAAATAGAAAAGCAGGAAAGGAAATTAAATAATTCATGTAAATGCCACCAGAGAGTGGAAAAATTGAAAGCTGAGGTCGCTGCTGTGTATGGAAACCAGAAGGAGCTTGAGTTTAACATGAATCAGAAATTAAAAATTGCAAAATGAAACTTGAAATGCTAGAAATAGAAAAGAATGAGATAGTAAACAGGATGTCAAAATCTCAAGAAATCTGACTGGAGTAGTTGCAAAGTCAAGTCCTCTCCAGTCATGAAGAATAACTTTTCAAGTTAAAAGAAGATCTAGAAGTTGAATTTTGAATCCTATTAAACAGTATTCACTTTGCATAAACTTTGCTTTAATCACTACTTAATCATAGATACATTTTCTATCTTAGTATCTTATCTTCAGGCATGAAATTTATATTTCATGTACACTTTTAGTGTATTTATAGTTTAACAATGATACTATGCAGATAATTGAACTATTCTAACTTTCCTTGTTTCTTTTTGCTGTTTCTCTATTCCCACCTATTTCTTCATTTTACTTCTTTCTGTTGATAGTTCTAACTGTAGATCCTTTCAAACTCTTCAAAAATTACAGAGTTTTGTAAGTTTAAATTAAATTTAAAGGTGAATTGCAAATTTTAAAATTGAATAGCAAAAACATTGAGGACTGAGCTACATTAAGAAATCTACTTTGCCAGGAATGCTCAGTGGCAGAGTCAGGTGGATCTGTGTGAGTCCTTGGCCATTGTGTCTGCATATCAATTTCAGGCCACCCACGGTTAAATAAAGAAAGAGATAACTTTCTTCATTTATGGTTAGGAATTTTGTTCTTAAAAATTTGCATCTTGCATTACTTAGTGTTCCTTCACAGATGCATGTTCCCTGTATATTTGTATAGGTAATAAGCAACCCACCAATAAGTAGCTACAGAAATAATCATTGGATGAAGATTTGAAGTTAATGTTATGCCACTTATTTCACAGTAATGAGTTTTTTTAATTTTATTACAAGATATATGGGTTTTATTACTACCATATGGTTTTCTAAAGTTGTCATTAGGTAAATCATATTTTTTTACAAAGGTAAACTTATTCAGTGAAGTTAAATGATTGTAATTATTTTGTCATCCAGAGATTCAAGACACAATTCAAAACCTAATAATTAACAGATGAACATAACAAGTTCCTGACATTACAGATAGGGTTAAGCAAGGGGTGTGGGGTAGTAAATATAGTATTTGCATTTGCTTTATTATCTGATGTTTTATCAGTCATGACTTTCTATATTAAGTGAACATAGAAAAGGCTAGTAGAAACATAACAGTAGCCATTTTTATATTTCTCTTTGAGCATTTATATTAGTAACTGAGTAATTTTCCAGAAACCAAACAATATATGACTCTCTGAGATGATTTAATAAGTCATGATGAAGTGTACATGAACATCAAATATTGAGCAAATGAAAAAATTATATTTAATTTTATAGATACCTTTCTTATTTTATTTACTGGGGTATGAACAGTATGAACAAAGGCACTCTGTAGGACAGCAGTCTATCACTGAACTATATCCTCAGCCTGCTACATGTAATATTCTTAAGGAAATGGGCCTGATTTTATATTTTAAAAAGATACTTAATTGTCAGCACATAACTTATTATCACATAGTATCACCTGTGTCAGTTTTCTGATATAGTTATTTTATAAAGTGTTCTTAAAAATCAGGTAAGGTGACATCTACAGTGTACTATAACTTAATAGCCATGTCACAGAAATAAAGCACATATTGATGAATTTCCAATTATCTATTGTTAATTTCAACTTGTAGAAAAATATGGCAACTGGAACCTTCATTTATTTGAGATAGTTTCTGTCATTCTGTTCTTTTAAAATGCTCAGGTAAATTTCAAAATTTGTAGTTGTATATAGAAGTAGGATCCATCAGAGCAAGAGCACATAAAACAAAGTCAGCCTTGGAAGGACTTCAAAGGGTGCATGGCCAAAGTCTCAAGGGAAGCATGTCCTCTTCCAGTAGGGTCACCTGACACACTTTAGTTCTTCCAGTATGAGTGCAATAACATGTTCACATTGTGTACCAACAGCATTCATTTATGCCTAGAATTCCAAAGTTTTCTGTCAAGTAGCAGATAGGCAACTCAACAAGTGTTCACATGGACTAGACCCAGTGTTTTCTGTGTTGCAATGGTGACACCAGTTAACAGTAGGGGATGTCTCTATTAGCTCAGAGAGCTCTTTGTTGGGTTTCTGAATTACTGCCAAGAGAAAAGTTTATAAGCACCCCTTCAAAAGACAGACATCGCAACACTGCTCTCTATACTGTCTTTTGCACATTGATTAATGAGTGCTTTAAAAACAGCCATTTATTTGTGCATCCTATGATATTTTTGATTGTTTACTTCTTTGGCTTTTGGCACAGCCCAACATCCTGTTCCAAAATAAATCAACGACTCAGTCTTATTGTTACTTCTGAGGGCCTGGCCTTACCGTGGTTTTTTGCTCTAGGTCGGTGGGCCCTGAGTCCTCCTCTCCTTGTTCTCTTGCGGCTCCACATCCTCGGTTCTCCTTCTCTATATGATCTGCCTGTCATGCCCTTCTTTCCTTGCTTCTGCTTCCCTATTGACCATTTGGCTCTTTATTAGGACCACCAGGTGTTTTAGACAGGCACAGTAACACTGCTTCTCAGAGTTAAACAAATGCAGCAAAAACAAAATTAAAACATCTTGAAGTAATACTCTACCACAGTCGTGACTGCAGATCATGCCAAGTCCTGGAGTATCAGGTCAGGACAGCAATGCGTCAACATTTTTCTTCCATGTTTCAATTGTTTCTGTGAAACGTTTGTTTCTGGAATGTGAGAGTTCCTCTGGAAAATAAGAGCAATGTTATGAACTAGCAGCCTGCTGACTCTGCCCCCAACCATGGGCGGGACGCTCATGGCCATGTCACCACTACATCAGGCTTTACCTGGCTGCCAGAGGACTCAGTTAAGCATGTGCAAGCCCCCCTTTTAAAGATAGTGTGCCCCTCTCTCTTGCCCCCCTCTCTTGCCCTCCCCCTCTTTCTCTCTGCTCTTTCTTTCTTTCTTTCTTTCTTTCTTTCTTTCTTTCTTTCTTTCTTTCAGTTGGTCACCAGCTAGCCCTCTTTCTCTCCCCTCTCTCAATAAAGTCCACATGGGTGTTTGCATTTATTAGGCAAAAGTTGAATCAAAAGAACAATATTGGTGCCTTGACACGGATCAGGCCCTCCTCGAGTACTCAGCGGCTGCCTATTGTTGGATGGCCAGCCTGAGGTATTTGGGGACCCTGATTACAAACCAGCAATCCAGTTCCATTCACCTGTTTCACTGGAAATACCATCCCACACTGGCTACAATTCGGTAAGGTACCCTTTTTCATTATTACTCCTTTCCTTAGGGTCTGGTGTATTTCCCACTGGTGAGTTAAGATTCCAGCTTGAAGCCTTCCTGCCTTCAGACTGCTGAGTCCTTATCGGGCACTTTGCCCTTGGTCACATTCTTGGGCTAATGAGTTCCAAAAATGATTGGCCAGTTTTTACTTCACCCATAGGAAATAAACCAGCCTATATATCCCCTAAAAAATAAGTCAAATTGGCCAAAATTACTGCCAGTGAACAGGTAGATGGAAGGAGTTTTTTCTACCTCTCTGCTAAACAATCTCTTTCCCTAAACTTGTTTCTGTTCTTTTTCTGTGATGCTAAAACTCTCCTGCTTGTGGCAGCTGAAGCCTGTCTCAGGGCAATGGGCTGGGCTGAGGCAGCATCTGCTCAAGTTTTTCATTCTTCCCCACGAATGAGATTTTTGGATGGATTTTGTGCCCTAGCTCCACTCATGCTTACTGGTGCATTCGTTTCTCAGACCCACGAGGGGTCTCTCGGGTTTTATACCCTAGCACAGCCCTTAGACTGATTACATACATTGCTCAGGCCTAAGGTGGTCTTTTTGGATGTAGTACACCTTGGACACCGGTGTGCTGTTTCACAAATCCTTCTGCCTCACTCGTGGAGAGAAAACTCCCAACAAAATTATATCTCAAAACTTTATGATTTCTGCCAGCTGTTGGGGATATGTTTATGGCAGCTGCCATCTTGACCATGTGGCCTAGCCTCACCCTCCCCCCCCCCACTGTTCTTCCCTTTGCTACACCAGTTGCCTAGGCAGAGGGAGTCTAGCTAGCTTCTGCTGCCAACAAAACCTGTAATTCATTTACCTTTTGCCTTTTATTCTTTGTCTCTAATTTCTTTTTTCAGTGACTATGTCATACATAGCTTCACACTCTAGTCCTTCTCGATTTTACCCAGTCCTGTTTAATATATCTGTACATTTGATTTAAATTTAACTTTATATAAATGTAAGCTAACTTCATACAACTTAAATTCAACTGTACTGTCTTAAATATTTCTAAATTATTATGTGACTTTAAATGGTGGTAAACATTTAAGGTTATAAATGTCTATTTCAAGCTAACAAAATATTTATGCCACCCAGTCTTTCCTGTAAGCTGTTTATAAAGGTTAAGCCTCTATTATCAAAGCGAGTTTTCCTCTACCTCTTTGTCCTTTACAGGTATAAGTCTAACCTACTAAGTTAAAACCAGTTACAGTCAGGCTGCAGGAATCTGAGTAAAACATCCCTCCACAGCCTCTCAGCTTGGATCCAGTTTTCCAGACAGATTAATTAATTACAGGGATATAGCCTTACCTAGCCACCTATGTGCTTAAGGCAAGTAACTAAAGACAAATTTTGTATACAAAGGTATGCTAAAACGCAGCCCTCAAATGCTCAGAGATCTAGAGAATATGGCATTTAAAATGTTTCATTAAAAAGCTTTTATAACAGGGAGACAGGCCAGCTGCTGGCACCACCCATTTCCTCCAAGAAGACTGATTGACACTGAAGAAGCTCCACCCACAAAAGTGGTAAGGCTAGCCACTGAGCAATCCAGCCTTTCATCTCAAGTGCTGCAAAAGGGCTCTAAGGACCGTGGACAAGAGGGCAGTGGAAGCAACTTTCTCCATGTTGCTTGGGCCAACGGTAGTCTTCCAAAAGCTCCTAATCCACAGGTCTCCCTGCCATCAGCAGAAGGCAGACATCCTTAAAGCCTCTGACTTCAACAACTGTGGAGGACTTAGGGGTGGCTGTCCATGCTGCCAGCTAGTAAGTCCCTGTTTCTCTCTAATCATTCAGGTAAAATTTTATCCTTCTCAAGAACTCTGACGCTTTTGACGACTGGTAGCTTTGTCACCTTAAAGCAGCAGCCAAGGCTCCAATTGTTATAAAAACAGATTTCAAAAATGGGTATCTTAATATTGCTACTGTTCATAGTCTTAACATTAATCAATAAAGTTTTAATAAGCTACTAATCCAATTCTGATGGAGTACTAAACACCATACTATGCCACTATGTTATCATAACTGTAACTATAAGCTCACAATTAAGATGCTTTTCATTGTGCTAAAAATCTGCCAGTTGTATGTGTCAATTCTAACATGAGTATGATGGAGTACTAAACACCATACTATGCCACTATGTTATCATAACTGTAACTATAAGCTCACAATTAAGATGCTTTTCATTGTGCTAAAAATCTGCCAGTTGTATGTGTCAATTCTAACATGAGTCTCCTAATGTGGTAGGAGAGAAAGCAGAAGTTTGTCGGTTCACTCTCAGGCTGCTTTACAGAACACTGGTAAATTTTAAGTGTGGAACACATTAGAGTTCTTGTATAACAAATGTTTACAAATGTGATTTTCTTAAAACTGTGTACCAATTTTATAACCTTTGCAATTTCATGGTCATCTTTTGTTCACTTTTCTCTTCATTAAAGTGAAAATCCTGACTCCTCATCTTTTGTCATTAACATTTCTCATAGTTTATGTTCTAAATTGCTTGAAATTAATGATGAAAATTTGTTATAGTTAATGATTCTACAACCACAATGATAGATAATGTGGTCTTGAGTCACACTGGATTTCTTATTAATGAGAATAAAATGTCATCATAAAAGCATGTTTGTAAAGAACAACAAGTATTTTCTGTATACACAAGTACTTCTGCTTTGTAACAAAGAAAGTTGGAGTAAAGTGTGCCTTTGATTCTGTTCCTATGACACAGACATCACTTAAGAGAGTGAGGTGTCTTCTTTGCCAGAGAGTAAAGAAAGTAAAGAACATGAAAATCCAGCTCAGGGCTTAGAGAGCCCCAGGAATACCTTAGAGCTACAGGTGAAAAAACCAAAAGTATTATGGAATAGAGAGCCCCTGTCTTCAGGGAAGCATTCAGACCATCCATGGACTGTTAGCACATCCAAGCTATCCATCTGTTTGCTGTGTGCCATGTATCAGTTTATCCAGAGGGGTTATTTTAACACTAAAATATACCTTCATCAGAGGCATAAGAAGAAGTAAACATGAGATCATTCTGTGACTTTTAGATATGTGAAATAAATTTGTCTCAAAGACATTTACCATAGGAATTTTGGTTACATTTTCAGAAGGATGCTATTCTGCAGGATTAAATCAGACAGTGGGTGCATTTCTGTTGTGTATTCTTTGCCTAGTCTTCACTATTTTGATATGGTCAGTACATTAGAAGTATAAGGTAGATCATTCCATGGATTTCTTTCACTTTGTGATAGAATGCTGACATTCATCAACGTCTAAAATAAACCTGTATCTTTTCAAAGTGTGGGTTTGTTGGCTCTCTCCACCTGCCTTGAATCCTGTTTTCCTCATGCCTGTCTTCTGATCTATAACATTTTCCTGTTCTCTGTGTCTTTAAAGGTCATGGAAAACACACCACTCCTCATCACCCATTAGTACCTGCTTTTTCATATGGACTAATTAATCTATTCCTTCCTTAGAGTCTGTTCTTTATACAGCCATGGCCAGAACAGCATTCTGATCCTTTAAACTTCAGCAGACCAATTTACTGCAGTGTTGTTTTGTTCTGCACAATATGACCCTGTGTGCGTCTTGACTATTCTCACATACTCAGTGTTACTGTTCTCAGAATAAGCATCCTTGTTGCAGTCCTTAAATATATGACTATGCTTCTTCTTAAGACTTTGCCTGATACTTTCTTCCAGTTGGCATGTATGAACAAGGGTAGTGTACTACTAGACAAGGATGAAGAAAAAGATCAAAGGATAATCCCTAGGCCCAGAAATAATCTGATTGCTCCCTGGTTCTCAGCAAAGTTCATCAGCGCAAGCCAAGAAAATGCTTCAATAACAAGACACTAAAATGTGGGTATGAGGAGACTCTGCAAATCACCAAGTTCATCCCCTTCTCACATCCAAATAATTCAAGACAATACTAGATCATCAATACAAAGTTCATTAATGCTTAGTAGAGATGTGACATTCTTAACATGAAGATAGGCCAAGACAATGGCCATGAATGTTTTACTAAGTTGAGTATTTTTTCTAGGCCCAGCTTTGTAGTGTACGCTTTTAATTCCAGCAGTCGGGAAGCAGTTACAGGCCTGTCTCCATAAATTGGAAGTCCACCTGATCTACAGATTGAGTTCCAGGCCATCGAAAGATAAATAGTCAGACCGTGTCTCAAAAATAATTAAAAAAAAAAAAAAAGGTGGGGAGGATATCTTTGTAGTAATTTTTGCTAAAGAAAACACAAAATTGAACATGGCTTATCACCATGCTTGCAAAGTCCATTAAATAGTTATTTGTGGGAGACACATTTAAGGGAGAAAGGTACATTGGTCAATATTCAAGAGAAGTCTTTCTTAAATAAAAAGTTAATTGTCTGTTAATAATTACAAAAAGTATCCTAACTGAATCAACAAAAGACTTAAAAAGTTCTGATGACATAAATATTTATAAACAAATAACAAGGAAGCACAGAGCAGTAGTTGGAGGGAGATGCAACCATAAGCCAAGCATTGCCAGTAACTTCTACAACAAGGAAGGGTCAAGGAAGCTCAAAACCTTCATAAAGTGTATGGCTCTTCCAACAATTTGATTTCAGACAACTGACATCCAGTACTGAAAGGTGACAAGCCTGTTTCTCTATACCCAGGTTATATTAGCTATAGAAACTCTAAAATACTAACAGAGATGGAGAAGAGTCAAGACTGTGATTAGGGCCATCTCTTGACACGTATTAAAAGATTATTAAAAGAATCAATAATGAAAGCTGTCCAGAAATGGAATATGTTGGTGCATTTGGTACAGGGCAGTCCATGACATGAAGGCAGTGGAGACAGACACCAGTTTAGTGATGCCTCCTCTCTCCTTACAGAAGGTGAACTGCTGAGCTAATGGCCCTTTCAACTGCTAATCTACAAATCGCTGTATCTTATGTTAAGCATAGTAGATAATGATATGAATTTCAACTAATAAAAGGACATGGATTAAGAGAAATGGAGGATTTTACAAAGATTTACTCTTAGATTTATGAAATATTCCATTTTACAAAGATTCCCTTCCCAGAAATGTACTCAACAGGCATGTTGCTCAGTAGGTGACATATTTATCTCTCTCTGTCTTTCTCCATCTCTCTCTTTCTCTCACTTTCAAATCACTCTATCATGAATCTCTGTCTCCTCCCCTCTCTTCTCTACCTTTTCTCCACCGCTCCACCTCTTCATCTCCTCTCCTCTATCCTACTCCCTCCTACCAGTCCTCCACCCATCTCGTACGCTTCCTCTCTCTTTCTATCTCTTCTCTCTCTCTCTCCAGTATATGAATTTATGATGGTTTATTGAAGAAGGACAGAAGCAAAAAACTTCAACAGAAAGTTCACTCTTATAAGCTCCAAATAGCACATAGGCAAATTTCTTTGTGATGCTGGTTTATCATGTAAGTAGCAGTGAGGGCTAAAGTCCTAATGTTCTACCCATAGGTGTTTTAGTCTTAGATAGACAGTAAAAGAAACACACAACTGATTTCCTGGAGGAAACTGTCTAGGTGAGAAGCCACAAAAATTATCTTAAAGTGATTTAAAGTGGTCCAATACTGAACTAGATGTATACATACAAACCGAGATCAAGGCAGAGTAGAGTATCAAAATGCTTTCATAATCTGACTTATATAATTCATAACAATGACCTTTACAAAATACTCTATTATGTTTAAAGCCAGCAAAGAAACCCTACTCTAACATTAAAAACTGCTATTGTTAAATGAAAATGAAAAACATAATTAAAATTAGAGTTACATGTTTACTAGCTGCAATTGTGTAACAATTTTCCTACAATTATAATAATGACAGTTTTTACTTTTATACCTTAATGTATCCTTTCTAAAACTGGGCCCCAGGCAGGGAAATCTAGCCATGACTTACCTGAGGGTTCCTGGCCACTCTCATCATGGTCATTACAGTAAGTCTCTGTCTTAATATTTCTTCTATGAACCATCAAGTAAATTCAGAATCTTCTCAAAAAAAAAAGAAAGAAAGAAAAGAAAAGAAAAAAAGGAAAGAAATCAAGAAAAGGATCATTTCAGGTTCAGAAACACACACACACACACACACACACGCACCACACAAACACACAAATATTCACCACACCTCCACTGAAGCCAAAATTTCTTTTAATATCCTAGTTATGGTGAGAATAAAAGGGCAGTGGTATCTGGTTCATGATAGAAGGTCCATCACTCACGGTTTTAACACTCAGTCAGTGGAAAAAGTGAGGGGAGCAAGATGGGTCAATTGTACAGGTAAAGGACCAATAAAATTCAGTCTGAAAAACTGAATTTGTCAAAAGTCAGTCTCAACTTTTTCTGACAAAGCAATCAAATGTGTACAACAATCTACCACAAGTTCCTTCAAGAAAAAAAATATTTTGTGTCTTGGTAAGAAAAGCAAGCTTTGCCATGTGCCTTACACTAGTGCAGTTCAATGGGAGCCTTGGAAAGCAAAGAATGGCAGCCTGGACTAGGTTGAGAACTTATACTAGAAAAACAAAAACAACAACCACAAAGAAAAAAGAACTATCCAGCATAGGTGTCTAACATTGTGAGTGCCTGAAGTGACACACTTAGAGAGAAAACAAGATGCTAAAAAAGAAAACACCTGGAAAATGAAAATTAGACTCTACAAAGTTCTATCAGGAAGCCCCATGCATCATACAGGAAAGCTAAAATGTGCAGCACAAGATATGACTGACAACACACAACGTGCTCACAAGTTGTGATGGCAGAAATAAAAGCAGAAGGGAGATCTGCACTGCACAGCACCCAGCTGTGGGGAATGTACCTTGCCATTCCTGGAGGGAACAACTTCAGAGAAGGAAACACACACAGTGTCACAACATTAACTTCTCTATGTACTATGGCCTAGATAAATTGCAACAGTATTCAACACAGAGTGAACAAGTTACACCTTTAAAAAGGAGAAAGCTGACAACTGGGTGGAGAAGAGTATAACTTACAGTTCTCCAAGCTACTTAAAGACACTACCTTAAGTTGTTTTTCCTGTTCTTTGTCATGGCCTGACTTGGCTTTTTCTGCTGCCAAGGCATACTGGAGTTCTTGGGCTTTCTTCTGTTCTCTTGCTTATGTATCATTAAGCAAATACATTTCATTTGCTTTTAATCTAAGTAAGGAAAGACATGAACTGAACATTATTTGGATGAACAGCGTCATGATAAAAAGGAGTTTGCACTCCTATATTGAGGCATATTATAAACTGTCACTACAGTGTGTCAAGGCAAGGCTGCTTCACTTCAAATGAATTTCTATTTCTAACACTTCAATTTATTTACTATTGTAAATGATAACCCAATTCACTACCAAATAGAGAATACTAACACCTTTTATCTTTTCCTGCACATAGAAATCATGTGAGTGTGTGAGTGTGTATGAGTGTGTGTGTGTGTGTGTGAGTATGAGTGTGTGTGTGTGTCTGTGTGTGTGTATGTGTGAAATCAGTGTCCAACGTAAAAATATGTGTACTTGCATCATGCCTCTGGGAAGCAGAATATCTCAGTATTTACATCAGTAACATAATCTTTCCCATGAGTGTTCAATTCCAAAACCTGCCAGTTACTCGCTTCCCAAGGTATGAGATTACACATTAATAATAGTTAGTCATCGGCAAGATCAAGGGCAAAATCCTATCTAATAAATGCTGCCTGGAACAGTAATCATAGCAGAGGACAAAATAATTGCATTTTGAATTTGGAAAAAAATCATTTTCATTGTTCTACTCATTCTTCTCCTATTTAAATTCCATTCTTGCTGCTGCTATATGTGCTATGTGCATAACAATTTTGACAAGCCAGGGCAATTCCTTCTCTGATGCTCACCCTAAAGTAGAGAGGCACACCGGAATATTTCCAGTTCCTTTAGGAGCTCATGCTGGGCCTTCAGTGTGGTTTCCAGCTCTAGCTGTATCCCTGAGAGTTCACTTTTTAATTCCACAACCATCATTATTTTCTGAACTGAGCTGTTCCTGCAGCCCAGCCTTTCTATCTTTCATGCCACCATGTTGACCTTGTGGGGGATAACTGAGCCTCAATGGACCTAAATGACAGCAGGCCTAGACAGATAGTAAAAGCATGCCTTTTAAGTATTTCTCGCATCCATTCTGGGTTTACCAGAATGATGTAGTGGACCTTTGAAGAGTGACCATATTACCTCAGCACATGCCAGCTCAGTGGCTCTCCTCTGAGGCAGGCTGGGGTTGGTTCCTTGACCACTGGCCCTCAAAAGCCAAAAGAACTATGGATACATACTAGATCCACTACCAACAGCCCCATGAACCACCCAAGCCCCCTGACTGGCACCCATGTTAGGGTGCTTACTTTGTTTTTCCAGGTTCCCTCAGTATAAGTCTGCAATCAGGGTGTTCCCACTTGCTCACATCAGCCATTTCTGTGGGTTTCCCCAACATCCTCTTGACTCATTTGCTCATTACTCCTCCCTCTCTACAACTGGACTCCAGGAGTTTGGCTCAGTGTTTAGCGTGAATCTCTGCTTCTGCTTCCATCAGCTACTGGGTGAAGGCTCTATGATAGCATTTAAGGTAGTCATCAATCTCATTATAGGACATTTAAGATAGCCTCTCCATTATTGCTTACATTCTAAGTTAGGGTCATCCTTATGGATTACTGGGACTTCCCCTACTGCCAGGCTTCTTTTAAACACAGAAATGGCTCCCTCTCTCAAGGTATGTATTTCCTTGATGTCTTTATCTGTTCTTTACCCTGAGAGAGAGAGAGAGAGAGAGAGAGAGAGAGAGAGAGAGAGAGAGAGAGAGAGAGAGAGAGAGAGAATGGGGGATCAAACCAGGGTATAATGAGATATCCAATCTGTGAACTTGAGAAAAGCAGACAAGGGGCAAGTGTTCCATCCTTATGTGCTGGATAGAATTCATGGTGCTCCTACCTTGGCCTCTTAGTGTCTGGAGTTCTGGGATGTACCACCTGTTCTCTTTTTAAGACATGGACATTACATACATGGTGCTGCTGTAGTTTGCAGTTTGTATTGTGTCATTAGTGAGGCATATGATGTTTGGGTACTCCTGGCTGATGGTGAGTCTGACCTGGGACTCAGATGCAGCAGACTATTAAATTTCCCCATCAGTCTTGTAACTGATGTTAAACCTATATATTGTTTTTTGCGGGTTACATCACATATTTTTTTAGAAGTTCTAATATTTCACCTTGATTTTTCATAGTGTCTTTATGCCATTATATTAGTATACAGTTCCATTCATTTCTTTCATCTCTATTCTGGTTTTCTGAGACAGGGTTTCTATGTGTAGCTTTGGAGGTTGTCCTGAAACTCTCTGTGTATATCAGGTTGGCCCCAAACTCTGTCTGCCTCGGCCTGCCAAGTGTTGGATTACAGGCTTCAATACAACTACCAGCTCATTTTCTTCTTTTAAAAAGGAGGTCATTTTTCATTTTCTTAATTTTGGCTTTTAAAACAAAATATTTATAGACCTTCACAATGTTTAAGATATAGATGAAACTATGTAGGTATAATTTATATTATTTTGCCTGTTATTAAAAAGGCCATGTAGTATATGTCAGATCAATTCATTAGATTCCTTATAAACAAGGAAGAAAACACATCATGATCACATTTGGAAATGGAGGATTTGTGCAAGCTTGTGGTGTGATGTAAGCTATCCAAAGATGTTATCTTTATAACTATAGAGTTACTCAATGTATTTCCAAGAAAGAAGAGAATATAACAGTCAGGTCTCATGGGAAACCAAAATAACCCTAAAGTCTAATGACTGGAATTCTCTTAATTCATAAGACATGTTGATTTCCAAGAAAGAGAGGAAGTAATTGGGTTTGTACATTCCTTTTCAAATCAGAACCTAATGGTTTGAATTTTGTGCTGCTTTAACTCAGGAGAGGTGCATCTCCTTTGAGTGTCTAATCTTTAGTCTTAACACTTCTACACCAGCAATATTTATTTCTCTCAAAACCACTAGCACCATCCAGCAGTTTAACAGCAAGAGTGACACAAAATATTTATATTTAGAATAAATGAATATAAAGTCTACATGGGTCTTTGTCACAACTATTTGGGAGCAGAGTGTATATGCTGTGACTTCTTAGTAGTATAAACATCCTTGAAGACCAGAATTTTGTGTTCATATATTCAGTTAGTAATTAACTACATTGTCTTGGACTATTGCCCTATAATTTCATCCTTTTGTAATAGTAGTACCACCTTAAATTTCTCTGATTTCATTTAGGTTTTATGCCACTTTGACCAATTATAGTTCTGCTTTATGACTTTATTTTTAAACTACTTTTATTTTGAAACTTAAAACAAAGCTGTCTTATTTTATTGAAGATATTTTGTAAATATATATTTAATCCTTTGAAACTCCACTGTAGGTGCTGGAGTGGTGGCTCAGTGGGGAAAGTGACTGCCACACAAGTGTGAGGACTAGAGTTTGCCTCCCAGGCATATTAACATTGAACAGGCACAGCAACAAGCCTGGGACCCCAAGCTCAAGAGTCATCCATGGGCAGGATGTGCTGCTAGCAACATGACTTAAAGAAGAAACCTCAGTGTGAGGGATAAATACCCAGACCCAGGGGCACATTTGAGCTGTGCTGGATGCAGAGAACTTTGAAGCTTCTGGTGATGGCTAGCCTTTTGAGGAACACTGAAATGAGTATTATATAGAGGTAGGCTGCCTTAATTAGTCTTGTGCCTTTAGCCCAGGATAGGAATGAGTAGTTAGGTCACTAGAAGTTTCTTTAGGTGTGACTAATTTTGTAGGTAGACATACCAGGTCCAGGTAATCAGGAGACCCAATGTAAAGGAGATTCTAAACAAAATGACAGCCAAACTGACCCTAGCTTGTCTCAGTAGTAATAGCATAGACCATCAGACTTTCCCAATGGCTTTTGGTCCCTTTCAGAGAAATGGGCACAGTTCTTCCATGGCCCCCAGAAATTAGTCTGGCCTCCTGTCACCTCTGTGATTTCCTGTCTAATCTCCCTTTCATCCACCCCATTCTTAATTAGCCACCTTTGTCTGGGGCCCTCCCTTTAGGACACCTCTCACACTGTACTTTGGGTTTGTTGCTGACCTCATTCACACTCACAGCTCATCACCTCATCTTTTTCAAGCCTTTGCTTAAATACTATCTTCTCAGCAGAGGACCTGAGTGAAAATTACCTACAGGAATAAATGAGGCATGTGACATGATGTTGCAATTGAGCAGGCAGGTGTCACAAGAACAGCACTAATTCCACAGACTTGCCCTTCTAATCGATGTCATCACACAGCCAACAATGTGCAGTGTGTGTATCATTTATATGTGAAACAGACAGGCATATGAGTGATGATTACTAATGCAAAATGCAGAAATAATCTTTCAACTTTAGCAGGTAATCATGAACATCTTTAGTTACAAATTGCAAGAGTTGATCAGCTGAGCCACAGAGGAAGTTGTGTCCACTAGCAAATAGGAAATCTATAGATATCCTGGTCTTCTGCCATCCTAGGCGATCAGAATCAACAGATAGCCACTCAATCCAGACAGTTTATACACTTCATTCTAGACTTAGATATATATAAGGTGACTGAGAAAAATCACTCCTTTGCCCATCCCTACTCTTTCAATGCGTTTTATTGCTATCAAGATTGTCTAACCTCACATTCTCAATCCCTGCTTTCATTACAGGGCAATATAGAATTGATTTATGCTGGCACAATTATGGTTGAAATACAGGCATCTCTAAATTACAGGTGCTGGAAACATCTTTGTTGTCTGACAGATGTAAGGTTTTTAGTTTCCCCTTTCTCATTTGTCTGTCCACTAAACACCACTTTTATGATTAAATTTACTTTAGTTTTTACCTGCTATTTTTTCAGTTGATATGTTAATACAAAGATGTGTTCAATGTGAGACACACTCCAGGAATGATTTGGAGGGAGGAGAAAGGAATGGCTTGCTAGAGTAAATGGGGGAGGAAGACAGTAATATTAATTCACAAGCAGGGTTCAACTTGGTCTAACAAGTTCACTGGGCACAAAATTCCATACTAATCATTTCAGTAAAGAAACAGAGTACAAGGTGATCCTACATTCAAAACAGCTGGACAAAGCAGCCTTACAGACTACAGCCAGGATTTCTGAATCTTCTTCAAATCCCCCATGACAGTGCCCCTTACCAGCAGGAAGTAGTTTGGAAAGAACAACGCCCAAATTCCCAAATATTGTCTATAAATGTTTGTTTTCATTTAAATGGACTTTGTTATATAAAATAAATTAAAAAAAATAAGAGAACTGACAAAGGTTAGGTTGTTTCCATAAGCCAGGAACAGTCATAAATATGGAACAGCTTGTGCTAAAACTGTAGATAAATTCAAAGAAGAAACCTAGCTGTTTTAAGGCCTTTAATGCTGGGAAGTTGGTGTAGATGGAGTTTATTCCCAATTTATATTCCTAATTTGATCTCCTTCAGGAGCAAGGTTACCAGCAGAAGCCCCTGGGGGAGAGAGTCTCTGCCTAGCTTCAGGGAACAAAGAGCTGGGAGAAGCCTGGGGCAGCAGGATTTATTCTCCTTGTAGGAGAATCTGGGTATGTAGGAAGCTGCTGGGACTAGGAGGAGGGACTTGGGGTGGGGTAAGGAAGGAGTAGGGTGTCCTTAGGGTTCTGCCTCAGCCTTGGTTGATAGACCATAGCCTGGCAGTCCCACCCTCGCCACCTCACTATGGCTTGTAGTCTGGAGGCAGCTGCTGATTTTAAATTTGGAAACTCACTGTGGTGTGGCAGAAGCTCCCACTCCAGGGCTGGTGGAGCACTTGCCAAGCCAGGCTCACAGGTGCTGGCCTGCTCGACCTCCCCTTGTGTGTCTGTGGAGAGGTAGATGGCTGCACCGTTGAGGAAGGCTGGAGCAGTTGGCAAGAACCTAGCCTTGTCCGGGGCGGTCCTGGAGCTCTGTCCACTTGTGTCCTAATAATAAATCTTTGCTCTCCACCCTGTCCCTGCCTGGTCCGCAGATGTGATGAAGGACAAGAAGAGATTGAGGAAGATTGAGTATGGCAGGATAAAGTTAGGAGCACAGTGGTGAGGCCAAGATGGGAGGCGGTTATCCTGGGGCTGGGTGGGGGGTGGCGGTTGGGGAGAGGCGGGGCCACGTGGCAGGGGCTGGGGCTGGGGAAAGCTGCCCTTGCTGGCTACTGCAGGAGAACTGATGCCTGCACTGCCAGGCTACTTCCTGCCTGGTGCCATACACAATCCTCTCTTATCCCAACCATAAACTGCTATGGAATTGCTCTGCAGCCCCAGCCCTTAAACTTTCTAAATGGATTTTTGTTAGTGGTCCGTGCTTTGAGCTTTCTGAGTGGATGTTTAGTGATTTCTTTATTCTCAGGAACACCCATGCTATTACAACATGCCTCCTCCTCCTCCTCCTCCTATTTCTTCTTCTTCTTCTTCTTCTTCTTATTCTTATTCGTATTCTTATTCTTATTCTTATTCTCCTCTACCTCCTCCTCCACCTCCTCCCATTCTGTCTCCAGTTCTTGGGGTACAGGTATATATTTGTTTGCAATAGTAATTATTTTTGCAATACAATATGAGGCTTGAGGTTATCAGGGTCAGCATATCAGTTAAGACTTACACACAGAGCAATAAACTGAAACCTATTAGCACCAGTCACTTAGGGTTTTAAGTCGAAGAGAGGGTGTAAGTTTACTTAACACAAAAACAAAACCTGGCATGTTCTAGTACTCTGGCTCAATGGCAGCAAAGACCTTCAGGAAAGTTTACTTTTCCATGAAGATGCACTTACTTTCCCAGGGGAAACAGGAGGGAACAGTAAATAAATCTTTGAACTAAAATCTTGAGTTAATAGAACAAGCAGTTTGAGACTTCTTTAGTGTGGGGTTAGTTTATGCTATTGCTTCTCTACATGCCAGTGAGGTAAAACCAGGACATGTTTATTTTTTCTATCCATCTAGGCATCTATGAATCAACAGCTTTGAGTGTGTAGTAACTCTGTGTCCTTGGATATATGGGAATATTTTAGAGGGATTGTGTTTGCCTGGGCTCTAAATCCTGACCAAGTGCCTGTCATAACGATAATTGCAGGAAGGCAGAACTCTGCAATTACAATGGAGAAGGTAACAAGAACCTGATTGTGGGAAACTGGTCTCACATAGTTAAGGAATATAATCAATAAACTTCAAAAGCATGGGAGTAATTGTTCCCAGTAATTGATTAGTGTTAAACTGTGGGAAGTAAATCCAAGTGTTTTACAGAAAGTAATAGGCTACAGGAAGAATCTATAGCAAGAAACAGCCACTTTTCTTCATAATATTATAACACCAAATACAACGTTGGTATTGGTTTAATCTAACAGAATTGGATGAAATTATCCTGGGTTGTCTCATGACATTATGGCTGTATAATTTCTGTGTGATCTTGCAGCTTGTAGCAGGGCTTGGTTGTTTTGAGACAGGATTTCTATGTGTGTTCCTGGCTTAGCTGGACCTTGCTCCATATACCATGCTGGCCTTGAACTCATAGAGATTCACTTGCCTCTACCTCCCTAGTGCTGGGATTAAAGCCATGCATCACAACTCAGCTAGTCTGTTAACTTTTGTTGCCAGATTTTAATATACAATGTGTTCTTAATTGTCATATAGAGGGATTATGTCACAGATTTAAAAAGAACGTCCGTCACTGGCCGGGGACCTGAGTTCAGTTGCTAGAAATCCTATTGAAGGCTGAAAATGGTGGCTTACACTTATAAACCCACGAATAGGGAGACAAAAAGTTTCCTGGGGCTCAGTGGTCATCTAGTCTCATTTACATAGTGAGTTCATGGCAGTGAGAAACCTTGTTTCAAGTTAGATCAGCTGCCATCCTGGGGATGATATAAGAAGGAGACCTATGTCTTACTTGGCAAATCAACAAACCCCTAACATTGGATTTGGGGATGGGGAGGGATGCAAAAAACCAAACCAAACCAAGAAAGCTTGAAAACCAAAAAGCAATCAACAGAGTTAGAGGAAACAGGAAAGTATTGACTATAATAGCCGTAATTGTAAAAAACCTCTACTTTCCAATTAAAAGACAAAATTGGCTGACTAAAAATAGTAAACAAGAGAAAACTGTTTCTTGTCTTTGAGAAATACATTTCAGTGGCAAAAACACAGTGGACTAAAAGGGAATATATCAGAGTCCATATCCCAGGTAAGAAGAAGCTTAAAAACCACAGGAGTAGGTGTACTCCTATCTGATGAAATGCACTTTAATCAAAGTCAGTAAGAAATGATAAAGAAGGTTGCTGTATGTTAATAAAGCAAGGATAATCCTTTCAGGTTCCTGCAGCCTTTTCAGCATGCCTGAGCCAGTGAATGCTGCAGTGCATGAATGGAGACCTTTGAGTAATTGTCCATTTTATGTGTTTGATCATTATTATTGTCTTATCCCAGCTGGGAAGTTACCTTCACTCATTGAGCTCTAATGCTTCTGAAGCCTTAGTCTGGGTTGTTATCAATCAGATACTGGCGGGTTTGTACCAGTTTGAAGCATGGTAAAGTACTGACTCATTCCTAGCCATCAGTCCTCTGAACTTGGAGGAGATAGATGGGCATGGCTGTGACCAAGGTAAACATCCTAAAGAGTTTGATAACCATTGCAAAGTGTGGCACTAAAGCATTTATGGAAACTCTTTAGGTTGGTGCAAACATTTTTGTGATTACACAATTGGGTTTCAGCCTTTCCCATGCTCACTGGAAGCAGAGAAATCAATTGTGAACACAAAACAAGATAATGAACAGTGTACTGAAGAGCCTTCCACTGGGGGCTCCTTTTCTGTGCCTATCAACTATAGTAGCATGTTGGCTGGGCTATCAAAGTGATCTTTCCTTCATCTTAGAGAATAGAAGACAGATATAGAGAAGGGGGAGCCAAAGAGTTGATGGAAAAGCCTTTTCAGGGCAGAGGAGATGGTATATCTCTAAAGTGCTTGCTGTTCAAGCAGGAGGTCATGGATTTGGTTTGTTAGCATCCATGATAAATCCAGGCGTGATTGTTAGTTTCTGTAATCACAGCACTGGGGAGGTCAAGACAGGCAGATCCCTGGGGTTTGTCTCAGCCAGTCTTGCTGAGCTAGTGGATTCTAGATTCCAGCTCGAGCTCCCTATCTCAAAACATTAAGATGGAGAATGAATGAAAAAGACCCCTGACATTGAACTCTGATATCACATACATACACTGAAAGGCATCATAATCCATAGCCTGTCCAATTACCCTTTATATGGAGAAGCAGTATGAGGGAATTTAGTGGTGATTGGAAGAGAAGAAGGTGCATTGTAAGCACACAGGTATTTGAGGAATGATTAACATTTGAACTCATTATATGTGTTTTAAGGAGTAAAGTGCTTGCCATACAAGCATGAGCTTGAATCACTAGCACCCACATACAAAGTATGAAAATGTGTGTGTACATGGTTCCTGTACTGGGGAGGCAGAGACAGAGGATCCCTTATGCTAGCTGGCCAGTGAGTGTAGCTGAATTTGTGGTCCCCATGCTCACTGAAATACTTTCGTCAGGTAAATTACATTCAGTTTAAGATCATAACAAATAAATCAAGAAATTGGTTCCAACAGATAAATGGCTAGTGTTTTGTGAAAAAATCAGCAAAGCCTGATTTTATTTAGGATATATTTTTAGGATATTTATAAATGTATTAAGATACATATAGTAAATATATATATATATATACATATATATATATTATTTAAACTAGATATGATACTAATGATTTGTACTGTGGAAAGTTACCCAGCTTACTAACAAGGCTTTCCTGTATGTATGTCTATATGTTTCTGAAAATTAGCAAAACCACTTATCTCCTTTTTTGTAGTGCAGAAATCCTGTTTATGCTCTTACAGTATGTATCTTATTACTAACAAAGCAGGTTTCTATACTAATGAACTTGCAGGAGGTAGGAATGTTTTAAAATGGACTTTGCTGTGGAATTTTAAGTTTCATAACATTCCCTGAGAAATGTTGCTAGTACTGAATTATTAAGCACTATGGATCAATTTAGGAAGAAATATTTGAACTTGAAAATTTGCATTCCAACCAAGGAGCTTAGTGCAGTCACACCCATGTCAAGATGATGGAAAATGAATTGGCTGCAAAACAGCATGAGATTGAAGAACTAACTCAACAACTGGAAGGAATGAGGACCACAGGTGGAACTGAAGTCTTGCAGAGGGTGCATTCACCTCCTGTGGCTTTGCTTTGTTGGTAGAGTGTGTTCTGTTCACACATGGTGCTTGCAATGGCATCCTGGGTCGTTTCATAATTGTTGTTTTTGTACATGGATAGCATCAACAAGCCCATTTAAAATAAGTGCAGAATCACACCTGTAATATTCAGACTTTCAAAATTTAACTGTGTCAAGTAGCTAGAGTGAAATCACTCAATCACTCCTGTAAGATAGATGCATTTGAAGCTGCTATTAAACAATGGAACAGCATCATTACTCAGCTAACTGCTCATTTGCAGCCATCAAGATAAAAGATGGATGAAATGATGGTAGAATTTTTTCAATTCAGAGAACAAAGTGAGAAATTACTAATTGGATTCCAGCATGTAAGTATTGTGAGTACAAAAAAGTTTATTGTTCTTTTATCAGTTAATTATATACTTTTTCACAATCCAGTACAAATCAACACTTACTATGAAGCCATTTGCTACTTTTAGTGTACTAAAAGAAGGACTTTGGTGTACTTCTTTAGCATACTGAAAACACTGGTAAATGTTTGTTGGTATTTGTAACCAAAAATTGATTTTTTTTTTTTGAGACAGAGTTTCTCTGTGTACCTTTTGAGCCTTTTCCGGAAACAAACTATGTAGACCAGGCTGGCCTCCTCACAGAGATCCACCTGCCTCTGCCTCCTGAGTCCTGGGATTAAAGACATATGCTGACACCACTGCACAGCATACCCAGGAATTATAATTCATTCGTGTCTGATGACTGGTTTCCTGATATTATTTAAACTCCCTATTTCTATTTTGAAATTCTACAAAATCTTACTAAGGCAGACTGAATGGATTTGTGCAGACACTACTTTGTAGTTGCTTTGGACCTTTGCTGTCTTGGCATGGTGTTAGTTATGTTGTAGATGATAACTGAACCTAAACCTTTCATGTACTATAACTTTACTTTGGGAATCCACCTGGGCTAGTTTTATGTCAAGCTAGGGTTATCTGAAAGGAAGAAAGCTTAACTGAGAAAATGGCTGCATAAGATTGGCCTGTGAGGCATTTGCTGAATTAGTAATTGGTGGCAGAGGGCTCAGCCCATTAGGAATGGTGCCATTCTTGGGAAAGATCCTGTCTTCTCTAAGAAGGCAGGCTAAGCAAGCCATGAGGAGCAAGCCATTATGCACAATCGTCCATGGCCTCTGTATCAGACCCTGCCTTAAGGTTCCTGCCCTGTTTGAGTTCCTGGCTTGACTTCCTTTGATGATGAACTATGACATGGAAGCATAAGGCAAATAAACCCTCCCCTCCAAAACTTGCTTTTGGCTATGGTGTTTTATCATACAGCAACAGGAATCCTGACTAGCAGGTTATATAATCGCATTGATCAGAGTTTGATAGAAAGTCTCAGAAAACAGCTTGAAATATCTTACTCCAGAGAGTTCAATTTAAGTATTCAGGTGTCCTACAGAATTTAGGGGCAGAAATAAAACCAAGACTTTGATTGAAAGAGATGAGAAGTAGAGTCTGAAAAGTCACCAGGATGCAGCAGTATGTTCCTGTCCCACTTCTTTTGGCATTGTGCCCTCAGTCCTATTTCCCTCACTAGACCTGCTCTCTCTGAACTATCATTTGAAAGATAATTTATGGCTCATTCAATCCAGGCATAGTAATAGCTGATCTCAATCCCCTTAATAAAGAGAGGTCAGACAGAACCAGTGTCAGCAGAATAAAACTCCAGCAGTTTCTTCACAAATAGCCAATTCAGTATGTTAAAGGTTCTTCTTTCTGTTTTCAACTTACAGGCCAGTGCGACATTGCAGAAGAGCACTATCAGTAGCTGAGCTGAGGAGCTGGTTCTCGTTAAGCAGTAAGGCCTCACTCAGCAACAGCAGCTGGAAAAACAGAATCATCTGTTAAAGAATTATCAGAAATGGGAGGCTGAATTAAAAACTCAAATCACACTTTTACAAGAGAAAATTAAAATATATGAAATGGTAAAGATAGATGTCAGCTAGCTTGTCACAACTTTGTAATTTTCTTATCATGTGTCTTATGCATGGGAATTAGAAACTTTTATATTTAAGTCAAACTCTTTAAATATTGAAAATAATTTACATCAAAAGCAATTGAGAAGTCATATTAACTGTATATGTCACACCAATATAGTTGTGAAGATAGTATTGCCTACTACTGTGTTCCTTACAGTGGTTTGCATTGTTAACTCAAGTCTCAGTAGAACCTAAATTTATAATTCAAACATCTGTTTTGTCCTATCTGAAGTATTCCCATCTATTTTAGCTATGATACTGAAATTGTAAAAATACAGTAACCACAAGTAAAATGTAGATTTATTACAAATAAGGAAAAGCAGTTGATTTTGCAAATTATGTTCTACTTTTTGAAAATATTTAGATGTTAAGTTTCTTTGGTGCAGGGCATGAAATTATGTCCCACATATATTATAATCTTAAATTCTAAGAACAACTCATCCTGAAAGTTTTGCTTTCACTGATTTTCAAATGAGCAATGAGAATTCAAAAGTGATTTGTTGCTGGCTGTTCTAGTCCCATTCCAGAATTGGAATTCAAATGGCTTGAAGTAGGGCAGAGCTCTTGTACCACACTGCCTTTGCACACGTAAAAACTGCATTATAATTCATACCAAATAAAAAGCTCAATCTCATTTGAGTAATAGGCTCAGAAACTTCAATTCATTTTAGGTATTATGTGAGTCCTGACCTACAGCAGAGGTGAATCAGGGTGTTCCAAGTTCAAGAGGCTGTTTAAAATTCAAATATAAGATTATTAGTTTGCAACCGTTAACAATCATGGTGAACTGCATATTTCAGGTCCTTTATAGTTTACCTTGTTTTCCATGAACAAATGAACTTAAAAAGTCTAATACTAATTGAATGTTCTTTAGTGATCAAATGGGAGGGTGTTAGCAGTCAGATGTTGTGGCATTAGACTGTGATGAACTGATTAATGCATCTTACTGTGGTGCAGTTTATGCCTCTGGGCTGGAATTCTTCAGACCTGTTTACCCGATATCCAAGATTTATTTTTTCTTAAATTGAGTATTTACATTGTGTGTTGTTGGATGATCCTGCTGCCTCTTGGGTGCTGTGACTATGTATAGGTGTGCCTGGCTCAGTGTATGATTTTCTAGAGGGACCATAATTGTCAAAGGCTGAAGACACTTTTGTGTTTTTCCATGAACTATACTTAGAGGTTACACTCAGCACTTCCTTCAGAGGGCTTCCTTCTGTCTAAGGTTTGATATTTTTGTGTCTGTTATACATTCATTCAGAATTTCTTTGAATTCTCCTCCCCAAGGACATTTCTAACATAATTCACCTGCCTATGGCCAGTTCTGTAGATTTTATTTCATGCTTAGTATTTGGTTTTGAAGTCTTTGCAAACAGAAAACAAACAAACAAAAACTAAATAACAGATCCAAAAGTGTGCCTAGGACTATGCTCCTATGGTGCTTTGATGTGGTTGTACTTGGTGTGTTCCTCTGAGTTAAGCTGTTACAAACCAGTTGCTGTAATTGACTCTAAATGGAAATTTCCTGATTTCAAGTTTTTGCTTGAGCCAAAATGGTAGGTCCCGCCCCATATGCTGTATATTCTAAGTTCTCGTAGATGATCATTAAGTGTCCAGCAGTGAAATGAATACACACTCAAGAAAATTTCTGTTACCATTGGAAAAGATTCAGATCTGTAGGTTCATGGGAGTAATCTGAACTTAGTTTCAAATCTTTTTCTGGGAGTAGTCTGAGAGTGATTATTATTGTAATTAGCTATCAAAAGATTACATATAAGGAAATATTAATCAGTTACTTTTAAAAGTGAAATAACAGGGTAGCAAAGATTTAGTGGGATCATTACTTATTGTAATTGTTTATCTGTCTGGAGATTGAACTCAGGTCATCATAACACTCTCATCAGCCTAGCAATCTTTTCCTTTCTTCATTCTTGTTTTCATTCTTTTCTGGCAGTGCTGGGAGTAGAACCCAGCATCTCATACATGCTAAGCAAATCAGGATGGATATTTTTACTTTAAAAATGTGTTACTATTTTATTATTTGAAAACTTTTCTTACAATGTATTAGGAGCATATCCTTTCCTATTCTTCCAGATTATCCCCACCTAGCTTAACTAATTTTTTTTAATCATAACAAATTTCATTCAGTATTTTTTTCCCAAGAAGGTCTTAATTTCTGTAGCACTCTTGCTTGCTCCTAAGGGTCTAGGTACAAAGTCTTATCATTCAGACAATTGAGGTGTGGCCACACAGCTACATTTTACTATGATGTAAGAATGTGACCTTCATCTGTCTTTGGTTAATAAAGTTAAGTAATAAAGTTACCAAAAATTGCTATACACTCGTTTTTTTTTTCTCCTGAAGAAAGAAGATGAAAAAGTACAGAATGCTAATAAAATACAAGAAAAGCAGTCAATCATTGAGATGTTTCAGGAAAGAAAGCCTAAAAAAGGAATGATACTCTGCAGAGGCAGTTAGAAACTGCTGAAAAATTAGTAGCAGACTTAGAAGAACAGCTTACAGAAAAGGACCAAGAGACCCAAAACTTAAAACTGGAGCTAGCCAGTTCTAAAGAAAAAAAAAAAGAAAGACTACGTTTTAGAAACTAAAAACTTCAAGGAGACAGTTGAAGACCTTCAGAAGAGATGTTAGCAAGTTCAATGTATAGACTGGCATAGAGCAGAGCCCTGAGAGAGAAACAGAGAAGAAATTAGATCAACTCCAAGTGGAGCTAGATGCAACATATGCAAAGGAAATAATAAAAATGAAAGAAGAAATAATAAAACAACACAAATCTCAGAGGATCTTAAATCTCACCATAAACGGAAAGGGAGTCTATTTTAATATAGTATGCACATACTATAGTCAGTATTGCAATATGTGTAAAGAGTATAAAAAGGAAGGTGAATTATGGAATGGGATGTTACATGGACAGAATATAAAATTGCAAGATACTTTTCTCAAGAGAACCGCATCAAGGAGCTCTGCATAGTTCAGAGAGAAAAACAAGTACTTCAATGTTACTTTAATGATCTTTTTGAAGAATTCAACATTTTAATACAACAGATAGATAGAGATAGAGAAAAGTTAGTGGAGCAGGAAAGGAAACTAAATGATGCACGTAAATGCCACCAGACAGTGGAAGAATTGAAAGCTGAGATTGCTGCTCTGTATGAAAACCAGAAGGAGCTTGAGTTTAAACATGAATGAGAAATTAGAAATTACAAAATGAAATGTGAAATGCTAGAAAAAGAAAAGAATGAGATACAAAACACAATGTCAAAATCCCAAGAAATCCAAATGGAGCAGTTGCAAAGTCCTCTCCAGTCATGAAGAAGAACTTTCCAAGTTAAAATAAAAAAGATCTAGAAGTTGAACATTGAATAATTATTGAAAAACTTAAAGCTAATTTGGCCATTCACCACAAGCATCAGATAGATGAGGTAGAAAATGAAATGAGTAAGAAGATGGAATGAATACAGTGCAAATGTGACAACTTGGTAAGTAAGGAGAATCAACTAACTTGAGACATTTTCTGAACTTAGAGATTTACATCACTCAGGTATTGATTTCACATCAGAAAAAATGACTCTTCAGATTAATGAGCTTAAAAAAAATTGATATTCTCAACCTGGAAGAAAAGGAGAAGTGTATGCTTGGATGGGAAATTCAGGAGTTAACAACTTAAAACTGAACTGCTAGAAAGCTGCAGAAGTCGTTGGTGCTTTTGACGTTGGCCATTCTGATAGGAGTAAGATGGAATCTCAGAGTGGTTTTGATTTGCATTTCCCTGATGACTAAGGATGTTAAGTGTCTTCTGAAGTGTCTTTCTGCCATTTGAGATTTTTCTGTTGACAATGATCTGTTTAGATCTGTACAACATTTTTAATTGGATTATTAGGTAGTTGGATTTCTAGTTTCTTAAGTTCTTTGTATGTTTTGGATATCAGCCCTCTTTCAGATGTGGGACTGATAAAGATCTTTTCCCATTCTGTAGGAAGCCATTTTGTCTTGTTGACCATGTTTGCTTTATAGAAGCTTCTTAGTTTCAGGAGGTCCATTTGTTAATTATGGCTCTCACTGTCTGTTCTACTGGTGTTCTATTTAGGAAGTGGTCTTCTGTGCCTGTGCGTCCAATTGTATTTCAAACTTTCACTTCTATGAAATTCAGTGTAGTTGGACTTATATTAAGGTCTTTGATCAATTTTGACTTGAGTTTTGTGCATGGCAATAGATATGGCTCTATTTGCATTCTTCTGCATGTTGAGAGCCAGTTATACCAGCATCATTGAATATGTTTTCTTCCATTTTATATTTTTAGCTTCTTTATCAAAAAATTACCCATTTACCAAAGGCGTGTGGGTTGATATCAGGCTCTTTGATTTGTTTCCATTGGTCTACCTGTCTGTTTTATGCCAATACCAAGCTCTTTTCATTACTGTAGCTCTGTATTAGAGCTGGAGTCAGGGATGGTGATGCCCCCAGATGATCCTTTAGTGTACAGGATTGTTTTAGCTATCCTGGGCTTTTTGTTTTTCCATGTGAAGTATAGTATTTTTCTTTGAGGTCTGTGAAGAACTGTGCTGTGATTTTGATGGGGATTGCATTGTATCTGTAGGTTGTTTTTGGTATGATTGCCAATTTTACTGTGTTGATCCTCCCTATCCAAAAGCACGATAGATCTTTCAATTTTCTGATATCTTCTTTAATTTCATTTTTTAAAACACCTGAAGTTCGTGGTATATAAGTATTTTGCTTGTTTGGTTAGAGTTACCCCAAAATGTTTTATTTGTGGCTATTGTGAAAGGCGATGTTTTCTGATTTCCTTCACAGCCTGTTTGTCATCTGTATATAGAATGGCTACTACTTTTTTTTTGTTTTGTTTTGTTTTGTTTTGCCTTCCTTTTTCGTTAATCTTGTAGCCGGCTCCATATCTGAAGGTGTTTATCAGTTATAAGAGTTCTGTGTTAAAATTTTTGGGGTCACATATGTATACTATCATGTCATCAGCAAATAGCGAGAGTCAGTCAGCCAATAGATGTTTTAGTCTCAAAACAGAGACTGACACACAGCCAATTTTGTAAACCCCCAGTCTAATTTAAAGTGACCATTGAAAAATAGTTATGGTTTTTCCTGAGTTTCCATAAATAATTAAAAAATTTAAGAATGCGTAGAAAAACACACATGTACACTATAGTTAGATTTTATATAATTAGAGGTAACATTTAAAAATATATGTTCAAATGTATATTCAAAAGTAGATAGTGAGACTGAGGGAGTTTCTTCAAAATGAGAAAACAAAGGCTAAAGCGGGAGTTTGCATAGAATAAGGCTATAATTAAATGTCATTGCAGACTTTAACCTCCAAAACGCTTTATTGTCTCATGCTGTTGAGGATGCTGGCATTCTATAATTTCTTATAATATCAACCTCTATTTATTTAAATGTGACTCATTTCACAAGCATTGATGTATATTAGGCTCCTAGGAGCCTACTTTCATGTGTTTAATAAACTGAATTACATATGTGTGTTGTATATTTTACTATAACATAATAGAAGACAATTTAGGGAAATTTCATGTTTATGTACAGTGAACAAGAAAAAATACTGCAGAAAGTCAGTAAAGCACAGGAGTAGGCTTTTAGTAAGACAAAGTGATTGAAAGTTTTGCTATTAGGATGTTTTTATTGTTTGTATTAACATCTGATGGTAAGCTTGGCCTAGATGTCCACATCTGCTATCTCAACACTTACAAGGCTGAGGCAGGAGCATCACAACATTCAAGGATAGCATAGGGTATACTAGTGAGACACGGACCTGTGACATCAGCTTTCTAATGTGTGCAAGTATGCATTATCACATTTCAGGGGCCAGGAGACATAACTATAGTTGTGTTTGACTCTCCTAGGCCAAGTTGATGCTGCAGTTGATGCAGCTCTTGCAGCAGGTGTGTGTACAATTGCATACACTGTTGTTGGGAGGTAGACTCACACCTCAACATTTGGGTGACCCTTGATTTTCAACTAATATTTCTCATCTCACAGTACTCTGTTATGTTTGTTTCATTTTATTTTTAACAGAATGAAGCTTCATTTATAATTAAAATGTATTTTGATTTGCTATTAACCCCTGAGGTTCATTGTTGCCATTATCTTATTTCAACTATTTTTTTGCACAGAGCCCACAACCATTTTGAGTTTTCATAAGACAATGTTGAGTACCTTTAAGAAGCAAAGTACTTTTCCTTCTCCGAAAATTCCTTATTATGTATTTTTGTTTATTTCTTTTTTATATATAAAACAAAAATATTTGCATACCAATACCAGTCTCCTCCACCACCCATCTGTCCGCCCACTCCTGCCACCAACTCCTCACTGCCATCCACTCTTCAGAGAAGGTGAGGCCTCCTATGAGGAATCATGAAAGTCTGCCAAGTCACTGGGGGCAGGAAAAGGCTCTCTCCCCTGTATCTAGGCAGAGCAATGTATAGGGAATGGGCTCAAAAAAGCCAGTTCACACACTAGGGATATTTACTAATTTCACTGCCAGCAGAACCACAGACAGCCCAAATCCCCAACTCTTCCAACATTCAGGGAGCCTGGTTTGGTCTTATACAGGTCCCCCAGCTGTCAGTGTGGAGTCAACTCCTATCAGCCTGGATCAGCTGTTTCTGTGGGTTTCCACAGCACGGTCCTGACCCCTTTGCTCCTATTATTGCTGTGTACAGCTGGATTCCCAAGAGTTCAGCCTAGTGCTTATTTGTGGAGCTTTCTATCTGCTTCCATCGGTTACTGTGTGAAAGCCCTATCATGTCAATTAAGATAGTCATCATCCTGCTTACAAGAGAAAAACAATTAAGGTAGCCTCTCCACTATTGCTTAGATTCTTCACTGGAGTCATCCTTAGGGATTCCTGGCAATATCCCTAATGTTAGGTTTCTTGTTACCTCATAATGGTCCCCTTTATCAGTTTCTCTTTCCTTGTTCTCCCTCTCTATCCCTCCCCCTCTTGAGGGTAGGATTACCTGTTAAAGGCTAGGCTTACAATTGAAAAGAAGCAAACTATTTTTGTTTTTTGAACAGAGTAATCTCTCTGAGAGACACAGGGAATGGCCTAGGCCCTACATTAAATGATTGACAGACTTTGATGATCCCTCATGGAAGGCCTCACCCTCCCTGGGGAGTGGCTGGGCATCTTTGGAAGTCATTGAATGAAGGCAGAGAGAGGGAACTCTGTAAAATAAGAAAATAATGGTTTCTTAATAAAGCTCCTTTTTCTCTGATTTTATTCAGTTTTCCTTACAAAACAGAAAATTTGGTAAGCTAATGGTTACAGATGGATCAATTTATTTACTAAGAGGCTTTGGGGCTGATTTGCTTTGATATTAACATATAATAATGGCATTGCTTTAGAATAGTTGCTTTCTATGGATTCCAGAAGCCCTCTCCCAAATGAGCAAAATTACAATGTGCATTCCTTTCTTCCTCATTCAGACTTCTTGGTTGTTAATTACATTATCTCTACCCCTCTCAGCACTGTATTTTTCATTTGTCTTTGGTACAGGGCATTGAATACGAAACAGAAGCATTTAACTGAATAGATGCTTCTCAAAGGAAGATAAACATATGGAAAGCAGTCATGTGAAAAATATATCAGAAATATGTACACTGAAAATACACCAGGATAGAATTGCACTTCATTGAGGATATTTTCAAAATCATAGAATGAAATAGGCTAGGGTGTGCAGTAAGAAGCATGCTGACACACTTGGTGAGGATGTGAAATAATACAGCTATTGTAGTAAAGACTATGGGATAGACCAGCCACTTTTCTTCCTGCTGTAAGAAAATAAGTATGAAGAAGTGATTGAGGAAAGAAGGGTCCATTCTAGGTAACACTTTGAGAGGATCATGGCTTCAGGCCAGAGCAATGGGGCCCAGTGGTGCGAGCAAGAGCCTGGTTAGTCACTTTGCACTGGTGTTCAGGAGCAGAGAGTGATCATTGCTAATGCTCACAAACATTCTCCTCTGAATTTAGGTCAGCACCAAGTCCTTGAAATTGTGCCATCCCTGAATTTGGGGTGGGATTTTCCCCATCAACCAGCCTAATTAAGAAAGTTCATCAGAGGTATTCCCAGAGGCTTCATTCCTAGGTGACTTCACTATGAACCATCATACAGATATTAGTAATAATGAAGAAACAGACCTGCCATATGGCTGTACATCCCCACTCCTGGTTATATAACCAGAGGAAGTGAAATCAATCTGTTGTGGAAAACCTTGCATTCCCATGCTTATGGCATGAGTTGTTTTCAATGTATAGATGAATGACTAAAAAATTATTATATAAATACACAAGGAATATTATTGAGCAACAGAAAGAATGGAATCCTGTTGCTTTTTTAACAAGATTGAAAGGGTGGGAGGCATACCCTTTTAGTTACTGGAGAAGTTTTGTTCACTGTAGTGATTTCAATGAAAACCATCTTCTATATGTTCCTGTATTTGAATGCCCTGTTGGTTGTGGTGGCAGCATGTGTGTGTGTTAGTCCAGTCTTCTTTTTCTACCATGTGAGACACAGTTGTAAGGTCCCATCTCTTAATCAGCTCCTCAACAAATACAAATATACTGCTGACTACTTGACCATGGATTTCCAGCTTCCAGAACTGTTAGAAATAAATATGTTTTCATAAACCTGTGTGCTTGTTACTTGGTGTGGCTGTTTAGGATGTAAATGTTATCTTTCTTGCTGTGATTGTGTAGGATATAATAGCTTTAGAGGATGTAGGTAGTATCCTGAGGAACATATACTGTTCCTCACAACTTTAAAAAGAGTGTTTAAAACGCTCTCTAAATGCCATGTAAGAAGGAATTGGAACTGAGCATGAATCTTCAGACTTACTGCATCCCTGTGTGTCTGCTAGGGCAGATGATGAAGGAATAAGTGTTGTTCATTTGCTGCAGATATTGCCTATGTAACACAAACACTAGACTCAGTGCCAACATGGAGTTTAGTGATACAGGAGACAGAAGGGGGTGGGTTGCTGGTGGCCAACCGAAAGCAGGACTGGTGGGTGTGCTTTAAAAGGGGGACTTGCACATGCATAACTAAGTCCCCTGCACACACAGGTAAAGTGTGAGCAGCCAGGTAAAGCCTGACTTAGCAATGACATGACCATGAGCACCCTGCCCATCGTAGTGACACTGAGTCAGCAGACTGCTGGTTTCCAACAATAAGTTTGTATCAGGTCTTTTCTGGACTTCATTTATCAGGAGATGAAAACAGAAGCTGATATGATTAGAAGACTATGGTGATGGATTCAGTATCATTTGGTTGAGTTTGTCTTTTGCCTCCCACTTAATCAGTACCATAGATGAATGAATGAAAGTTAAATTATCAGGCATCTGCCTGTTGGGAGGGGGAGATAGCTTTCTTTGGAGACAGTAGTCAGTGGGATATCTTTGTGAGAATTCTGAGCATAGGATGGATAAGATGAATTGCATGGGTATTAAATTAATAAAAGGGCTAGTTCCTGTGTTCTTTTGAAATACCTTAAACACATCAGAAAGGATTACCTTTCATTTTTACAACCTCCCTAAAATGCTTTGTCTACCATTTTTATTCACTGACTTAAGCACTTTGTTCAATTAAATAGAGCAGGTGAGTCACTTCATGGGCAGGAATTTGAATTTAGATGTTTAATTCTTAAGTTCTCTCTGCACTGTGTGAAACTCTTAAGGAGGACAGATCACAATGCCCACCTAAAGTGTAAAAAGTTATATTATCTAAGGCTTCTCAGGTAGGTAAATGCTACCTGTATGTTTGTATATGTTCTCCCGGAGGGGAATGGTAAAATGTCTGTTTCACTTACTTATCACATCTTTACAGGATTGCAAGCCATCATAGGTATTTAATAGCATATCTCTTACTTAAAAGTCATGCCTACATCTTGCCATGATGACATCTTTTTAAGTATATTAGGTTCTTCTTTTTTTTTTTCAATATAACAACTGGCAGCCAATCCTTTATTTTCTATTTGCTAGTTTTCACTTTGCAGGCATCCTTACTCAGCTAATACAAACAGATATACAGCACATGTCTAAACTTCCATGTTTCCTTAGCTGTAGCTTCACTACCAACCTGCACTGGAATTGCTAAACCTCCACATGTAAGAAACACAACAAACTATTGGTCTTGACAGAAAATCCCACACATTGTAGGGGCTGTGTATTCTCATTACCATGTCCATGATCTATTGGAATACAATGTCTTCACAATCCACTTAATTCCCAAACCAAGAATAAGGGAGCAAAGCCTTGACCAGCAATTTTTGATGTAGAAGTCAGCATGGTCTTCCTAATGAGTCAACACAAACTTCACTTTTCCAACCATCTTAATGTTTTTGCTGATAATGATACTTCAGATTTAATTTTCAGAGACAATTTTAAACAGGAAGCTCTCTACATCCTATTCCATATCCATCAAAATGCAGTCTGAAGCCTGAGTAGTAGGTCCCATATGAACATAAAAAGGTGGGTGACAGCAGGGAATTTAAATGTATGTATGTGATCTTTCAATGAGATTTTTCTTATCTTTTGGCTTTCTAATGCTACTACCCTAGATGCAGATTTAACTTCTCGAACTCCCGCCATCTAGTGGCTATTATGGATGTTAAAAGTTTGGCTAAAAGGCAGACACCTAATTTTTTTTTTTTGGGGGGGGGTCGTAAATGAAGACCAAAATCCCATGGTCACAAAAGTTACCTTGGGTCTCCTCATATTCACCCTTCACCCAGACACCTTTTCCTCCTTTGGCTATTTTAGATGTTCTCAGGGATGAGCAAAGAGCATGAAGAAACACACAGTGTCAGAGATGCACGCCCCTGCATTCTGACATTTTTAAAAAGGGGCTAAACTCTCCACTCATTTGCAAAGAACAGGAGAAAGGAGCCTTTGCAAGAACTAGCCAAGGAGATTTGTCAAACCTTTTCAGCAAGTTGGGCGGGTAATGTATTCATTAACCTAAGTAACATTAACATTTGTTTTGAGCAAAAATAAATTTTAAAAAATTAGAAAGAGAGGAATCACTTAAAACTTATGCCGCCGAGCTTTGCAGGTTTTGCGACCCACTTGCCCCTGGAAAGCCACAGATCCCTTTGCTTTCTGCTCTGCTCACCCTCCTTCCTAGCTTTTCAGGAACGTTTTAACCCGTTTCCCAAGCTCCTCTCCAAGCAGGCAGCACTGGGCCACCAGTCCCCTTCCTCCTCTCCTCCACCAAATACCCTCTGGCAAGAGCCTTGAAGCTTCTCTGTTCATGTGTGGCTCGCTCATCCCTGGTGCAGAAACACCTGGATGCTCTCCCTTGGTGACATTTGGTGCCTGGGCTGATGGAAGGGTGGGGTGGATCGAAAGGAGCCCAGGGGGCAGGAGTGGAGAAAGGTCAGGGCTTGGGAAAGACAGGGCACGCCTTCCCCTAACAGGCATCTTGCACGGACTGGTCCTGCATGCCACCCGTGCTCTCTTTCCTGCACCTTTATGAATCACACAGGCAGAGCTTTTGCAGATCACCGGGGAGGTGCTGGACCACCCACTGCAGGGAGCAGGAAGCAGGGGGCAGTTCACTCTACCCCACCACCCCACCACCACCTCTGCAGCAATGGCCAGCCCACTGGCGCCCCATCCCAGGCCCCACATCACAACATGCCCTGTATTCAACACCCCACAGCCTGGCATCCCTAAGCCAGGCAACTTGCAGCCCGAAACCCCTGAGCTCCTCAGCACCAGGACCCCAGGGACATTGGCTCCACAGTAAGATGGTCAGAGTAAGTGGCCTGGGTGGCTCTCCTCCCCTGCTCCTTTTTTTAACTTGTTGCTCTTGTCTCTGCTCACCAGAGCCTGGCTTTTGGGAAGGTGACAGGGAGGATGGAGGCATGGAGGGTGTAAGAAGGGAACAGAGAGCTCACCTGAGCTCTATCTTTGCTCCCAGGGTGCCTGAGATCAGGCAGGGGCCTCTGGCTGTCTATTTTCTTTACCAGGTGCAAAGTCTTATGCAACTCAGCCCTCAACTGCAGGATAGGCACATTCTGCAAGGAATCAGATACTGCTGCTGCAGTAGCTGCTCAAAGCTCTGAGACTCCACACCTGAGATGCAATTAAAGGAGAGTGAAGGGGCCATGGGCCAATGTTCTTGGTTTGCCCAGAGGGTGTCAGTGGACATGGGTGATAAAGAGTTGTAGACTGACGACCCCACCGCCAGCCCTACAATTCTCCTCCTTCTCTGCAAGCACCTAGGGAGTAAAAGTGGACAGAGGACTCCCAGGAACTCTGTATAGGGGTTCTGACCCATCTCAGGAGCTACAACAACAGGTTGTCTTTTTGAGATGCCTTTGGAGGGAAGGACTACTTCAGCATAAGGGAAGGTCAAAGCGTTCTTTCTTTTAAGAGACTACCATTGGTGACTCCTGCTTCCTCCCTCCTTGCTCTATGTACTGACCCCATATCAACCAGACTGTGTCAGCTGAGAAGTGAAGATACCTGTTTGAAGAAAGGGCTATCTCTGGAATCATCTGTGTGCTTACATGTGCCAAGAGGTGCCCTGGTCCAACTCTTGGCAGAGATTTGTTTAGATCCTATGGAGAGAAATTTTTTCAGTCACTGTATTTTTTGTTCATATTCCAAATACTTGTCTGAGGCAAACTTGTCCTTCTGAGAACTGTGACTTCACTTGTACCACCTTGCAATAACCATGTTCCTGTGAACAGTGTCCCCCAGTGCTGTGTTTGACCTGAAGAAGCTGATCCTCGTGTTACTTTCATTATGTTACTTTGGGTGACAGTGCCTATGATTTATATAATACACAACATCAGGGAAATATCTGCAGTTCCTTTTCCAAGTGTGTTTGTAGTTCTAAAATGACTTGGATGTTTGGTGTTTTATTGTTATATTGTTAGTAGCCTTGTGGCTCTGTGTCATTTAAGAATGGAAGAGATGTAACACATCTGTCCCTGACTTCATCTTTTATGCTGCAACTTTAGAATATTAAGTATGAACATTCTGGAAATTAAGCAGTAGTTTTATCAGTTGTCAAGCTGTGTCTGATAGACAGTTAAGACTCCTTAGCTGAAATACATATTCCAGCTACTTTTCTTCCTTTCCACTTTGTACTTTAGGTAACCCGATCAAGGTAGCTTTACTATTGCCCTTCTTGTCAGCACTAGAGAGGCCACACAAAGAGCAGGATGCTCTTCCAAGAACAACCATGGCACTTTGCTTAAGAGCTGAAAGAGAACACTTCTGTGTGCCTCACATGAGATGAGACCATAGAGAATAGGGTCACACTGGTGACAGCAAGAAAAGCAGATTTGAATGTGTTGCAATTCTGGGAATGCCTCTCTACAGATCTGTGATTGGGTAGACATTTTAATCCTAGAAGATTGAAAAGAGCTGCCTAGGGACATTTTCTGAGAGGCAACAATACTCTGTGGTCTTTTCAGTCAGGGTCAGCAAGAGGGATGTGTGTGCCCTGAAGACAGCATTCCCAGAGTCAGGGCTCTGATTCTGATGTAAGATTTCATTTCTCAGGTCTGCTTTGAGTTCGCACACTTTCACTTATGTCCTTTTCAGGGATTTCAGAAGAGTCAACTTCTCTTTGCTCCAGCCTTCTTTATCTGAAGCCAGGATGTCATCAATGTTAGCACAAACATCAAGAGAAACTCTAGAATACTGAACAGAAATGGCCTGTCACACGTTTTCAAGATGACTGAATTAAATCACAATAGATTGTCTAGCTTTGGCCTCTAACATGACAGCAAGCTCACAGTCTGTTGATTCTCTGTACCACTGCAGTGACAGAAGCCAGCCAGTGTGAGTAACTGTCAAGGTGGCCAGGTGACCAAGCTATTTATTTGGCTATGTATTTGTTTCACAGCATTTTCTACTTTCAAATACAAGGGTAAGTGTAGAGACTACACATTTCTCTGTAGCTTAAAAAATTGAATTTAGAGAATAAGTTATTATCCAGAATTATATAATAACTTTTATTCTTTAAGGAATGTGTTTTACTTGTGAGTAAGATATTTGGTAATGTAGACCAGGCTAACTCTCAATTCACAGAGATCTGTCTCTCTTTGGGTGATGGAATTAAAAGCATGCAATGCCGTTCCAGATTAACATTATCTTTCACTTGATTATAAACCTAGTAACTAGTAACTGAAGAGACAAAAATCAGTATTTACTTTTGGACATCTTTTTCATTGTGTCTGCTTTTAGGCAGCACATACATGTAGATATTAGGTGCAATATCACTTGTATTCCTCATGGATAAGGCTGGATGCAGATGAGCATTTCTGTATGTATATAACCCAGAGTGGGCTAAGGAAGATTCACTCAGTAATTGATATTTTATTATTATTGTCAACATATGGAATACTTTCCACATATTATAATAACAAAAATACATGACATTTTTACAGTACAGTTAAAAGAGAAACTAAACAGAAGAATTAGAATTACTTCTAAAGCAAACATACACAATTAGGTGCTTCGTCTCAATAAATGTTGTGCTCGTGATGACAGACCTAAACAAGGAAGATTTTAGGAGTGGCTACCATAAACAAATTGTCCATGTTTACAAGAGTTTTTGGCAGCAGAGTGCAAGGCAAACATCTTAGAGTAGGTACACATCCATGGTGCCTGGCAGTATGGATAGGATTCTGTAACAGTTTACATAAGAAATGCTGAGGCAGTGACTAGGGTCGGGGATTGAAGGGCACATGCGTGGACATTTACATGGCTTATCATGGCTTCCATTACAGGTAAGAGTGAAGGAACATGGTCTTTGTCACTTCCCACTTTCCAAACTGGGTGATTCCATAACCACAAAAGGGGTATGAGGAAGAGGTAGAAAAGGAGATGATGTAGGACTGATCGTGTCTGTGAGGCTCCTAAGGGGTCACTACTGTGAACACTCACCCAAAGATATCCAGTAGCAAACTGAAACAATAAGCCTGGGCCACAGGTTAAAGGCTTTCACCAGTCGAGCAGACAGTAACTGCACAAGGGCAACACTCTTGTCACTTTGTCCACTCCATCCGCAGGACCTCAAGCAGCACTTGGAAACACAGCAGCTGCTCAGCAAGGCCAGCTAGAGTTCATGTCATGGGAAGTGGGAGGGTTCACAGTCATAGAGAAGAACTCGCTGTGTGTAGAAGCAAGTGAGGCAGACACACGTGGCTGAGAGCAGGTGAAGTGAGAGCATTGATAACAGGACATGGAAAACAGGGTTTAACACAGTGAAATGGAGCTGCATGGTGGAGCATGCCTGTAATCCCAGCATTCCAGAGTAAGAGGAATACAAATCTCTGTGAGTTGGGGCCCATGCTGGATCTCATTATACATGGTTGCTGGAAATTGTCGAGGGTATCATTTCTACAGAACAGGCAGAAGTCTAACCTGTCACAGGCTTTCTGGGATGTATGTACCTGGAGTTTCATAGCCACATGCTGAAGTTACTGTCTGGTAATTTCCAGGTCATCATTAAAGTCAGCCTTTTCTCTTTTCATTTCCATCAATGTTGTGTAACTTGTCTTTGCTCTCTCCTTCCGCTTTCAGGTGAATAACCCAGTTTATAGTTTGGACATCAGTAAAAGTCCAAGTAGCTTCCTAGCAAATTTAGGCAGAAAAAAAAATACTCACAAGTGAGCATCATTTCACTTTGTTTCTTGAGGAAACAAAATTATGCTCCATGTTCCAAGTAAGGTTTGTAGTCACTTTCATTGAGATGATGTGAACATCTTCAATAACATATTTAAAATTTAAAAATATTGTAAAATACTAAGGTTACCTTAAAATACTAAAATTACTCATAACTTAAAAAAAAAGCTGTTATCATTTTCTTGTGTAGGCACTCCCATAGCACAGTGAGCATTTGGAGTTTGTGGAGCTTTGTGTGAGGCTGAACCCAGGTCTGCAGATATGACCTACTAAGCCATCTCATGCCCTCATACATAAAGTAACAAAAAACAAAAAAATATTTCACATCATTATTATTGTCATATATAAGTCATCTACTTCCCTGTTTTCCCTTCTGGAATCCCTTCATAACCCCTAGTAGTGTCTTCCTTTAGAGGTCTAGTTTATGAGCTTGCTGCCTTTTCTCCTGCAGCTGGCAGAGAAGCTCCTGCACTTTGCACTGCAGCTCCTTCCTTTTTTGCTGGCACAGTGTGTTAGCTTCCTTTTCTACTTGCAATGTCATTTGGTGTCCTTATCCATCAGGGGTTTGGCTTATTTAAAGCAAAGTATTTTTATCTAAATGACAATCTTTAAAATACATGTTTTCATACTATCCTTGCAATGTGTTAATGAAATTTAGTTTTTAAAATTCACATACTTATATATGAAGGCACAAGGCAATGCCTGTTCTTCAGTGTCATGACAAGCATAGGATAATTGTAGGCAGAGGGAGGAAGCCATTTTAGAGAGGAAAGAGAGGTCATGGAATGAATGTGAAATTAAAACACAAAGTTGTGGCTGGGCTATTTGTGGATGATGGTGTGTAGAAGACTCCAGGTATACCCATGTCTATCCCCATGCACAAAACTCAAGTCAAAATGGATCAAAGATCTCAACACAAATCCAGCCACACTGAACCTCATAGAAGTGAAAATTGTAGATACCAGCGAACAGATTGGAACAAGACTGCTTCCTGAACCTAAATCCAGGAGCACAAACACTGAGATAGACAATTAATAAATGGGACCTCCTCAAACTGTGAAGCTTCTGTAAGGCAAACGACACAGTTGACAAGACCAAAAGAAAGCCCACAGATTGGGAAAAGATCTTCACCAATCCTATATCACACAGAGGGCTAATGTTCAAAAGAACACAAGAAACTACTCACCAAAACACCAATAGGGTACAGACTTGAAGAGAGAATTCTCAGTAGAGGAAATCAAAAAGACTGAAAGACACTCAAGAAAGTGCTCACCCTCCTTAGCTATGAGGGAAATGCAAATCAAAACAACTGTGAGATATCATCTTACTCCTGCCAGAATGGCTAAAATTACAAACACCAATGACGACTTATGCTGGAGAGGATGTGGAGAAAGGGGATCACTCCTCCACTGCTGGTGGTAGTGCAAACTTGTACAGCCATTTTAGAGATCAGTATGGCAGTTCCTTAGGAAAATGACAATCAGTCTACCACAGGACCAGGCAATCCCCTCTTAGGCATATACACAAATGGTCCACATCCATGCAACAAAGACATGTGCTCAACTATGTTCATAGCAGCAATATTTGTAACAGCAAGAATCTGGAAGCAATCTAGATGCTCCTCAACTGAAGAATGGATAAAGAAGATGTGGCACATTTACACAAAGGGATACTACTCTGCAGAAAAATACAATGGATTCCTGCAATTCACAGGCAAATAGACAGAACTTGAAGAAGCCATCCTGAATGAGTATTCCAATCACAAAAAGAGGAACATGGTATGTACTCACTCATATATGGATTTTAGATATAGAGCAAAAGATCACCATCATATAAGTCAAACCATCATAAAAGCTAGGATACAAGGATTAATCTAAGAGATTCATACAAGGTCCCTCACAGAAGGGGTAAGGGGCAAGATCTCCTGAGCATATTAGGAATGGGGAGGGGTAGTGAGTGGAGAGTGAACTAAGAAAGCAAGAAGTGGAGGTTAAGAAAGCATGTGGGACTAGGAAGATTGAGTCACTGGCAGAGTAGAGACAGAGAGAGAGAGGGAAAGACCATAAAAGAGGGAACCATTATAGGTTTTAAGAGAAAACTGATTCTAGAGAAATGTATAGAAACCTACAAGATTGACCTAAATTTGCAATTTGTGCAACAGTGGAAATCCTACCATAAATGCCCTTCCCTGATAAAGACATGAATGCCTAACTTATCTACCATCTTACAGCCCTCATCTATTAGCTGATGGAAAGAGAAGCAGATACCCACAGCTAAACACTGAGTTGAATGGAATCCAGATCCAAAGAGGTGGGACAAGACCAGGCTACAGAAAACCACAGAGACAGCTGACTTGAACAAGGGGGAGCTCATGAACGCCCAGACTGATAGCTAGGAATCCAGCATTGGAGGAACTCAGACCCCCTGAACATGGGTCTCAGTTAGAATTCCTGGGCAGTCTAAGGGACCTCTGACAGTGGAACCAGGATGTATTCCTGGTGTACAAAAGGACATTGGGAGCACACTCTCCTTGGAGGGATACTCCCGTAGCCTAGAGGCAGGATGGAGGTCCAAGTCCCTACTCTAAAGGACTTGACAGATTTTGTTGACCACTCCTGGAAGGCATCACCCTCCCTCTGTAGTGGGGGTTGTGGGATGAAAGGGTGGTCAGAGGGCATGGGAGGTTGGGATAGAGGGAGGAAGCGAGATGGACCTGGGATTGATATGTAAAATAAGAAAAATAAATAGAATAATAATAATTTTAAAAAGAGAGTAGCTGGGTGTGTTGGCACATGCCTTAATTCCAGAACTCAGGAAGAAGAAGCAAAGGATCTCTGTGATTTCAAAGTGAACCTGGTATGCAGATTAATTTCAGGACAGATAAAATTTACATAGAAAACCTTGTCTCAATAAATAGAAAATAGAAATACAAGAAATAGAGTAATAAAAAATTCACGTAAAGATAGAAAGAACAAAAAGTGTCTGGATATTGTATGCTATTTTGTTGTCTTTGTATTGTTTGACTGCTGAGGAAATAGCAACAGCTGTTCAAAAGAAATGCTGCTGGATTAAGTCAATTTATATATATTAAAAATGGTTTGAGTACAAAATTAAGTCCAAGGACAGGTTACTGGGGAAAAGGATTTCTATTTTTGTTTCACTGAAAATGAAAAGCTGTGGATCCTTCCAGACTAACATGGTTTGCTTAAGCAAGACACCCTGAACCACTATTCCAGATGATCCAACATTCAAAACAGCTAGGACAGGCAGCATTGCAGACATATAATAAGTTCAAATGTTAATCATACCTCAAACACCTGAATGGTACGGATGCATCTTTTTCTCTTCTAATCACCAATAGTTTCCCTCATTCTGCTTCCCCATATAAAGTCTATTTGGACAGGCTATGAAATGCTATGTCTTTCAGTGTATGTATGAGGTCAGAGTTCAATGTCTGCTGTCTTTTTTGTCACTCCTCATCTTAATATTTTGAGATAGAGAGATGGAGCCGGAACCTGAAACTCACTGGTTTAGCTAGAATGGCTGAGACAAAGCCTCAAGGATCCTCCTGTCTTGACTTCCCCAGTGCTATGATTACAGAAACTAACAATCACACCAGGATTTAACATGGGGGCTAGGGAACCAAATCCAGGGCCTCATGCTTAAACAGCAAGCACTTTAGAGCTACACCATCTTCTCAGCCCCTGAGAAGGCCTTTTCATCACCTCTTTGACTTCCCACTCATCTATATCTGTCTGCTATTCTCTAAGACGAAAGACCGATCACTTTGATAGGTCAGCCATCAGAATACTATAGTTGACAGGCACAGTGAAGGAGCCCCCAGTGTAAGGTTCTTCAGTACGGTGTTCATCATCATGTTCTGTGCTCACAATTGTTTTCTCTGCTGCCAGTGAGCATCATCATCTAAGATATTTTTCTATCATTATTAAAGCTCTGGGTCATTTCATTTAACTCAAACTATCACTAAACGTGAGTAACAAAGCAAAGGACATTTGTCCTGTGCTTAAAAGAGAACTTCATTGTGCTTCAAAGAAACTAGATGTTTCTGAAACAGGTTTAAGAAATGAAACTGTCTGAAACACAGAAAATCAGCTCAGAGTCATAAGATGGAGAGTGAGGCAGGCATTCACAGTATTTCAAATATTTCAAATTTCTCAGTTATGACACACACAAGGAGGTGAAGAGTAACATCCTTCATGAGTTTCATGGGACTTTAACTTTACACTAAAGAAAATTAGCATGTGCTGAAAAATTTAGCTATAACTGAGGAAAACAATGAGATAACCTAATTTTCAGAGATTGATGCTTTCTTGCCCTCAATCATTTGCATATCACCATCAGGAGTCCCATAGCCTAGTGCCAGCTACTTATACAATTCACTTACCATCCACTGCAGTGCACATTTCTTATTTAAGTTTAATTTGAAAAAATGTTTATTCCTGAACACCTCTTGTACTTGTGATTGCATTTTTAAAGGACAGTCAATGAAAAATAAAACAAGAACACAGCTCTCACAAAAACCTTAAACACTTATGAAAGTTATAAGAGAAATGGATGAATTAAAACATTTACCGATAAAAGAGCACCAGAGACTTTCAGTTGCCATGGCAGGAAGAAAAACGGAAAAGGTAATAGTCTTCTTTAATACTATACAATGATCCTATATTTGAACGAGGACACAAAATACAATCATCTCATCACAATTTCCATCTCATATATATCTCTATAATGGGCGAACTATACTGAACAAACCTTTATTAATAATATTGATGCAAATCACCAATGACAATACATATGACAGAGTAGTGTCTATAAAACATTATCCCAGTATAATTCTTAAGAAAAGAAAATCATCAAACCTTTTCTTAATAGAGACATAGCAGGCTTCACCTCAGGCTTCAACAATCAAGAATTATATCTCCATGGATTTTACAAACACTAAACTCACAGCCATAATTGAATCTTGTAAAGAGGTATAACAACTTTTGTGTGTTTCCAAACTGGAACTACAAGTGTTTTCCCCTAGATTAAATTTCTCTGAGTATGCTAGTGTGTAGTATGTGTGTGTGTACAGATGTTCTTACCTGAATGTGTGCATGGGAGTCCAGAGGCTGACTGCAGGTTCCACCCTGTATCACTCATCACTGAAGCAGTAGCTCATAGTGTTGTCTTGGCAGGCTGGCCCCCAATTCCTGGCTATTTCCTGTCTCCATCTATAACCACAAGGCCTGGATTCTTATATTGGTGTTGGAGACTTGAACTTTATTTGCACAAGAAGAACTTTGCATACCGAACCATTTCTGCATCTTAAATTTCTTTTTTTTTTAATTTATTTTCTATAAAACAAATACTCCCCACCACTACGTAAATTTGAGCTGTTCTATCACACCAGAAAACTAAAAGTAAGACCTACAGCTTTCTTTTTTTTTTTTTTTTTTTTTTTTTGAGAAAACAATTTTTTTATTATCACTGCCCAGGTCGTATGTGCAGATTATGTACCAAATGGCCAGATTTTTCTAAAGAACATCTACATAACATTTCTTTCATGTTTCAAGAGATGAAAATAACTGTACAAGGTTAAGTACAAAAGTACACAAGACAGCGGACACGAGAAAATCTATGTATGAGATTTTATCCCACCCGAAGCTTTAATATATTTGAAAAGTAGAATTCATGAACTAAAAAATATTGTCCTTCTATAGTCCTGTCAAGTTTAATGGAAGTGGGTTTAACCTGATTACAACACTAACATCAGTATCACTGATCTGATATTTACAAAAAAAAAATCGTATTTTTCAATAAATTAAAGTCAATGCAACACCCATGCAAGCTAGAATACTAGCTGTTTGGTGAACAAGGACCTGACATCAGAACAAGTCTATAAAGTCCCAAATTGATATTTTTCAAACTGTATCCATTCCACGCATTGAGGATGTGAAACCCAAACCCATTCCTCTTTGTGTGTGGGTTTGTGATCTTGCCATTTCATACTGAGCATCAAGATTCCGAAAAACTTCTTCTTGTTGCTTCAAAGTCTTGTAACTTTCTTCATCAACTGAGCTACAGCCAGCTTCATCTTCACTCTTAATGCCCATTAACTTCCTAAATTTGACATTTTGGTCCTTGTTTCCAAAATTTAATTTTTCCCATATTTCAGCAGACTGAGATTTGTCTCCTTCTTTCTTTCCTTGCCAGAGCATTTTTCTCTTTTTCTCTTGCTCGGCAAACTTCATTGGATTCACAGCAGCTGGGTTATAGTAGCTGGGTACAGCTATGCCAGTCTCTGCCAAGGCTTTAGCTTGCAGGGCTGCCATTTGAGCTGCCATAGCTATCTGAGGAGTCACTTGTGTTCCTGATGCCAACAGTGCAGCAACATTGAGAACAGAACCTCCAGTGGCGGCAGCTGCAGCCATTTCTTGTTGTTTTTGCTTTTCAACCATTTCCTTTTCTCGCTGTTCTTGTAATTTCTTTGCCCTTTCCAATCTCCTAGCTAAAGCTTCCTGGGCGTCCATCGCTGTGTTTCTTCCCCTGAAGGGAGGTGGACTCGGTGTCCGGCTTAGACTTCTGCTAAATCTTCTTGGTTTTTCAATTCTCTTCTTTCTATCTCGGCTTCGACTCCTTGATCTGCTCCTGCTTCTAGTTCTATGCCTGTGTCTGGATCTTGATCTGGAACGTGTTCTAATCCTTCGTTTTCTATCCCTGCTTCTAGATCTTGACTTCTTCCTGTCTCTGCTTCTGGATCGAGACTTTTTTCGATCCCTACTCCTGGAACGAGACTTCTTCCGGTCCCTGCTTCTACTTCGATGGCGCCTTTCACGAGATCTAGATCTTGAGTGACTTCTGCCTCGCGATGACTTCCTTTCCTTGCGTTTGTGTCTGTCCTCACCATTTTCAGATGAATTTAATCGCTCTCTTCCTCTCTCAGAAGAATGTTCTTTGTCATTGTGCTCCTCAGACTTATGTCTCTTAGAGGACTTATCTTTGGATTCATGTCTTCTTGCCTCTTTGCTTCTGCTCCGGCTCCTATGTTTTCTTCCTTCATTATCTGATTTACGCTTTCTTTCTCTTGACCGTGATCGTGACCTTGAATAGTGATGTTTTGAGGTTCTAGGAGAAATAGATACATCTGACTGTTCTTTTTTCTTTTCTCTATCTGGGGATGTCTTTTCTGGGGCAAGTCCATCTCGTTCTGTATCAGTAGCCGCCATTGTTTTTGAGTCCCGGCCGCTAAGGCGGCACCTCTGGTTGACGCGCTCAACAGTACTAAGACCTACAGCTTTCAAAACATCTTTCTCGGTTTAGCAAGTTGTTCCACTGAAATTTTTCATTTCTATAGAACACAAAAATGATCTTTTTAGAAATACCTCATTATTATAGTATATGTTATGAAATGTTTTAAACCAATTAAAATCCAGTACAGGACAATCATCCTTTTCTGAAGCCAGCTTGGATTATACTTTTAGCATGAGGCCTCGCTGGAAATGGTCTAAGACAGCTAAAAAAGAAAGAAGGGAAGGGGGAGAACAGAGAGGAAAAGTACTGTGTAATCAAAGTCTCCCTGATTGGAAAGGAGTGAACACACAATCTTCAATTCCTTCCAAGCAGGGACCTTGCTAAGTGCCTCAGGTTGCACAATGGTAGGCAAAGCTAGGCGTCTAAAGATGCTGATTCCCCTGTTCCTACGTTTATATACAGAATGCTACACAGAGACATTCTAATCTATACCTTACATAGTGTGAACTTAAGGGAAAATCAGCTAAACATATTCTAGAAATACAGAGATAGCTCCTGCACCTATTCTGTAACAAACTAATCCTGAGCATGCACCACCGAATCTCTGCAGTACCACACATCATTCATTACTGACCTGCTTTCCTCTGTTAAAGTGGGAGAAGAAAGAAGGAACATAGGTCTCTCAGGTTGGGTGACTATTCTATCTATGATGAAACACCAGGAACAAAGCAATTAGGAGAGGCTTTCTGTGGCTTTTGTTCCCATACCACAGTTCATCATCAAAGGCAATCAGCACAACTCTAACAGGGCAGGAACCTGAAGGGAGGAGCTGGTGCAGAGGGCCTTGGTACTGCTCATTGGCTTGCTGCACATGGATTGCCGGGTCCTGTGGTAAACTAATTCCCATTTTCCTGAGGAACCACCATACTGATCTCCAAAATGGCTGTATGAGTTTGCACTCCCACCAGAAGTGGAGGAGTGTTCCCCTTTCTCCATATCCTCTCCAGCATGAGTCATCATTGGTGTTTCTAATTTTAGCTATTCTGGCAGGAGTAAGATGGTATCTCAAAGTTGTTTTGATTTGCATTTCCCTGATAGCTAAGGATGTGGAGCACTTTCCTAAGAGCCTTTCAGCCTTTTTGATTTCCTCTATTGAGGATTCTTTCTTCAGTTCTGTACCCCATTTTTTAATAGGGTTACTTAGTGTTTTGTTGACTAGTTTCTTGAGTTCTTTGTATATTTTAGAGATCAGCCCTTTGTCGGATATAGGATTGGTGAAAATCTCTTCCCAGTCTGTGGGCTGCCGTTTGGTGTTGTTGACAGTGTCCTTTGCCTTACAGAAGCTTCTAAGTTTGAAGAGGTCCCATTTATTAGTTGTTTCCCTCAGTGTCTGTGCCACTGGAAACAACCTAGATGCCCCTCAATTGAAGAATGGATAATGAAGATGTGGCACATCTACACAATGGAATACTACTCTGTAGAAAAAAATAATGGTAACTTGAAATCCGCAGGCAAGTGGATGGCAATTGAAGAAACCATCCTGAATGAGGTAACCCAGTCACAAAAAAAGGAACATAGTATGTACTCACTCACATATGGATTTTAGACCTAGAGCAAAGGATCACCAGCCTATAATTCACTCCACCAGAGGAACTAGGATACAAGGTGTATTCTAAGAGATTCATATAAAGCCCCTCACAGAACCGGGAAGGGACAAGTCTCCCAGAGCACAGGGGATGTGGGGGGGCAGTGAATGTAGAGAGAAGTAGGAGAAAACGAGGGGGAAGAAAGGAAAACACATGCAACCAGGAAGATCGAGCTTGGTTAGGAATAGAAGACAGGAGAGAGAGAGAGAGAGAGAGAGAGAGAGAGAGAGAGAGAGAGAGAGAGAGAGAGAGAACATAAAAGAGGGAGCCAATATTGGTTTGGTTTGAAGATAAAATTGAACACAAAGAAAAGTCTAGAGAACTACAAGACTGCTGCCAACTAACAATTTGAGCATCCGTGGAAAGGCTACCATAAAAGACCTTCCCGGATAGTGAGATCAACAACTACCTTATTCATGGAGCCCTCACCTAATACCTGTTGGAAACAGGAGCAAACACCCATACATAAACACTCAGTTGAACAAGAATCCAGATGCAGATGGAGAGGACAAGACCAGGTGGCAGAAACACATAGAGACAGCTAACCTGAACAAGGAGAAGCTAATGGGCCACCAGACTGATAGCTGGGAATCCAGCATGGGACTGACTCAGGCCCCCCTGAATATGGGTCTCAGCCAGAAGGACTGAGCAGTCTAAGTGATCTCAGACAGTAGAGCCAGAATGTATCCCTGGTGCACAAAAGGACTTTGCAAACACATCCCCCCATGGAGGGATAACTGCCTTAACCTAGAGACAGGAGAGAAGTTCCTAGTCCCTACTTCACATGACCTGTTAGATCTACATAACCCCAACTGGATGGCGTTCCCCTACATATGGAATTGGTGTGGGGGGATGGGAGGGAAGGAGGGTTCTTAGGGTGCATGTAGAGGGCAGAGAGGGTAAAAGTGAGGGACAGAGTGAGTGAGTGAGGGAGGGAGATGGAACTGGGCTCAACATGTAAAATAATAAATTAAATAAAAAAAATTCTTTTTGCCACATAGAGACAGCTGACCCAAATAAGGAGGAGCTAATGGGCCCACAGACTGATAGCTGAGAATACAGCATATACAGCATGAGACTGACTCAGACCCCCTGAACATTGGTCTCAGAAGGCCTGGGCAGTCTAAGGGACCTCTGACAGTGGAACTAGGATGTATTCCTGGCACACAAAAGGACTTTGGGAGCACATCCACCACGGAGGGTACTCCCTTAACCTAGAAACAGGAGAGAAGGCCTAGTCCCTACTCCAAATGACTTGACAGATTTAGATGACACCTCCTGGAGGGCATCACCCCACATGTGGAGTGGGAGGAATTAGAGTACAGGGTGGTCAGGGCGACATGAGAAGGGTGGGAGAGAGGGAAAGCAGGAGGGACTCTGTATTAGATATAATCCTGTTGGCCAGTTACTAGTTTCTTATCGGCTAGCTCTGTCTTAAGTATTAACCCATTTGTGTTAATCTATGTATTTCCACGTGGTCTTCTTACCCAGAGCCGGCTGCCGTGTACTGCTTTCTCCAGACTCTACATCTTGGCTCCTCCTTTCTACTTCCTCTTTCCTCCTTGTCTCCTAGTCCCTCCTATCTTCCTTTCCTATTGGCCAACAGCGCTTTATTATTAACCAATATGAGAAACATGTACAGAATGACATCTCCCATCAGGTAAGTATGTCATCAAAACAAACAAACAAACAAAAACACATTTGGGAGCTAAATGAATAATAGATTACATGACTTGGACATATAGATAATATTCGAAACAACAGTGATGAAATACACATTCTTTTTTGCAACCCCTGAAATTTTATCCATCATACATCATATTTTAGGTCATAAAGAAAACTGAAATACAGAATCAAACAACTCTTATACCATAAACTACTATCAAGACTACAAATACAACTCTGTAGCCTAGTGTCTGTCCTCTGGGATTCAGTCACGATCTTCTTGGTTCCAAAGGGCATGTACAGTACCAGCTCTCCACTGCTGCCATCTGCAGCTTGTTGTTTAGGCTCCGGCTGGCTGCACTCTACTCCAGCTAGTGTCCTTGGTAGACAATTTACAGTCCTAGCATGCTCCGTACCCTGGGTCTCTATTGAAACTGAAGTTGCACCTCCACCATGCCCTCTCTTGGTGTCTCTTCCATAAGTCCATAGTGCCGAACTGTGCCAAGCTTTATCTTCTTTCCATGGCCCCTCAGTCCTGCAGCTTTCATCCCCTTCAAAGCCAGTACCATGTGAGTGACGCTTTCATACTGTCAAGTGTGTTGTGGACACATGTGTCCTGAGGAAAAAATGTCCCTGTTCTCTCAATGAAGTACAGAAGATGTCACCTGGATGGTTTTGATCTCTTATTAATAATGGCTGATTCTTCAACTGACCAGAAACCACAATTTCTTAGTAACAATCTCATATGAATGACCCCCAATCCATTTCTAAATTTGGCACTGCAACCTTCTCAAACATCCTGAGCTGTGCCTCCACAGACCACATTTTCCTCAACACTGTTTTTCAAATTCCTATAGCAACAGCTCATCAAGCTCTACATAGTCAGTGGCTTCTATTCTAAAGCATCAAAATTACCCCCAATAAAAAATAGTGATCCAAGCATAAAAATCAAAACAAAGGTACAATATCCGGTCTATCACAGCCTCATATCACTTTCCTAGGACGAATTACTTTTTCTGTTGATGTGACAAAATGCTCTAACAAAGCCCATTTGGGAAGAAAGTGTTTATTTCAATTCATATTTCCAGGTCAAAATCCCTATCCTAGAGGAGCCAGGGCAGAAATTTAAACAGGAACTTGAAGCAGAAACCATTAAGGAACTGTGTTGGCAGTCTAATCTCTTAGTTCCTGACATGTATCTAGGTTTCATATCCAATCTAGGATTATGTGCCTAAAGATGATTCCATTCACAATGCTGTGAGCCCTTCTACACCAGTGAATAGTAAGAAACTCTCCTATACACATAAAAGATGATACCATTCACAATGTTGTGAGCCCTTCTACACCAGTGAATAGTAAGAAACTCTCCTATACACATGCTACAGTCCAATTTTCTTCTCAGGTAACTGTAGGCTGTGTCAAGTTGACAAAGCTAACTAAGACATAAACCTTTCAGAGAAAAATCACCCTTATGAGGTCTTCCAAATTCTCTCGATAATTATATATTCTATCATCCACTTACTGTGCCTCAGACAACCTGGCTTTCTTAGCCATTACCTAAAATGTTAGTTACTTCAGAGTCTTAGTACTTGCTACCAAAATGTCCTGTGCAGGGTCATAACCCAACCACAGAAGGCTGAACTGAGTTAGAGGAAGGGTAAGTGCATCATGACCGCCTGTTTCCCAGCCTCCCAGGATCACAGAGACAATCAGATGCAGCAGGGAGTCTTTCCAAGCAGGTAGTCATTTATTGTCCCATTGCAAGCATCTTTTAGAGGAAAAATAACAGAGCTGGAAAACCTCATCTGGTTCGATCTAGGCAAGCAATCATCTTTTCTTGTAAACAACTCAGGTGATGGTATTGGATCCTATGGAACTGGACTTATAGCTATTTGTATGATGCCATGTCAGCTTTGGCAGCTGAACTCAGGTCTTCTGTTAGGACAGCCAGGATTTTAAGCATTGAACCATGTCTCCAGTCAACCCAACAAACTTTTACTGATTACATGCCTGGAGCAAAGTTCACACATTGAACACTAGAAAACAAAGGTGCAGATGTCTTAGATGCTCTGTGGACATTTGGCCATTTTACACTAAGTCCTTTCCTTTGAAAAAAAAAACTAAGAAGGCTGAGGTCAATTTCTATAACAGGGTACTAGGAATCCACATGGCAGAAGAAAAAAATATGATTATGCAGACAAATCTTTCTATGTTTGTACAACTCCTTTTTAACCCCTAATTTTTAAATCAATCTTTTATGTAATAGTTTTCATTGTGGTATTTCATACAGGTGTCATTCTTTGTTCTCAGTTCTTCCACAGCCTCATTGTCTTCTCACAATCCCTGGCCATTCTCCAATTTTCCTCTCCTCCAGAGTCCTCTTTTTTGTTCTTCCTTCCTTCCTTCCTTCCTTCCTTCCTTCCTTCCTTCCTTCCTTCCTTTCTTTCTTACTTACTTTCTTTCGTTGGTTTTTCAAGACAAGGTTTTTATGTGTAGCAGCTCTGGCTGGCCTAGAACTCATTCTGCATACCAGTCTGGTCTTGAACTCCCAGAGATTCCCCTGCCTACAGCTCCCAAGTGTTGGGATTGAAGGCGTGCACCACCAGTGCCCAGCAGCCCCTTTGTGTTTTAATTTCACATTCATTGCATTACCACTCTTCTGTCTCTAAAATGGCTTCCTCCCCTCTGCCCACAATTCTCATCTGTTTGTCATGACACTGAAGAACAGGCATTGTTTTTTGCCTTCATATATAAGTCCTTAAAATTTTAAAACTAAATTTCATTATTACATTGCAAGGGAATATGAAAGCATACATATTTAAAAAAAAATGTCATTTGGAGAAATGTCCTTTGTTTCATGTTAAGCTGGAAAAGTTTGTGTTTATATCCGTATTGCAAACAAATCATTTGGCTTTCTAAGCAATCCCCACTGTCTGATGGATATAGATTCTGTCATCAATTACAAAATAGTTCCGTATTGCTGTTTCCAAAGTCATTGTCTTATACTTATACAGTTATTTAAAATTAATATGTTCATCTAAATACATTTTTTCCTGCTTGAGGTCCTGGAATTGGAGTGGACAAAATGAAAACAATTTTGCCCTTGTGCAGTTACTGTCTGCTCCATTGGTGAAAGGCTTTAATTTGTGGCCCAGGCTTATATTTTCAGTTTGCTACTGGACATATGTGTGTTAATGTGCCCAGTTGTGATGCCTTAGGAGCCTCACAGACACAATCAGTCCTAAATATCATCTATCCTACTTCTCTTCCTCATATCCCTTTTCTGGTTATGGTATCCCCCGGATTGGAAAGCTGGAAGTGACCATAGACCAAGTACCTTCACACTTACCTGTACACGGAAGCAGTGATAAGCCATGTAAATGTCCACGCATGTGCCCTTCAATCCCCGACCCTAGTCACTGCCTCAGCATTTCTTATGTAAACTGTTACAGATTTCTATCCATACTGCTAGGCACCATGGATATGTACCTTCTCTGAGATGTTTGCCTAGCACACTGTTGCCAAAGGACTCTTTTAAACATGGACAATTTGTTTATGGTAGCCCTTCTAAAATCTTCCTTGGCTTGTTGTTGCCTTTTTTAGGTCTGTCATCATGAGTGCAGCAACATTTATTGTGATGAAGCAACTGCTCATGTACAATTGCTTTTATAACAAATTCCAATCCTTCTCTTTAGTTCCACTTTTAACCATAGTGTAAAACTGTCATGTATTTCTGTTATTATAATATGTGGAAAGTATTCCATATGTTGACAATAATAATAAAATATCTATTATTGAGGGATGAATCTTTAGCACACTCTGAGTTATATACATACAAAAATGCTCATCTGCATCCAGGTGTGTCCATGAGGAACAGAAGTGATATTACATCTAAGATCTACATATATGTGTTGTCTGAAAGTAGACACAATGAAAGAGATGTCTAAATGTACATACTGATTGTTGTCTCTTCAGTTACTAGTTACTAGGTTTATAATCAAGTGAAAGATGATGTTAATCTGGCATGGCATGGCATGCTTTTAATCCCATAACACAGGACCCAAAGACAGATAGATCTCTGTAAATTGAGAGTTAGCCTGGTCTTCATTACCAAATATCTTACTCAAAAGTGAGACCCATTCTTTAAGAAGTAAAATTTAAATTATAAACTTCTTGTTAATAACTTACTCTCTGAACTCAAAATTGTTTTTAAAGCTACAGAGGAAAGTCTAGTCTCTAAACTTACCCTTATGTTTGAAGGTAGAAAAGGCTGTGAAACAACTACATAGCTAAATAAATAGCTTGGTCCCATTGCCACCCTGAGAGTCACTCACACTGGCTGGCTTCTGTCACTGTAGTACAGAGAATCAACAGACTGTGAGCTTCCTGTTGTGTTAGAGGCCACAGCTAGACAATCCATTGTGATTTAGTTCAGTCATCTTGAAAACGTGTGACAGGCCATGTCTGTTCAGTCCTCTAGAGTTTCTCTTGATGGTAGAGGTAACACTAAGGACATCCTGGCTTCAGATAAAGAAGGCTGGAGCAAAGTCAAGTTGACTCTTCTGAAATCCCTGAAAAGGACATAAGTGAAAGTGTGCGAACTCAAAGCAGAGCTGTGAAATGACACCTTACATCAGAATCAGAGCCCTGACTCTGAGAACGCTGTCTTTAGGGTACACACATCCCTTTGCTGAACCTGACTGAACAGACCACAGAGTATAGTTGCCTCTCAGAAAATGTCCCTAGGCAGCTCTTTTCAGTCTGCTAGGACTATAATGTCTTCCCAATCAAAATCTGTACAAAAGCATTCCCAGAATTGCAAAACATTCAAGTCTGCCTATCTTGATGTCTCAGTGTGATCCTATTCCTTAGAGTCTTGTCTCCTATAAGACATACAGAAATTTTCTCTTTAAGCTTTTTAGCAAAGCCAACTGGCTGTTCCTGGAAGAGCATCATGTTCTTAGAGTGGCCTCTCTAATGCTGAGAAGGAAGGCAATAGTAAAACTGCCTTGATCAGTTAACCAAAATCCAAAGTGGAAAGAAAGAAAAGTAGGTGAAATACTAATTCCAGCTACAGGGTGAGAATACAAGGAAGGAAAACATCAATTCATGTAAGATCATGAAGGAATGAGTGATTGTAATTTGAAAAAAGAAAGTCAACATTTAAAACCTCCACAATAATGGCCAGAATGTTTGGCATACATTTTTACTAAAAGGGCTAGGGCTCAAATAAACAGAAAGCATGATAGGTTTTAGAAGGTGTATAACAACGGCTTCTTTTGTCTCCTGTCTGCTTGTTGGACACAGTAGATGACAGCCTAGACCCTAACACTTGTTTTCTTTTTTTTTTAAATCAGGTTTGTCAAATGACTTCACTGATGTGTTATTCTTCCCTACATTAAATACAGAATATTTATGGTAAATAATTGAGAGCTAAAATCATGAAAAGCTCTTGTATTTCAGAGGAAGTACTTGCTTCTGCTCCTAGGGAGATTCCAGGAGTACAAAGATGCCACCATGTGCCACCACGCTGAAGGACACCCAGGCTTTAGAGACCCAGAGATGGTCCCTGGCTGCACAAAAAAACTCTCCAGGTTTCCAACTGCTATTTGAGTGTCCATGGCAATTATCAGGTACAGTCGAGAATAAAGATCATTTCATAAGTCTTCAGGTACAGTTGAGAATAAAGATCATTTCATAAGTCTTCAAAGAGTACACGTATGAAGAAGGCACTGAAGATACCTGCTTACTGCTGTCTAGGTTTTCTCCCTTACAGCAGAATCTTTCCCTAGGAAATGTCTTCTTGGGTATTAGTAAGAGATGACTCCAGTCCATATTGATAAAAAAAAATAAATTCATGAAAACCTAGCTGATACACATAGTTCATAAAGGGGAAAGATATTTCGAAAAAGTACTAAGGATGGTACATGCATTCATTTTCTTCCTTGTTAAAATTAGTCACTACACAGTGCTAAGGAAGTCCAGGCTAGGAACTTGGGATCGGCCCTGTGTGGGGCTGCAATAGAGTGAAGACCACAACTATTTTCTACTTCTGACCTACTGAAGTCTTGATCTGGGCAGTGCCCTGGGTGGCTTCCCTTTTGACTTTCCACAGTCAAGTCTCTAGAAGTTTTCCTTTTTTAAAACCTCTGTAATTAGGTAATAACACAGACTACTACAGGGGGCATGGCTGGTTTTTCTTTCCTTTTCTTTGTTATTTTTAAAACTTTTATGTGTATTCATGTTGTACTTGTCTGTAATTCTCTGTACCCCTTGTGTGCCTGTAGCCTGTGGATGTCAGAAGAGACTGGCAGATCCCTTGAGAGGATTAGAATCTGTTGTAAGCCACCATATATGTGTTGGGAATCAGATGGGGCTCCTCTGCAAGAACAGCCAATGCTTGTAATCACCGAGCCATGTCTACAGGGCTTACTTAATTTTATTTGGCAAAAGTTTTTAACTGGAAGCTATTCAGGGATTACAGTCAAGAAACTTATTTCACACAAGAAACAGGAAGAGGTGACAACCACAGTGATGCTCAGCCTGTCTACTCCAGCAGCTCTACACAGGAGCTAGGCTTTATCTTACTGCTGGCTTCTGACCTGTCTGCCTCTTCCAGTCCTCACTGTAGCTTTCTCATTTCTCATTCCCTCCATCACCTTGTATAGGATAAGCTAGGGGGTGAGCACAGTGGAAACATTAATAAAACAGCACCGCCTAATGGCAGCTCCCTATCTACTGGGTGAGAATAGAGTACAGGGAACCTTATAGGTTACCTATTTTTCTGAGTTCACAGGAGTTATCCTGTAATGCAGAGAAATGCCAGAAGGCTCCATGAAGGAAGGAAGCTTCTGTCAAGCTCTTACCTCCCCACTTAGGGGTATGATTTGACACGGGGTGCCACTATATCACTGTAAATCACTTTGTACCCTAGGCTGGTTTCCTCAAACTCCAGGAGATTCCCTGCTTCTGCATCCCAAGTGCTGGGATTATAGGCATGTGCTAAGTAGCCTGGGAATTCTCTCCACTTTTTGCTCTGCAATAGGTTGGTTGTATTTAGACCCTTCATAAACTATATCCTGAAATTTGCATTAAAAATTTTTCTATTTTTTAAATCTCATTTTACATTCCAGCCACAGTTCTCCTTCCCACAACTCTTTCCACAACCCTACCACCCTCTTTCCCAGACCCAGTTATCTCCTCCTCACAAATTAGGAATCCCATGAGGAGACAACATAGTCTGAGACAATAGTTTGGGGCAGGGCCTTTTCCCATGCATTGAGACTGAGCATGGAATCCCACCAAGTTTGACGACCAGAGTTTGCCTTGCAGGCATATTAAAATTGAACAGGTACTCTAACATGCCTGGGATACCAAGCTTAGAGGCATCCATTGGTGGGTCGTTGCCTAGCAACATGACCTAAATGAATTCTTGTTACCTTTGGAAGTAGCAGGTTGCCAACAGATGATGTATCTCCTTCTTTGTGGCATCACCTCAGTGTGAGGGATAAATACCCTGAGACAGGGCCCAATTCAGCTGTTGCTGGATGCAGACTAGTTTGAAGCTTCCAGTGATGGCTAGCTTTTTGAGGAACATTGGTATGTGTCTTATATAAAGGTAGGCTGTCTTATTCAGTCTTTGTGTCTTTGGCCTTGAAGTGGAATGAGTATTTATGTCACTTGAAGGTTCCATAGGTGTGACTAATTTCTATGTATTCACCCCAGATCCAGATAATCAGGTGACCAAATATAAAGGAGAGCTCAACAAAAGGAAATCCAAACCCTCCCTTCACTGCAGCTTCTATACATAGTAATAGCATAGACCGTGAGACTTTCCCAGAGGCTTCTGGTCTCATTCAGAGAAATGAGCACTTTTCTTACAATGGCCTTCATGACTTAGTCTGGCCTTCTGTCACCTCTGTGATTTTATGAGTAATTTCCTACTCTTAGCCACCTTTGTGTCTGGTTCTGCCTTTAGGACACCACTCACACTATACTTTGTATGTATTCCTGACTTCTTTCATACTCAGGGCTCACATCCTCATCCTTTTCACGACTTTAACGTTGGGAAGTGAATGTAGATCAGGTTTGTTCCCAATTTATATTCCTAATTTGAGCTCCTTTAGAAGCAAGGTTTCCAAAGAGAAGACCCTGGAGGAGGAAGTCTCTACATAGCTGCAGAGAACTACGTGCCGGGAGAAGCCTGGGACAACAGGAATTGTTTTCTTTGTAGGAGAATATGGGTGGGCAGGAAACAGCTGGGACAAGGAGGAAGGACTTGAGGTGGGGTAAGGAAGGAATAGGGTATCCCCAGGGTCACCCCTCATCCTGGGCTGATAGACCATAACCAGGAGGTCCCTCCCTAGCCACCTCATTCCCCACTGCAGCTTCTCCTCTTCAGGCACCCTCTGCTTTTGAGTTTGGAAAGGCACTGTGGTGTGGTAGAAGTGCCCATCCCAGATCTGGGAGCAGCTGCATAGCCAGACTCCCAGCTTGGGCAACCACTCACCCTTCCAGTGTGTTTCCCAGGGGATAAAGATGGCATTGGTGATGGCAGGATGGTGAGGAAGGCAGTTATGGACAGTGAGACAGAGCTTGCCCAGGGTGGTCTTGGAGCTCAGTCCTCTTGAGTCCTAAAATCTTTCCTCTCCAGCCCTAAAATCTTTCCTCTCCAGCCTGTCCCTGCCTGGCCCGCAGAAGCGATGGAGGACGAGGAGATAAGGATGAAGATAGAATATGGCAGGGCGAAGGTAGGACCATGGTGGCCAGGCTGCAATGGGAGGTTATCTCTGTGTAGGGGGTGTGTTGAGGAGGGGCGGGGCCGTGGGGCAGAGGCTGTGGCTGGGGTATGTTGCCCACTCTGGCTGTAGAAGGAGACCTGATACCTGCACCAACTGCAATCGTTAAAAAGATGGAAAGAATGCAGTGTGAATCCCGCAAGTTGATAGTAAGCAGAATCAACTAACATTAGAAATTTCTGAGCTAAGAGATTTACAGCATTCACATATTGATTTGAAATCAGATCAAACGACTCTTCAGATTAATGAGCTTAAAAAGAAATTGTTACCTTCAAAATGTACGAAAAGGAAAAGTGTACACTTGAACAGGAAATTAAATCTAAGCTAGAATAACTGCCACGATCCTTGGAGGTTTTGATCTTAGCCATTCTGATCAGTGTAAGATGTAATCTCAGAGTGATTTTGATTTTCATTTCCCTGATGACTAAGGATGCTGAGCATTTCCTTAAGTGTCTTACTGCATTTTGAGATTGTTTTGTGGAGAATTCTCTGTTTAGATCTCTGCCATATTTTTAAATTGGATTATTTGTTAGTTTGATTTCTAGTTTCTTAAGTTCTTTGTATATTTTGGAGGTCAGCCCTCTGTCAAATGTGAGGTAGGTTAAAACATTTTCATTCTGTAGGGAGCCATTTTGTCATGTTGACTGTCTTCTTTGATTTTCAGAAGATTCACAGTTTTGGCATGTTCCATTTATTCATTTTTGCTCCCAGAGTTGATGTGACCAGCTGTCCACTTATATATTTCGATTTTTGGTCTGGATGGATTTATATGGAGGTCTATGAACCATTTGAACTTGAGTTTAGTGCATGGTGAGAGATATGGATATATTAGCATCCTTCTACATGTTGACTGCCAGTTATACCAGCACCATTTGTTGAAAGTTTTTGTTCTTCCATATCATATTTTCAGCTTCTTTGTCATCAGTTAGGTGTTCGCAGGCTTGATATCAGGCTGCGTTGATATCAGGCTATTGGATTCTATTTTATTGGTCTGCCTGTCTGTTTTTATGCCATTACCAAGTTGTTTTCATCACTCTACCTCTATGGTAGAGCTAGAATACAGGGATGATGATGCTCCAAGAAAATCCTTTATTTTACAGAATGATTTTGGTTATCCTGGGGTTTTTTTCCATTTGAAGTTGAATATTTTTCGATCAATTTCTGTGAAGATCGTGCTAAGATTTTGAATCTGTAGATTACTATTGGTAGGATTGCCATTTTCACTGTGTTGATCCTACCTTTCCGAGAGCATGGGAGATCTTTCCATTTTCTCATATCTTCTATAATTTCTTTCTTTAAAGACTGCAAGTTCTTGTCATACATTTTTCACTTCTTATGTTACAGTTACCCCCAAGACATTTTATGCCTTTTGTGGCTTTTGTGAAGGGTGATGATTCTCTGATTTCCTTCTCAGCCTGTTTGTCATCTGTATATAGAATTTTCTTTCATTAATCTTGTATCCTGCTACATTACTTAAGGTATTTATCAGTTTTGGAGCTCTCTGTTAAAATTTTTGGGGTCACTTATGTATACTATCATGTCATCAGCAAATAGGGAGAATTTGACTTCTTTTCAAAATTATATCCCTTTGATATCTTTGTTGTCTTCTTGTTAGAGCTAGGACTCTGAGTACTATGTTGAATAGGCATGGAGAGAGTAGACAGCCTTGTCTTCTTCCTGATTTCAGTGGGATTGTTTGAGTTTTTCCCCAATCAGTTTGATGTTGGCTGTTGGGTTACTGTGTATTTCCTTTTTCATGTTTAGGTATTTACAATTAGGAATGGGTAATTTTTAAGTCTCCAATAGACTTGCACTGCAGAAAATGTCAAATTTGAAGAATCACTTAAGAAGGATGCTAAGTTTTCACTTCAAGACTTCTTTGGTTTCTTTAATTTGATTCAATATTACTTGTATTTTAATGCCATGTATTGTTAGTGTTGATATGATCCTCAGATATCCTGTCCATTGTTTTCTAGTGACAGTGGCTTGTTCTATTAGTAGGTAATAAAGTGGTTTAGTGAGTAATGATCCCTGTTTCTGAAAAGAGAAGAGAATGGAAGACATATATAAAATTTTTGTTTTTGACACTAGAGCTGAAACCCATACTAGCCAAGGTACCCTACCACTGAACTACGTCCCTGTGCAAAAAAAAAAAAAAAAAAAAAAAAAAAAAAAAAAAGTGAAGACTCATTTGTGGAAGTTTTATTTGAATTTTGCAGTGATGTATTTAATGGATAATTATATGGGTGTATTGTTTTGGATTATAGCTCACTGTTATATACCCTTTTATACAATAGAAATACCCAGTCTTTGAAATTGATCTGAGACACTTACTTTGCACAATGAACACTAAATTTGGAAGAATTTAAAATGTGTCTTGTTTTAGGGATACTTCTTTTTGGAACATTTAACTCTAACAGCATTATTTACACATTTACAGTGAGTGGCTCACATGTGCTATATCTTCTGCTAGGTATCAACAAAGAACCTTTCCAGGTACTCATTAGAAGACTTCAAAGGGCAGTATCTGAAGAGTGCTGCTGTTTTACAGAGGTAAAATGTTACTCCTTGAGGCAAACAACTGGAATCCAATTGCAGAGAGGGAGGAGTGATGAGCAAAGTGTTCAAGACCAGGGTACAGAAACCCACAGAGATAGCTGGCTTGAACAACAGGGAGTTCAAGGACCCCCAAGACTGATAGGTGGTAAACCAATATGGGACAAACAGTGATCCCTTGAATGCAAGTCTCAGTTAGAAGTCCTGGCATTCTATGGGACCTGTGACAATGAACCCAGGATGTATCTATCCCTGGTGCCTGAAAGGATTTGGGATGCACATTTTCCACGGAAGGATATTAACTTTACCTAGAGAAACCTGAGAGAGTCTAGACCCAGGTAACTGGGCTCCTGGGCAGCTGGGCGACTGGGCCACTGGGCAGGTGGACCCTGATGTCCTCCTCTCCTCATCCTCTTACTGCTCCACTTCCTCAGTTCTCCTTCTGTTTTTACTCTGCCTGCCATGCCCTTCTTTCCTTGTTCTGCTTCCCTATTGGAGATTCAGCTCTTTATTAGGACCACCAGGTGTTTTATACAGGTACAGCTTCTCAGAGTTAAACAAATGCAGCACAAACAAAAGGCAAACACTTTGAAATGTAATACCACAACCGTGACTGTAGACCATGCCGAGTCCTGGACTATCAGGTCAGGACTGCAATGCATCAGAATCTCAGTCAGATGAACTGAAACTCTCACTCCTGGTTTTTGTTTATGACATTCTGTTTTCCTACTGGTACCCATCCTCCTCCAGTCTTCTTACTTGTTCCTGTTGGTTTAAATGTTACTTTCTTGTGTCATCTTCTCTTGACTTAATAGGCTCAGACATTTTCCCTCTGTCCCTCTCAGTTTCTATTAGCCCAGAAGCATAGTTAGCTTTCTTATTTCATGTTTCAAAGCACTCTGGTAAGCATATATTTGCTTCTCATGACTTTATATTTTGTAATTAATGATCTACCTCTTCTACAAGACTCCAAATTTTCAAATGAGAAAAGTCTGGGTCTATTCCATCCTGTTAGCACAGCACGTAGATTGCACATGGTAAAGGCTCAGTAGATATTGATGATTGAATTGAGTAAATATATAAAAATATCAGGCAATTAATAATATTATCTGATGTTTTTGTTATATTCCCTAGGAAGCAACAGGTAAGTGTTCCCTGTTTAAGTGTCCTCGAGGCGCTGGAGAATGACTCAGTCAAGTGCTTGCTATGCAAGAAGAGGACCTGAGATTAATCCCTCCAAACTGATGGCAAAGGAGGCATGTCCTGTAATCCCAGTTTGAGTGAAGTAGAGACAGGCGGATCCCTGGGACTTGCTGACCAAATGGTCTAGCCTAATTGAAAAGTTCCAAATGTGTTGAGAAACTGAGATGAAAACATCTGCTATTGAGCTCTGACTTCTATGCGTATAAAGTTTATATACTCAAACAGGTGTGTACACACACAAGCAAGGAAATAAACATTCGAGAGGTAGGCGTGTGATAGAAGACACCTAATAAAGTGAGTAGTGACCAATTAAAATAGTCAGTTAGAAAAAGGTTTTCATCCTGTTGCTGACTGGTTTATAGGGCATCTATATTTGTCTTGTCCAGCTAGTCAAAACTCTTTCCCCTTGTAATTTAGGTGTGCTTTACTTAACTAGCTTTATTTTCATTCAATATAAGCCCCTGCCAGCAGGTCATTGTTCTTACTCCTTAGAGCCTAGGTGTTGTCACAGAACCTTTCCAGAAAGACACTGCTATAAACTATTAACCACTGTCCAGGTCAAATCTGGGTTCTCCCCAGGTGTTCAGGTGCATTTCTGAGTCACTGTAATTGTATTTAGACTTCACAGGTATTGCTTCTCAAATAGTCTTACTTCCTCAGGTAGCTAATGAAAGCTCTGAGGACATGGATACAAACCAAGGCTCACACACACACACACACACACACACACACACACACAGTCTCTCTCTCTCTCATTCTTGGTTTGTGTGTGTGTAGATTCTTCAATGTTTAGACAGTGTGTTTATTTTAATGAATACTATACTACCTGTCAGTTACATGCTTAAACCAATCATCCATAGGTAAACAACAATTATGTTGTCAAGTATTGATGATAAAAATTAGTTGCTTACACTAAAATCTCAAAGGGCTTTAAGATGAAATTTCTGTGAAACATTTGTTTCTGGAATGTGAACGTTCCTCTGGATATAGGGAGCATTGCTAATATAATGTCATTCCCATGAGTATGACAGTGAGTCACTTGTCAAAAGAAAACAGTGGTTGATACAGAACAGCACTATTGTTGGGGTTTAAGAAACAAAATTATTGCAAAGTTCTTTAATTGTTTTAACATAGATTTCAAAATACCAGATTGAATATTTATGTCATCTTCTGTTTTCAATAGGATCACAGACAGCAAGAAGATGCTGTGAAACTTGATTTTGCAGAAGGTAATGTTTTGTTAAATTTTAAGTGGAAGTTCTTATTAACCACGTTGGGCGCCATTTGTATCGAGTACTGTTTTGTCCTGCTACCGCGCCGCCAGCCCCAAATAATACACAGAGACTCTGTATTTGATACAATGCTGTTGGCCCGGTTACTTGTTTTTTATCGGCTAGCTCTGCCTTAATTATTAATCCATTTTTGTTGATTTATGTATTTCTCTTACCGGGGAGCCGGTGGCATACTGCTTTCTCCAGACTCTCCATCTTGACTCCTCCTTACTACTTGTGGAAGAAGAGGAAGTAAGGTTTTTGTCCATTTGTCCTCAGGCTGCTTTACAGAACAATGGTAAATTTTAAGTGTGGAACACATTACAGTATTATATACCCAATATTTATATGTGTGCTTTTCTTAAAATTCTGTGCATTTGATGACATAGGGAATTTCATGGTCATCTTCTTGTTCAGTTTTCTCGTTAAAGTGAGAGTCCAGACTCCTCATCTCTTTTGTCTTTATCATTTCTCATATTTTATATTTTTAATTGTTTTAAACTCAATGATTTAAAATTGATATATTTAGTGATTCTACAACCACAATGAGAGAAAAAGCGATCTTGAGTCATATTGTATTTTTAAATGAGAATAAAAGTCATCAATATATCATGCTTGTAAAGATAACAAGTATTTTCTATACACACAAGTAATTCTGCTTTGTCACCAAGAAACTTGTACCCCATTGTGCCTTTGATTCTGTTCCTGTGACACAGACATCAGACATGAGAGTGAGGTGTCTTCTCTGCCAGAGAGTGAAGAAAGTAAAGAACAGGAAATTCCATTTCAGGGGTTAGAGAGCCCAGGGAAAACCTTACAGCATCAGCTGAAAGAACAGGAAGTTCATAATGGAATGGAGAGTTCCTGTCTTCAGGGAAGCATTCAGACCGTCCACTGACTGTCAGCACATCCAAGGTATCCATCCATCTGTGTGCTGTGTGCCATGCATCAGTTTATCACGAGAGGTTATTTTAAGACTAAAATATAGCTTGGTCAGAGGCATAAGAAGAAGTACACAGGAGATCATTCTGTGACTTTTAGATAAGTGAAGTAAATGTGACTCAAAGACATTTACCATAGGCATTGAGCTTACATTTTTAGAAGGATGGTTTTCTGCAGATTAAAGCAGACATTTGATGCATGTTAGTTGTGTACTCTTTGCCTATTCTTCACTACCTTGATATGGTCAGTATCCTAGCCGTGTAATATAGATCATTCCACTGGATTTCTTTCACAGTGTGATGGAATCCTGACATTCAGCAATGTCTACAGTAAACCTGTACCTTTTCAAAGTGTGCCTTTCTTGGCTTTCTCCAACTAACTATTCCTCTTTTCCTCATACCTGTCTTCTAATCTATGACAAAATCCTGTTCTCTCATGGGAACCACACCACTCCTCACCACCCACTGGTCCCTGCTTTTTCATATGGACTAATTAATCTAGTTCTTTCATAGGGTCTGTTCCTTATACAGTCAACTCAGTGCCAGCATTTTGCTCCTTTAAACTTCAGACAGACCACCTTATTGCAGTGATGTTTTGTACTGCATAATAGGACCCTGTAACAGTCTTGACTATTCTCACATACTCAGTGTCACTGTTCTCAGAATAAGCATCCTCCTTGCAGTCCTTAAATATATCAGTCTGCTTCTGCTTAAGAGTTTGCCTATACTTCCTTCCAATTGTCATGGATTCAGCACTCCCTGACATGTCCAACACTCTCACCCTTTGAATCCTCACTTGTAAACAGTGTCTTGAGGGTTTTGGGTCACCTTAAATGCATTACTATTGACTCTGATGAAGAAACATAAACCTGTAGGAGGAAGGGGTTTCTTGGGTTATTAGGAAGTTGTTTTATTCTAAGGATTCATAATCCCTGGCAAGTAGTAGGAGCTTAGTCTATCCTTGATGTTTTGTAATTGACATTGTAAGTATGCTTTAGATGTGTATAAAGTGGCTTTTCTTGTGCATTTCAATGTAGTTATGAAGTAAGCATCATTCACAAGTAATGATTCGAAGATAATATTGTTTGCATCTATAAATTAGTGACATAAGGGAAGTTATGGAATTTAAGCCAATGTCTGTGGAACAATTTCATTGCACATAGCTGAAATGTTGCATACTAGAACACCAGGAAAATAGAATAGAGGCTAATTACAGATACATGTGGTAGACATCTTATTGGTAGTACAGAGAATATCTTATGATCCCTTGTTTTTTGATCGAGAATATGAATCTTGACTTCATTTTATAAAGGGTGAAATCAGAAAGTGAGCACATCAGGTCTAATAGTAGCAGTGAATTCAGTGTTAACCAAACTAGCCTTTTTCAATTTGGGATAAATAGCAATAAAGCTTACAGAATGAACTCATTGCCCATGAAGTGTCAGGATCTCGGGTATTGCACTTAACAGCAATAAATCTTTTATCATAGAGAGATAAGAATGCATCAATGATATCGCTGTAGTATTTGATGTTGTACATTGTTTGTAGTACTGATTATTTGACAAGGACTAGGTGCCACTAGTAAAGCTAGACAATGACATCATTTGTATGTGGTCAGTTTTAGACAGGACAAAATGTGAGAGAGAATAGGAGAAAAATGTAGAACAGAACAGAATAAACAAAGAAATTGGAAAAGAAAAATACAGAGTGGAACAAAGAAGGCAGTATGGATACATGTGAATGGGGAGTGGTCAATTATATTTCCTAGAGATGAAAATTATTTTTTTCCATTTTCTTCTTCTGTTTAAATGTTCATGTTGCTTTATTTTATTGTGCACAGAAACATTTAACAAAATATAAATTAATGATTGCTTGTAAAACAATGTAAAAGAGACATACTAAATACCACATGGAGAATAGATTTAAACAGCAAATCCAAAAGTTACTATATAACAAGGAACCTTATCTTCCTACCCCTGTACCTCATTCCAAATGATGGTGATCATTCTGACCTTTGTTGTTGTGTGTGTGTATTAAATGTTTTAATAAAATTGACATAATGGGGTCTTTTCACTATATAATGTATCTTTAATAACTTACAAAACTAATGACAGAATGCATACCTTAACTACTTCATAAAAAGGTGTCAAGTTTATCTGTGGATCTACAAAGATACTCTATTACATAACTTTTATATATAAAAGGTAATAAAAATATGACATGTTACAATATCTGTATGCCTTGTCTATAATTTCTTGCTTCCCCCTTTCCCACTATATGGATATATGCTATAAAATTTATAAAATGAGTCAAAAACCATAGTAATATCAACTACAAACTTTTGTTTATACTTAGTGTTGATCCACATGTATTAAAGGAATGTGACATAGAGGGAACTGATTACTATGGAAATTGTGTACATGATCACATCACCTTCATCACAGAGGTATCACATTTCTTCTCTTTTTTATTAAACATTAAAATTCCTTGATATTTTTAACGGTAATTTCTATGGTTGTGTTTTGGTAAGTATCTACTAAGGAGAAATACTTAACTATTTAAAAACTTTCAATTTTGTTATCAAAAGAAATGATAAGTTGAGGGCTTTAAGTTTTGCTTATACTATATGTTACCAATTTAAATATTGTCCTAATTTATTTCATTTTGATTAATGTATAGTTAATTCACCTCCCATGTTCCTTTTTCAATCTCAGGTCTCCTGCATGTCCCCGTTTTACTTCTAAATTCAAGGTCTTTTATTATTATTATTATTATTATTACACACACACACATACAAACACAGATACAGAAAAATAGACACAAATAAAGAAAAACACACAGAGACACACAGAAAGACAGATGCAAATACACAGACTCCCCCCTACACACACACACATACACACACAAACACATGATTTACTACTTTGTTTCATTGCCCTGATCTTACTGTGGGGATGCAGAAAAGGCCATCTTTCGAATAGTGTTCAGGAATCCCCAAGGTTCTAGGTTGGTTCTTCATGTAGCAGGGGTCATATCTTCTAAAAAATAACTTGAAACAGTGTCTGCCACATGGGAAACATTCTGGAACTCCACTCTTCACATGTCTAGCAGCAGAACTGTGATCTTCATCTACATTCAGCAAAGATCAGCTCATTGCTCTCTATATTCTATGCATCTAGTAGAGATATAGCAACACCCTGTTTGCTCCTGCACTCATGTAAATCCTATGTTTGGATGAAATTCCTATATTAAGGTTTGTATGAGGCAGCCTCCAGGCCTATCAGGACTATGTCTTGCAAGAAAGACAGAAGGCAGGCCAAGAGGAAGAATTGAGTTGGGACTGGAAAGAGGAGAACATCCTAACTACTGCCAATGCCTATCAAGTGACATCTCTGAAGAAAGGACCAGGGCCCTAGCCAGCACCCAGAAGTCAAGGAGCACTGACAGTCCCAAAGAAGCTAGAACACACCTGTGTGGGACCTAGAACCTATTTCCAGTCCCACCACACACACGTGGAAGTGTTCTAGAAGCTCTATCTTAGTAAGAGATCTAAAAAGTCCCCGTGATTGAAGTCTAAAACTCAAAGGAAATGTGAGGTGCCTAAAGCTTGGGGAGGAAAGGCCAGTGTTGGTCTGTGCTGTTAATCGCTGAGGAACTGTGGGTTCTAGAAGGAGAAGATGAGGAAGACAAAAAGATGCTGTAGACTGACATCCTGGGAACTGTGGCCACTGCAAATGTTGACAAGTGTCCTCACTGAATACATTCAGAACTGAGAGACTCTTGGCTGCTGGATCATAAATGGATCATGTGCCTGTCCTGGATTGAGTGACACAGTAGCTCGTATGTGAGATCAGCATTATGGAAACATTGTTCACTGTGTCCCAGAACCACTGGGAAAACTGAGCCCAACTTTGACAGCCTAGAGAGTAAGATGACAAAAGTTGGCAGCAGCACTAGCATTGGGAGCTGAAGGCACTGTGGGAGAATAGAGCTGCAGGGCTCATCTGTCTGAACCTCCAAGCCCTGGCAGTATAACTGGTACAGTCCCAGTGGTAGTCAAAAGTCTGGGGAGAAAACCTCTTAGTGAGCTTAGCCAATGTCATCCCCACACTGAACAGGGCAGTAAGTCTGAAATTGCATAGAAATATCCACTTCAAAGTAAGAATGGCAGAGTGAAAAGTAGCCTTGAAAACATTCTTTTCTTTATATAAGTGTCATAGATAGTCCAGCAGGAAGCTGTAGAAATGATTGTTCTGAAATGCCTCTTGTAGCTTGCCTTTAGTCGGATTTTTCCTCACCATGTGTCTAACCTAGCTGAGGAGATTCAAGAGCATTGTCCTTAATGTCTACAAAATTACAAAATTGTTTTTTTTTAGGAGGGTTTTTTTTTTTTATTAAAGAACACAGGATAAACTAGCCTATACTCTGTTTCAAGGTTGCCAAACACTTACTAGTACCACTTTTCATTTACCTGGAAAGGACAATAGGTGAAGATATATGTAAGTTTTGTAAGTTAGTTGCATAGTAATGTTCCAAGATCTTGCCAAGAGTATTGTGGCTATGTACAATGTTGTCTGCCAAACCTGACAACCTCAGTCTGATCCCTAAAGCCCACATTGGTGGGAAGAGAAAACCAATCCCCACAGTTTGTTCTCTGCCTACCTCATGCTCTCTGGATCAGAAGACACACTCAACAAGTAAGTAAATGACTAATAAAAACAAGAATGTCACAGCACATTTAGAAATTCATGCCCATGTGTCTGCAGCAGAGTCTATACCTCAAAGATTTTTTTTTTGTTTTGGACAAAAGCATTCTGACAAGTTTTAAGGACAAAAATTCACCACTGGGCTGAAGTAGCACACACATGTAATCCCAGGCCTCAAGATGCAAAGTATCAGAGGCATAGTATAGCAGATTATATAATGAGTATGTGGGGACATTGTTTTCCTGTCAATTGAACTTGCCCTTATCCCAAACTCTTGTCACATTCTCTTCCTTAGAAACTAAGGTAGTCCTTTTCTGGATTTTTTTTTAACTTTTGTTTATCTACCACGTTATATATTCTTTGACTGAATATGTTTCTAAAGTTTTCCTGTGTTTGTATTTGTCAATCTATGTATAATGTGTGTTTCATTTGAGATTCCTCCATGTTTCTACAGCTATCTGTAAGTTATCTTCGGTTGTTATGGAGACTTGTCTTTTTAACTGTATGTGAATTTTCTGTGTCTGAACCTTTTGTACTTTCTGGTTTAGCTGTTGGAGTCAGAGCTGTTACCAACACTCCTTTGAAATTTCTAATACACAGGGACATCTTCCCAGCCTCCTAGGAAGTGAATCACTACGTCATGGGATATGTTTCTTTAATTTCTTAAATGATGCCCCATGTTTTTTTCATTTGAGAGCTTGCCATGTCCTCCAGGTTGGCCTCAAGCTTTGTGTAGCCAAGGATGGCCTTGAGTCTCTGGTCCTCTTGTCTTTATATTCCCAGGCCTGGGGTGACAGATAATCATTACCGTGCCTTGCCCCTATCTGTGGAATAACAATCCCGTTGGTGTGGCACTCACTAGCAATGTGTGAGTGTTCCATTGCCAATACCTTGTATTGTCAGACAAGTTGCCAGTCTGCTGGGTGTGTTGTGCACAAGTATAGGGCTTCCCTTTTCACATCACTGTAGACTAGGTAGATTTTACTTCAGTGTGTGCTTAAGGGTTATGTCACCACTTTTCATTAGGATCTGCTTGAATTGAGCCTTTTAGAGAGGAGTGTTCATCATGTCAGGTGAGGGCTCTTGCTACATCTTTAGTAATTGTGTTCCATATAGTTTTAAGACAGCACCAATTTTAAATCTCTAGGAAGGATCACATTTGTAATAGAAGAGCTGAATCAGAGCTGGGTGTGGTGACTGAAGCATATGATCCCAGGATTTGGAAGACTGAATGAAGGTCTGGGACAAACAGCTGTGTTGTTCCTCACTTTCCACCATGTTTGAGAATTCATTTCCTGTTCTTCACAGTGGAATAAAGAAGGCTAGATCTATAGTGGTTTTAGATGTTCACTCTCTGTCTCTTTCACATTGTAGGAGTGAAGGGATGGCAGATGTATGCTGCCATGGATTTAGTTGGGTTCTGGCCATCTGAATACAGGTCTGTACACTTGTTTGGCAAGTGCTCTACCCAACAAGATTCATCACAAACCACAGTGTTGCTTTACTAAACTTTGTAGAAATTTGCAGTGCCTAGTCTTCAATCAGCAGTGTGTACTGTAGTGCAAAGAAAACAATCTGAGAACTTTTTATTAAAAGAAGGATTGGGGTCCAGAATATATACAGAATTAAAATGACAGAAAGAAAAATCCTATTCAAATAAGCATGAAATGAATAGAAGGTTCTCAAAAGAAGAGATACTCATGGAAAGCAAGCATGTGAAAAAATGCATCAGAAAATATGTACACTGAAACTTCACCGGGATATAATTGCACTTCCTTCAGATTTTTACAACAGGACAGAATAAAACAAGCTAGGTTGTGCAGTGAGAGGCATACTCACACACTTGAGAGGATGTGAAATAATACAGCGATTGGAGTAAGACAATGGGATCGAACAGCCACTATTCTTCTTGCCCTGGTAAAATAAGTATGAAGAAGTGACTTTGGAATGAAGGGTCCATTCTGCGTAACAGTTTTTGAGGATCATGGCTTCAGGACAGGGCAATGGAGCACGGTGTAGGGAGCAAGCAGCTGGCTAGTCACTTTGCACTGGTGTTCAAGAAGCAGAGGGTGATCATTGCTAATGCTCACAAACATTCTCCTCTGAATTTAGTTCAGGACCAAGTCCTTGAAATCGTGCCATCTCTGCATTTAGGGTGGGATTTTTCACATCTAACAGCCTAATTAAGAAAGTTCCTCAGAGGTATTTCCAGAGGCTCCATTCTTAGGAGACATCTCCAAGAACCATCATACAGATATTAGTAATAATAAAGATTCAGACAAGCATCCTAGGTTTATAACTAGAGAAAGTGAAATCAGTCTGTTGAAGAAAACCTTGCATTCCCATGCTTATGGCAGTAGTTGATCTCAACGTGTAGATGAATGGCTAAAGAAAATACTGTATAAATACACAATGAATATTATTGAGCAAAAGATTGAATGGAATCCTGTTATTTTTTAAAAAGATTGAAAGGATGGGAGGCATGTCCTTTCAATTCCAAGAGAAGTTTTTTCACTGTAGTGATTGCAATGAAAACTGTCTTCTACATGTTCCTGTATTTGAACAATTGATGTCCTGTTGTTGTTTGTGGGGTGTGTGTGTGTGTGTGTGTGTGTGTGTGTGTGTGTGTGTGTTTCTGTTAGTCCAGTCTTCTTTTTCTACCATGTGAGACACAGTTAGAAGGTCTCATCTCTTAATCAGTTCCTCACCAAAATCAAATTTACTTCTGGCTACTTGACCATGGATTTCCAGCTTCCAGAACTGTGAGATATAAACATGTGTTTTCATAAAACTCTCTATTTGTTACATGGTGTTGCTGTTTAGGGTATGGATGTTATCTTTCTTGCTGTGATTTTCTAGGATATAATGCCTCCAGGGGATGTAGGTAATACTCTGAGGAACATATACTATTCCTCACACTCTAAACAGAGTGTGTAAAAAGCTCTCAAAATGTCACGTAAGAAGGAATTGGTACTGAGTATAAATATTCAAACCTACTGGGTCCATATGTGTCTGCCTGGAGAGGTGATGAAGGATTGAGTACATATATGGTCTCTTTTCTGGTCCTCATTTATCAGGAGAGGAAAACAGAAGCTGATATGATTAGAAGACTATGGTGATGGAGTCAGTATTATTTGGTTCAGTTTGTCTTTTGCCTACCACATAATCAATACCATAGATGAATGAATGAAAGTTAAATTATCAGGCATTTGCCTGACAGTACTCAGTATGGCATTTTTGTGAAAATTCTGAGCACAGGATGAATAAAATGAATTGAAAGAGCATTAAAGTAATAAAAAAGCTAGTTCCAGTGTTCTTAGAAATACCTTGAACATATCAGAGTCTGGAAGGATTACCTTTAATATTTACAATCTGCCTAAAAAGCTTTATTTCATTATCTACCATTTTTATTCATAGACTTAAGCACTTTATTCTATTAAACAGAGCAAGTGAGTCACTTCCCGGACTGGAATTTGAATCTAGATGTTTAAGTTCTCTCTGCATTGTGAGAAACTCTTATGGAGGACAGATCACAAAGCCCACCTACAGTGTAAACAGTTATACTATCTAAGGCTTCTCAGTTAGGTAAATGCTACCTGTAAGTTTGATGGGAGATGCCATTATGTATATACGTTTCTCATACTGGTTAATAATAAAGCACTGTTGGCCAATAGGAAAGGAAGATAAGAGGGACTAGGAGACAAGGAGGAAATAGGAAGTAGTAAGGAGGAGTCAAGATGGAGAGTCTGAAGAAAGCAGTATGCCGCCGGCTCCCCGGTAAGAGAAATACGTAGATCAGCAGAAATGGGTTAATAATTTAGGCAGAGCTAGCCGATAAGAAACAAGTACCTGGCCAACAGTATAATATCAAATACAGAGTCTCTGTGTATTATTTGGGGCTGGCGCAGCGGCAGGACAAGACCGGGTGGCGGCAGGTGGAAAAAACCGTACTCCTTACAGATGGCGCCCACGTGGCCAGTAAGAACTTCCACTTAAAATTTAACAAAAGGTTAAAGATGGGTTTTAGAAACAAAAGAACAGAGATAAGCAAGGTTTCTTGGTAGCAGCATTTTTCTCAGTTGGACTCTGACTTGCTAGAGACACGCAGATTGTGCGGCTCCTTTAAGGGAAGATTCCTGACTCAGCTTAAGCGGCAAAAAACTGCACAGCTTTTAAATAACTCTGCTAACAATTTATTGTTGTGTATGAGAGATGGCAATGGCAGTGACCACATCTCCAAGCCGGCAGCATGCTTTCTGGGTGGCAGCGCAGACCAAGGCAGTGAGCACAGCTTTCCGTGCTGGCCGGTAAAAGTACCCGCCACCATCTTTGGTAAACCGCGGCAGAAACAAAGACTTTCATCTTAACAATGTTGTTGTTTAACAGATAAAGACTCATGGCCAGAAAAAGATAAAGATTTACAGTAGAGACAGATTCACATTAAGAAAAGGTGCTAAAAGTTTACAGTGTGTTTTAAAAAAAAAAAAATACATAGGCTTGGGAGAGAAAAATAAAATGGTTTTAAATAGACAAAGAGGAACTGGGTGTTGTAGCACACGCCTTTAATCCCAGCACTCAGGAGACAGAGGCAAGCAGATCTCTGTGATTTGCAAAGTAAACCTGGTATGCAGAGCAAATTCCAGGACAGATAAGAGTTACACAGTGAAACCCTATGTCAAGAAATAAAATAAAAGTAAAATAAACAGAGTAATAATAAAGCCAGGTAAAGATGAAAAGCTCAGAGAGAATCTGGTTACTGTATGCTATAGTGTTGTCTCTGCATTGTTTGACTGCTGAGAAAATAAGAACAACTGATAAAGGAAATGCTGCTGAATTAATTCAATTTATATATTTTAAAAATGCTTTGACTCAAACATTTAAGTTCAAGGACAAGTTACTGGGGAAAAGGATTTCTATTTTTGTTTCCACAGAAAATAAAAAGCTGTGGATTCCTTCCAGACTTATGTGGTTTGAGCAAGCCAGACCCCCTGAAACAGAGTTCCTGATGATCCAACATTCAAAACAGCTTGGACAAGGCAGTCTTGCAGACTACAGCCAGCATTACTGCGTCTTCTTAGGATCCCCCATGACAGTGCCCCCTACAAGCAGGAAGTAGTTTAGAAAGAACGACGCCCAAATTCCCAAATATTGTTTATGAATGTTTGTTTTCATTTAAATGGACTTGGTTATAAATGGGTAATGAACACAGCCGATTATTTTTAAAGGTAAAAAGGAAATTATGGTATTGATATGATTATTTTGTTTTGGAATGGATTTTCATTTATTGATACAATTTAAGGTCAATTTTGTGATGTGTATATTTCTCCTTTTGTTTAGGCATTGTGTTTATATAGTTCATTCAGAAACATATTGTATAATGTAGTACAGATTATAGATAATTACCTATGATAGTCAAAGCTTAGAGTTAAGTTAGTTAGGTTTTCAAGATACACAGAGATGTATTTGAGATAGATAGGCATTCTTCAAACCTTTCAAAGACCTACAGAATATGGCATTTAAAATGGTTTAGGGTTTTCGTGACAGTGAGACATAATTGCTCTTGGCAATACCACCTGCACCAGAAAAGAAGATGGACATTGAAGAAACTCGTTTTGGAGTTTGCTTTCAATATGGCAAGACTAGCCATGTGGACAAGATACTGCTCTTGTCTGGACTGTTGGACTTTGTGCTGTATAAACTGGACATGCAGGACCCACAGAAAATTGACTGCTGACTCAAGATGGACATTGCTACAGAGTTCCTGCTTCATGGAAGAATCTGCCAGACAGTCTGCAGGATATAGAGAAAAATGACTGATAAACTGCCAATACAAGAAGACAGTTTAAAGTTTCCTGCATTGCTGAAGAGTCTGCCAGACACACTATGGCCTATGGGCTGAAGATGGAAGATTACAAAAGAACTTTGGGTGACCAGGCAGTGAGTTGTCTCTGTCATTTCTAGAGTTTAAATATTATCCTTCTGTGGTCTTTGAGGGAGTTGAAGACAGATAGTTAAGGTTATAGTTTTCTTAGTATTAAAGATAAGTTAGACTTTAGACACAAAGATGGGATAGATGATGGAATGTTTTCTTAAATCTTGCTAAATGTTAATGGACTAAATAATGTTAACTGTGATTCTTATTTGATAACTGTTATGTGATATATTTTGCTATGTTAAGGTTAAAACCCTTCTTTTTATTTAAACAGAAAAGAGGAGATGATGGGAGATGCCATTATGTATATATGTTTCTCATACTGGTTAATAATAAAGCACTGTTGGCCAATAGGAAAGGAAGATAGGAGGGACTAGGAGACAAGGAGGAAATAGGAAGTAGTAAGGAAGAATCAAGATGGAGAGTCTGAAGAAAGCAGTATGCCGCCGGCTCCCCGGTAAGAGAAATACGTAGATCAGCAGAAATGGGTTAATAATTTAGGCAGAGCTAGCCGATAAGAAACAAGTACCTGGCCAACAGTATAATATCAAATACAGAGTCTCTGTGTATTATTTGGAGCTGGTGCGGCGGCAGGACAATACCAGGCAGCGGGCATAAAAACCGTACGCCTTACAAAGTTTGTATATGTTCTCCCAGAGGGGAATGGTAAAATGTCTGTTTCACATGCTTGTCTTATCTTTACAGGATTGTATGCCATCATAGGTGTTTAATACCATGTCTCTTACTTTAAATGTCATACCTTCATCTTGCCATGATGACATCTTTTTATTTCTATTAGGTTCTTTTTTTAAAATATAACAACTGGCAACCAATCCCCTTTTATATTTGCTAGTTTTCACTTTGCAAGTGTCCATACTCAGCTAATACGAAGAAATATACAGCACATGCCTTTCTTTGCATCTCAGTTTCAGTGTGACAGGTGTGGAGTCTGAGAACTTTGAGCAGCTTTCACAGCAGCAGCATCTGCCTCCTTGCAAAATGAGCCTTGCCTGCAGTTCAGGGATAGATGCATAGAGACTTTGTACCCAGTAAATGTAAGAGAGAGCCAGCAGCTCCAGCCAGATCCCAGGCACCCTGGCAGCAAAGATAGAGCTCAAGTGAGATCTCTGCTCCATCCCCCACACTCCATGCCTCCCTTCTCCCTGTCACCTTCCCAAATGTCAGGCTCTGGGGAGAAGAAAAAAGAGCAACAAGTTCAATAAGATGCAGGGAAGGAGAGCCACCAGGGCCAACTCACTCTGGCAAAGGGATCTGTTGCTTCCCAGGGGCCAGTAGGTGGCAAAACCTGCAACCCTCTAAGGCAGAATTCTGTAAAGATTCCACTCATTCTTTCATTTTTTAAAATTTCCTTTTGCTCAAAACAAATGTTAACATTACTTAGGCCAATATATACATTACCTGCAAACTTCCTGAAAATGTTTACCTATATAATTTGTACCTATGATTTTTAGAAAACACCATATTATATTTCAAGCCAACAAAGAAATACACCTCTAATATTTACATACTGCAATTAAATTAATATATATAAAATAATTACAATTAAATTGCATGTTTACCAACAAAACCCAATAAAAGCACAAACATCCAAAAAGAAGGTCACAGAGAAGTACTAAAAACGCATCAAAGATTTTATAAAGGGGTTTAAAAGGCTGCAGCTCAAAGTGCACCGCAGAAATGTCTTGGAGTACAAAGACTAGATAAGCAAAATATTACCATACACAACAAACTGTCTTCTCAATAAAATGAAAAATACTTCGAACAGGCTATCCATATAAACTGTTTTGAATGTTAATAAAAAGGAGACTCCTAACCTGTCCAAATCAGAAAGCACACAAATAGTATAGTTACTGTCCAAAGTCAGCCAAGTGCAAATTGGTCCTCGACCATACCCGAAGATAGGCAGAGGCAGCCAACCTGACAACATCCAGGCAGCATGGCTAAACCCTCCATCCAACTGTGCATACAACTGGCCATCTTCTCATTGAGTTGACTTTTAATTTCCTTTCTATGCGATGATCAATGGCTAGTGGTTAAAATTACTGGCTCAGAAGTCACCTAAAAAACATCCAAGGAAAAGAGATCATTCTCATTACAATTTCCAAAGAATTTTCAAAATACTCCTTAAAATTACACATTTTAACACATATGCTAGCAGAATACTATTCACATCTCCAAAGTCTCTAGATATCTATACAGCTATGCAGAACCATGGAGGCAACAATCCTAATCACTAACCACAGGGACCATCTGGCTAGCCATAATTTATGGCACAGAACACCTTTACACCTTATTTCTAAATTCTTCATCTTGAAGTGATAAGGTGACTATTAAAAACAGAGCAGGAATTGGATTTCCAGGATACAGCACAAACACTGAGAGTAACACAAAGTTTGCTCAATTCTTATGAGAAAAATAAAGAAGACATTCCCAGGAAATGGCCATACCAAAATCAAATTATAGGGTGAAAATAAGGAGTAAACACAGAAGTGTTGGTTCTGTGTACCAAAAACTACAATCACTATTATGAAACATCACACTGAACACAAGCACCAGATAAGTCCAATTGGATGGCACTTGACATTTGCAAGAATCATGTAACACTCTTCTCTGACTCTTCCAGTATCAAATGAGCTTCCAGTTGACATCAGGCTTTACCATTAGATTAGGCATAAAGGAGATCAGAAAACATGCTGGACCCCAGGTGCTCTAATGACACGTTTCTCATTCTTTAATTTTAAGATTTTTTTTTAGACTATTGGATTTTAACATGGATTGTGCTATGTATGGAAGGCTGTCCTCAAATCCTAATCCTTCTGTGTCCACTTCCCAAGTGCTAGGATTCCGGGCACGTGAAAAAATATTTGTTATCAGTGAGATCATGCCTGTAACCCTAGCATTCAGAAGGCAGAGGCAGGAAGACCCCTGGTTTGAAGAAAAGTTGGAATATACAGCAAGGCCCTTCACAAATAAATAAATAAATAAATAAATAAAAATAAGAGGCATTCTAATGCATACATGAACTCCTTCTGTGACTAGGAAACACATCACATGAGATTCAGTTGTAGTAAAAATAATGATCTACACCTTTTATAGGAGTTGGCAGCCAACATCAGAATGTTGTGACCATATGTCTAGGTCCCACTACTCTAAAGGCAAACATATACTCCAACTGGCTCTCTGAAGACAATACCTAGACCTACACTCTGGGCTGTGTTTGCCATTACAACTCCATTAGATACACCGTTCTTCTACTCATACCATACTTTGTTCTGTACATACTCACAAACTGAAAATAGGACAAATGTAAGGAATTTGCTTACTCCTTTCTCCAGTTTCTCCCCAACTCTGAAAGTACTCCATTGTTCCTTTTTCAATTATAGAAACGTATGGGTTAAAGCAGACTATTTAAGGCTGCTTTTTAAAATATTTTTCTATTCCAAAAACACCTTCAAAAAAAATCAAGAAAAATAATGTTTACAACATTAAAATACATTTTTATCTTACTCTAGGATACAGCAGGTTATTCCAACAAAGAAAAAGTTTTTAAATTTGAAAAAGAAAACAGGATTTCTAAAACCTAAAATATGTATGGAAACTTAAGACCATCCATTCCATATACTGATATAACATTTTTTTGAATAAGGGCAGCCCTCTACCTGGGTCCTAGAAAATTATATGTCATCTTCTAATATCCCACCACTTTTTACTCAAGGGCTCACTTTCCTATCCTGGTTATCTTGTAATCGTCAAACACTACCCAGTCAACACTCTCCCAAAAGTCCATTGTACCTCACCATGATTTTATCCTCCTCCATACATGTTCTCATTATATTTCTAGATAGCATTCATCATTGACAGTATCTTCCACAAGTTTAGAACAGCTTGAATAAAATGGTTTTGTTAAAATAACTATTAGCCCTTTGAGACAATTAAATCTTAAAACTCTAATAAAAAAAATTCTGTTGATCCCATCACCTCAGGTGCTCTACCAGAGGTGAGTCTGGGACCAGTTCAGGCTTAATTCCCCTCCCCCTTCTTCCCTGGGAACTCCCTGCATTAGCTGTGCACCTTGCTCCCCCTCTCTATCCTGGCCCTGGATAGTACAGTCCTGGTTCTCTGCTCCATACACCACCCAGTACCTGCCTTCCCCCCACCCTTTGTCCTGATGGCCTGGTGCTCCGGGTGAGCATTGGGCCAGAGGCCATGGAACTTCATGGGTCTACTCTGAGCATACTGGACCCCCCTATCCATGTGGGACCACCTTGAGGCCACACTAATCTCATCTTTGTATGCCATAGCCTCCAGCTCTGCCAGAGGACCACCTTCAGTCCCAATTCCCCTGACCTTTGGACCCTATCACCTGGCCGCTGCTAGAGGAAAGACCTACAATAGAGCTTGGATCATCAACAGTTGCAGATATCGAACTACTGAACCACCAGGAGAACAGGGTAGAGATAGAAGGACTCTACCTTCTCCTACTGGGAGAAGCATTGGGAAGACAACATACAAAAAAACACACAACACTAGAAAGACCAGTATGACACCACCAGAATCTAGGGACTCTATACCAACTAGACCTGAACACACCAAAGCAATGGAAGCAGAAAAGAACAACTTAAGAAATAACTTCATAAAAATGATAGAGACCCTCAAAGATTATATCAGAAAATCCCATAAAGAAATGGAAGAAAATACACACAAAAAAAGTGGAAGAAATAGAGGAAACACCAAACAAAAAATTCAAGAAATGAACAAACCTCTTAAAGAAAATAAGGAAAGCCCCCCCTAAAAAAAAAAAAACAATCAAACAGATGAAGGAAACAATTCAAACCAGGAACTTAGAAATCTAGCAATAAGGAACTTGAATTTCAAAGCCAGGTATGGTGGCTCAAGTGTATAACCCCAGCATTTGGGAGGTAGAGACAAAAGGATCAGGGGTTCAAGATTATCTTCAGCTAACTATGGACTAAGAGGCTAGCCTAGACTATAACACATGAAAAAGAAACAAAGGACATTTGAATTTTAGCTCATTTAAAACCAAATATAAGACAGCAGAGAAGATTCAGTACAGTGTTCACCATGCAAGCATGGTGGTTGGAACCCCAGCACCCATGTGAAACAGCTCCATGTAGAAGCATTTATACTCCCAGTGCTGGAGAGACAGACACACACTTCCTGGACCTCACGTTCACAACAAGTGTAGATGAATCAGCAAACTCTGGCTTCTAAGAGACCTTGTCTCACACACTAAAGCAAATGTCCATAAAGAAGGAGAGCTTGCATCAACCTCTGTCCTCTGCATGCAGGCCCAACACATGCACATATGCACACAGATACAGAACACCCCTCCCCCCGACACACACACAATCATACACAGACAGAGGTAATGAAAGTAGAGAGGATATCTCAAACATAAGTGCTTTAAGAATGAATATAAAATAAGCATATAAAAGTTAATTAGTCTCAAGAGGAACTGAAGAATTGCAAAGGAATAACTCAAAAGACACACTGGAAATCAGAGTGTCCCTTGTAGCACACATTCTTTTCTGGCATATTTTTATCTGGAAATAAAGGGAAAACTAAAACTATACATTTTATATGGTAAAAGATATAATTATAAATGTAATCCGATACTATTTCAAGTTAAACAGGAAAATATAGTGAAAATGTTTTAAGATTATTTTATTTTTGATGCTGAAGAGCATATATATATATGTATATGTACATATATATATATATATAATTTCTCTGAATTTCTTTAAGTATCTATGGCAACATTTAATAATTCACTATAAGTAATTTATAAAAAGCTAAAGTATACTGAAATAAAAATGAATGCTACCTGGAACGCAAGTCTGTATGCCTCTTACCTTAAAAGATTTTCAGATCAACACACTGCCAATATTTGTGTGTAGAATATGACAAAAGGACATATGATGCCACATAATTTTCAGAGTGATTGAGAAAACGGGATGTTTGTAAACAAAGAATATTGCTACTTTTCCTCAAGCAATACCAAAACCTATATAACCTATACCATGACAGGTAGTTGGAAGATGTTATATAAAGTACATATTTATGCATTTGAAGCTAGCATGGTCTACTTAGTAAGTTCCAGGACAACTAGAAATGAATAGAGTTTAAAAAAAATAAAAATGAGGCACTCTCTGTTTTCTTTTCAATAATACACATTTATTTAAAAAAACTCCTATTTGGTAGATATGTGTGATAAATTTGTCTCAAATGATACTATTATAAGAAGAAATGATTGTTAAGAACATTGCATTAAAATTAATTTGCTTTCTTCTCTTCTTTAAATCTTTCTTTTAACAGTGAATGAATGGAGAGAGAACTAGGAGAAAGAGAATGGGAGGACAGGAAAGCACATGCAACTAGGAAGATTGAGTCAGGGTAGGAAAAGAAGACAGGAGAGAGAGAGAGAGAGAGAGAGAGAGAGAGAGAGAGAGAGAGAGAGAAACATAAAAGAGGGAGCCATTATTGGCTTTCAGAGAAAACTGAACCTACAGAAATGTCTAGAGACTTGCAAGACTGACTCCAACTAACAATTTGAGCAACAGTGGAAAGGTTACCATAAATGCCCTTCTGGGATAGTGAGATCAACAACTACCTTATCATTATCATGGAGCCCTCATCTAGTACCTGTTGTAAACAGAAGCAAGCACCGATTAGGTAAAACTGAGTCGAACTAGAATCCAGATGTACAGAGAGAGGACAAGACCAGGCTGCAGAAAGACATAGATACAGCTGACCTGAACAAGGAGGAACTAACTGTCTGACTGATAGCTGGGCATCCAGCATGGGACTTGTCGCGCGCAACCTTTGCCGATAAGGAAGACGCGGCAACCGAAGATTTGTCCAGCAGAATCTTTATTGTAGAGCTCTTTACATGCTGATGGAGAAGGACCCCAAGCCCCAAATGCGCATGGCTTAAATAGCCCGCAGGGCGACGTATTCGTCTGTGATTGGTGCTCCGCAAAACGCCCAAATGATATAGCCTCTCTGATAGGGAGAGCTACCATATAGAAATTACCATATAGTAGCGCATGTGCAATTAACATAGCTAATGCTGTAAACAAGAACCAGGAAGCAGGAAGCCAGCGCCATCTTGTAATGGCGAATACGGCTCAAGACAGGACTGAATCAGACCCCGTGAACATGGGTCTCAGCTAGAAGTCCTGAGCAGTCCCTATGGGACCTCAGACAGTGGAACCAGGATGTATTCCTGGTGCACAAATGGATCTTGTGGACACATCATCCATGGAGGGATACTCCCTTAACCTAGAGACAGGAGAGAAGTTCTAGTCCCTACTTCAAATGACCTGTCAGATTTACATGACACCACCTGAATGGCATTACCCTACATGTGGAGTGGAGTGGGGTGTGATGGGAAGCGAGAGTGGCCAGGGTGCATGTGAGGGGCGAGAGATGTTAAGAAGAGGGAGGTAGGGAAAGAGGGAGGGTGAAGGGAGGGAGGAAGGCAGGTAGAAGGAACTGGGATCAACATGTAAAATAAGTAAGTAAAGAAATAAACAAATAGAAGACAACCTGTTGTTGTAGCTCCTGCAATGGGTCAGAGCCCCTATACTGAGTCCTTTGGAGTCCTCTGACCACCCCTACTCCTTATGCTTTTAGAGATGCAGGTGAAGTGTAGGGCTGGTGATGGGGTCCTCAGTCTAGCTCTCTTTCTTGCCCGTATCCACTGACACCCTCTGTGCCAGCCAAGAGCTTTCGGCCAATGGACCTGTAACTCTTCTTTCACAGCATCTCAGGTACAGTGTGACAGGTGTGGAGTCCCTGAGCTGTGAGCAGCATCCACAGCAGCAGCATCTGCCTCCTGGCAGAATACTCACCTGCAGTTCATACCTGGCAGTTCATACAGGGCTGAGTTGCATAGAGATTTTGCACCCAGTAAAGGAAAGAGTGAGCCAGTGGCTCCAAGAAGCCAGATCCCAGCCACCCTGAGAGCAAAAAATACATCTTTGGTGAGCTCTCTGCTCTCTTTCCCCACCCTCCTTCCTGGCACTTTCCCAAAAACCATACATACTCTGGCAAGCAGAACCAAGAGCAACAACTTCAAAAAAGTGCCAGGGAGGCGAGATACCCAAGCCACTTGTTCTTGCCAGGTTACTGCACAACCAGTGTTTCTGGGGTCCTGGAACTGCCAGGCTCCGGGGTGCGGGGCTGCCAGGAGCTGGGCTGAGGAGCAGGCAGTGGTGTGGGGCCTGGGCCAGGGCTCCAGTGGGCTGGCCATCAGGGGCAGAGGCGGTGGTGGAGGGGGTAGAAGGGGCTGCTCCCTGATCCCCGCCAGTGGGTGGTTCCACATCTCCACCTGGATCTGCACAAGCTCTGCCCTCATGGTGGATAATTATGGAGGCAAGAGAGCAAGGGAAATTGGCAAGCATGACTTGCCCATGTGCCCCAGGCACCAGGCAAAGTCGTGTTCAGGCTTTCCTGTGCCTTGACCTTTTTCCACCCATGGCCCTTTGGGGTCTTCTCGCTCAACCCTACCCACCCATCAACACAGCCACATATGTGAGCAAGGAAGAGCATCCAAGTGGTTCTTCACCAGGGATGAGAGAACCTAAAATGAATAGAGAAGATCAAGGCTCTGGCCAGGTGGTGTTTGGTGAAGGAGAGGAGGAAGGAGACTTATGGCTTACTACTGCCTCCTGGGCAAGGGGCTTGGGATACCAGGGCAAAAACACTGCAGGAAAGCTAGGATGGAGGGTGAACAGAGTGGAACACCAAGGAATCACGTTAGAAAAAGCGTTACAAGTCTCCTTGGAGAGTTCTTCCCACAATTCCCTTCTCCTGTCCTTTGCAAATGAGAGCAGAGTTTAGACCCCTTTTTTTAAATGTCAGAGCAAAGAGGCTTGGGTTTCTGAGAGTGTGTCTCTTCATACTCTTTGCGTATCCCTGCGAGTATATAAAATGGCCAAAGGTTGGAAAGGTGTCCAAGTGAAGGGTGAGTGTGGGGAGACACAAGAAAATTGGAGTGGCCAAAGGATTTTGGTCTTCATGTACCCCTACCACAATCATTAGGTGTCCTCATTATAACCAAGCTTTTAACATCCATGGCCACTAGATGGCAGGAGTGGCGAGAAGGTAAATCTGAATATGGGATAGTGGCTTTAGAAAGATAAAGCTTAAGAAAAATCTACTGATTCCTCTTTTCCTGAGGAACCACCATACTGATCTCCAAAATGGCTGCACTAGTTTTCACTCCCACTAGCAGTGGAGGAGTATTCCCCTTTCTCCACATCCTCCCTAGCATAAGTTGTCATTGGTGTTCCTAAATATAACCATTCTGGCAGGAATAAGATGATATCTCAGAGTTGTTTTGATTTGCATTTCCCTGATAGCTAAGTAGGTTGAGTATTTTCATAAATGTGCTTCAGACTTTTTGATTTCCTCTATTGAGATTCTCTCTTCAGTTCTGTACCCCATTTTTTAATAGTGTTATTTGGTTTTTTGGTAACTAATTTCTTGAGGTTTTTTTTTTTTTTTTGGAGATCAGCCTTTGTCAGATGTAGGATTGGTGAAAGTCTTTTCCTAGACATTGGGCTGCCATTTGATCTTGTCCACTGTGTCCTTTGCCTTACAGAAGTTTCTCAGTTTCAGGAGATCCCATTTATTAATTTTCAATCACAGTGTCTGAGCTACTAGAGTTATGTTCAGGAAATAGTCTCCTGCCACAAATTGTTCAAGAGTACCCCCTACTTTCTCTTCTAAGAGATTCAATGTGCCTGGATTTATGTTGAGGTCTTTGAAGAATTTGGATTTGAGTTTTGTGCATGGCGAAAGACATGGGTCTATCTGCAGTCTTCTACACACCATCATCCAGTTGTGCCAGCAAAATTTGTTGAAGATGCTTTCCTCCTTCCACTGTACACTTGTAACTGTTTTGTCAAAAATCAGGTGTTCGTAGGTGTGTGGGTTAATATCATGATTTTCAGCATTTCCTGCTTTTTTTTTCTTTTTTTTTCTTGTCTCTATTTCAGTTTTCAAGTCTTGAACTGTTTCCTTCACCAGCTTGATAGTTTTTTCTTGGCTTTCCTTATTTTAAGAGATTAGTTCATTTCTTGCATTTTTTTCTTGGTCTTTCCCTATATATCTTTCAATACTTGGTAAGTTTTTTTCTTCTATTTATTTAAGGGATTTTCTCATATTGTCTTTGTTTCATATTGTCATATTTTTATGAAAATATTTTTTATTCATTATCTTCTGTTTCATCTGTTTAGAGGTGTTCAGGTCTATTTGCAGTACAGTCCCTAGATTCTGGTGGTGTCATGCTTGTCTTTCTATTGTTATGTATTTCTTGTATTGCTGTCTTCACATTGCTTCTTTCAGTGGGTGAAGGTGGAATTTTTCTCTCTGTGTGTCTATGCTACTTCCCCAGTGGGCTTAGGTGAGTCAGTAGTGTGATGTCTATAGTGCTGGGTGGTTCAAACTCTCTAGGAGGTCTGTCCTAGTCAGGGGCTCTGCTATGGAGGTGAAAGATGAGGTTGTTCCCTTGGGGCTAAGTGTTCTAGTGTGCTCAGAGCTGATCCAGGAGTTCCCCTTAGGAGGCTCGATTGTTTGCCCCATTGCTCTGACCTGAAGCCACGATCCACTCATACTGTTACCCTTCTTAATCACTTCTTCACACTTATTTTCTTACAGCAAGAAGAAAAGTGCCTGGTCTATAACATAGTCTTTACTCCAATCGCTGTATTATTTCACATCCTCGCAAGTATGTGAGTATGCCTCTCACTGTACAACCTAGCCTGTTTCATGCTGTACTTTTGAAAATATCCTCAATGAAGGGTAATTCTATCCTGGTGTAGTTTCAGTGTACATGGTTCTGATACATTTTTTCACATGCTTGCTTTCCATATGGATATCTTCCTTTGAAAGCATCTATTCAGATAAATGCTTATTTAAATAGGAGTTTTCTTTCTGATGTTTGAATTCTGTATATATTCTGGACAGCAGTCTTTCATTTAATGAAAAGTTTTCAAATTGTTCCTTTGCACTACAGTATACACTGTTGACCGAAGACTACGCGCTGCAAGTTTCTACATTTTTTAGTAAAACAACACTGGAGTTGGTGATACATCTTGTTGGGTAAAGCACTTGCCCACAAGTGTACAGACCTGTATGCAGATTGCCAGAACCCATCTAAAACCACGGCAGCACACAGCCATGGAGAGTGAACATCTACAAACACACATTATATATAGCTTTCTGTATTCCACTATAAAAAAAAAACAAGAAACCATTTTACAAACAAGATGGGAAGTGAGGAACAACACTACTGATTTTCCAAACCTTCATTGAGTCTCCCAAATCCTGGGATCACATGCTTGAATCACCACACCCAGCTAATACTCAGCTCTTTTATTACAAATGAGATCCTCCCTGGAGACTTCAAAGCTGTGCTGTCTTTAAAACTAAAGATGTAGCAAGAGCCCTCACTAGATCTGATGAACACTCCTCTCTAACAGGATCAATAGAAGCCACTCCTAATGAAGAGTGGGAAAGCAACCCTTTGGCACACACAGAAGTAAAATCCAGCTTGTCTACAGTGATGTGAAAAGGGAAGCCCTATACTTGTGCACAGCACACCCAGCAGACTGGCAACTTGTCTGAGAATACCAGCTGTTGGCTGAACACTTATACCTTGCTAGTGAATCTCTATTACGTGTCTTCACTTCAGGGGTTTGAGATCTGGACTGAATGAGCCATAAATTATCTTTCAAAAGGTTGTTCAGAGAAAGCAGGTCTAGTGAGGGAACTAGGACTGATTCTACCCACAGTCCCATGAGAAGTGAGACAGGAACATACTGCTTCTTTCTGGTGACTTCAGACTCTACTTTCAATTTCTTTCAAAGTCTTGATTGTATTTTTGCCCCTAAATTCTCTAGGACACCAGTATACTTACAAAAGGAAGCTGTGAAGGAGAGGGTTTATTTGCCTTATGTCCATGTCCTAGTTCATCATGAAAGGAAGTCAAGCCAGGAACTCAAACAAGGTAGGACCCTTCAAGCAAGAGCTGATAAAGAGGTGCATGGTGGCTTCCTCCTCATGGCTTGCTCAGCCTGCCTTCTTAGAGTAAACAGGACCCCTTCCGAAAAAGGCACCACTTATCATGGGCTGAGCCCTCTAGCACCAATCACTAATTAAGAAAATGCCTAACAGGCAAATCTTATGGAGGCATTTTCTCAACTGAGGTTACCTTGATATTAAATTACCAGGGAGGTTTCCCAAGTTAAACTTAAAATAAATGGAAGTTGTAGATCCAGATACCCATTGTAACCTGACCACGCCAGGACTGCAAAGGTCCAATTCAACTACAGAGTGATATCTGCAAAATTCCATTCAGTCCACCCTGACAAGATTTTGTAGACTTTCAAAATAGAAATAGGAGGTAAAAATAATATCAGGAAACCACTCATGAAATAGGAATTACAGTTTTGGGGTAGGTTGTGTAGTGGTGGCAGCATATGCCTTTAATCTCAGGACTCGGGAGGCAGAGGCAGGAGGATCTCTGTGAGGAGGCAAGCCTTGTCTACATAGTGAGTTTCTGGAAAAGACTTGGAAGCTCTGCAGAGAAACTCTTGTCTCAGACAAATTTGGTTACAAATATCAACACAAATGTACCAATGTTTTCAGTATGGTAAAATAGTACACTAAAGTACTTCTTTTAGTACACTAAAAGCAGCAAAGGGCTCCATAGGAAGTTTTGATTTGTGCTTGAATGGAATAAAGTATATAATTCATGTCTTAAAAACCAATCCACTTTGTTGAACTCATAATACTTACATGCTGGAATTGAATTTGTAATTTGTTACTTTGATCTTTCAATTGGAAAACTGTTTTAATCATTTCAGCTGTCTCTTTTCTTGATTCCTGCAATTGAGCAGTTAGCTGAGTAATGAAGTTGTCTCATTGTTTCATGGCAGATTCAAATTCATGTAACTAATAGAAACCAGGATAACAGTAAATGTTAGCTTTTAGGTTTCTCCCCCACGTCCCCACAGTTAAGTAATCTTCCATGAAAACTACTATTCTGTCCAAATTAGTTTTATTTTAAAACTGACTTTGAAATCATGTATATGCATGAAAGACAAGAATATATTTTGCTTGACTTTTCCGTGTTTACTATATAAGAATCGTCTTTACACTTTGGTTTGAACCGATGTGACTCTAGGCAACACCAACAGACACATTTAACCCCAGCTTGTTTCTGAAGAGGATAGAATGAGCTGTCTTTTTTATCAGTGTCCCACTTCATCGTGACTTCCATGCATAGCTGATGTCACTGTAACCTCTGAGATGACTTACAAGGACTTGCTGACATTCTTATTGGGTTAATGGGTTTACGTCACACATTTTTGTGATTTTTCACAAATTTTCTCCCAGACTGATCACAAAAAGACATCTGTCTTACACGAGTGATTTCACTCTAACTACTTGACACAGTTAAATTTTGTAAGTCTGGATATTGCAGCTGTGATCCTGAAATCCTTATATTAAAGGGGCTTGTTCATGCTATCTATGTACAAGAAGAAAAATTATGAAATGACCCACATTGCCATTGCAAGCCATTCACGTGTGTAACAAAGCGAAGCCACAGGAGGTGAATGCACCCTCTGCAAGTCTTCAGTCCCACAGGTGGCCCTCATTCTTTCCAGTTGTTGAGTTAGTTCTTCAATCTCATGCTGTCTTCCAGCCATTTCAATTTCCATCATCTCCATAGGGTGTGACTACACTGATCTACTTGTTCAGAATAAGAATTTTCAAGTTAAAATTCTTCATCCTAAATAGATCTATAGTTTTTAATAATTCATTACTAGCAACATTCCTCAGGGAGAGGGATGAAACTTTAAGATCACAGCGAATTCCTTTTAAAAACATTCCTACCCACTGCAAGTTCTGTAGGACATAAACTAGCTTTATTTATGAGATATAAGTATGAGATATATACCTTAACAGCATAAACAGGATTTCTGCACTACAAAAAGTAGATAACTGGTTTGTTAATTATCAAAAATAAATAGAAATACATCCAGGAATGCTTTGTTAGTAAGCTGAGTCCCTTTACACAGTATAAAACTTTACTATCATAGTATATATACTATATATCCTCAACATTTGTAGGCTACCCTGCTTTTTTGTTTTCAAAACAGCAGCCATTTAAGTGTAAAAAAGATAAAAAAGTTTCTTGATTTATTTATTATGATCTTAAACTGATTGTAATTTACCTGACAAGTGTATTTCACTGAGAATAGGGATGGAAAATTCAGCTACACTCACTGGCCAGCTAGCACAAGGCATCCTCTGTCTCTGCCAACTCAAAAATACACAGGCACTCAATCACACATGCATGCACAGGCACAACACACACACACACACACACACACACACACACACACACACACACACACACACACACGAGTTTCATACTTTCTATTGGATTCTAGGGATCCAAGCTCATGCTTGTGTGCCAAGCACTTTACTCATCAAAAAGACATATAAATATTCAAATGTTAGTCATTGCTCAACCACTTGAATGCTACCGATGCATCTTTTTCTCTGCCAGTCACCACTAATTTCCCTCATACTGCTTCTCTGTGTAAAGTGTAATTGGGCAGGCTACAGACTGCTATGGCTTTCAGTGTATGTATGTGAGGTCAGAGTTCAATGTCAGATGTCATTTTCAACCACACTTTGTGGGTGCCCATAAAGATGGCTGCACTCTATTTTGGCACAAGGGCAGAGAGTTCAAAGCTGTCAGCAAGTCACAAGACCTAAAGGTAAAAGGTGTAGCTATAGAAGGATGCTTTGGCCCTCTTAAATAACAACAGACCTGAATCTGAGGTGTGGCTACTTCTGACTGTCAAGGCTAAGGAAAGAGAAGTTGAATCTGAGGTATGGCTACTCCTGACCTTAAGGCTAGGAAAAAAGAATTTGTGGCTAAGGTGTGGTTACTGAACCCTTAGAATAATTGAGGGAGAAAGGTTTGTTTGCTCCATATACATGATACTGTGTTCTTTTTTGTTTTGGTTTTGTTTTGTTTTGTTTTTGTTTTGTTTTTTTGTTTTTTTGTTTTTTTTTTTTTTTTTTGGTGGTGAAAAGTAAATTTGTGGCATTTTAGTATTGACTGATCTGCCCTCCTGACCTTTACTCTGTCTCTCTGATTCCTTTATTTTCTATAGCTAGACTTTCCCTGATCCACACTCCCCTACCCAGGTACAGACTTGGGGCCACTCAGCTGGCTCCGATTGTAGCACTGCAAAGACTGCTCTGGACAACTCTCCTTGTTAATATTTTGAGAGAGGTAACTGTAGCTGGAACCTGACATTCATTGTTTCAGCTAGAATGCCTGAGCCAAAGCCCCAGGGATCCTCATGTCTTGACCTCTCCAGTGCTGTGATTAAAGAAACTAACAGTCACACCTGGATTTCTCATGGGTGCTAAGGAACCAAATCCAGGACAAGCAAGCACTTTAGAGCTACACCATCTCCTCAGCCCCTGAAAAGGCTTTTTCATCACCACTTTGGCTTTCCTCTCCTCTATATCTTTCTGCTATTCTCCAAGATGAAAGAATATCACTTTGATAGCCCAGCCAACAGGCTACTATAGTTGACAGGGTCACCGAAGGAGCCCCCAGAGGAAGGCTCTTCAGTACACTGTTCATAATCATGACTTGTGCTCTTAATTGCTTTCTCTTCTACCAGGGAGCATGGGAAAAGCCGATACCCAACTGTGTAATCATAGAAATGTTTGCACCAACCTAGAGAGCTTCCATAAATACTTTAGCAACCATGACTAAGCATCAGAAGCACTAGAGCTCAATGAGTTGAGGAAAGTTCCCAGTTGGAATAAGACAGTAATAAAAATCAAACATGTAAAACGGGCAATACTCGAAGGTCTCCTTCTCATGCATTGCAGCATTCACTGGCTCAGGCATACTCAAATGTCTGCAAGAACTAGTATATATACTAGTTCTTCAGATATGAGTACACATACTCCTGTGGTTTTTTTTTTTTTTTTTTTTTTTTTTTGAATGTTTCTCTTACCTGGGATATGGAGTCTGATATATTCACATTAAGTCGAGTGTGTCTTTACCAGTGAGACGTATTTCTCACAGACAACAAATGATTGCCTTGTTATTTTCAATCAGCCAATTTTATCTTTCAATTGGAAAGCAGGGACTACTATTATTGAGGATACTTTGTTGTTTCTTATTACTCTGCTGACTTCTTTCTGGTTTCAAGTTTTTTTGGTTTGGTTTGGTTTTTTTGCACTCTGACCCCCACCCCAATTCCACTTTGGGGGTTTCTTAATTTGCAGAATAATATACAAATGGTTATTAAATATTTTTCCTCTGTTCATCTACTTTCTGTGATTATTTCCCTGTGCTTTTGTGACTGAGTCTGAATCTCCTGCTGGTTTGCTTGACAGGAATGTCTTAAGTTTGTACTCATTTTTAAAATTCTGAAATTCTCCCATCATTTTTTTGCCATACTTCTCTTGAATGGTAGTTTATAGAGGTTGTGATTTTAAAACCATACTGACCACAGAGTTAATTTTACATAGTGTGATGCAGATTTCCATTTATTTATCCATCATTGCTTATTTTCCTGGTCAGTCTACTAGTACATAATTTGCTCAAATGTACATTAAATTTTTTATATATCACTTGTTCTTCCCATATTACTAATACAAAATGTCAAATTAATGATAAATAGTAATCTTGTCTATTTTGAACCTGCAACACACTGAAATAAAGAAATACACTAATTGCTGACACATTTAGAGTAAGAGAAAGGTTTTGATGTTCTCTATCTCTGGACCAAAGAAATGGTGATCATATTTAAAAGACTAAGGCAAATGGCACAAGGCTATCACCATCATGTGAAGACAGCACATCATAAAGAGGTCTCTTCCACTTAATAGTTCCTCAGGCAAAGTCACCCCCACAGCATTAGTGCCAACTAAAAAGTCCCCATGATTAATGAAAATCCATACATTTTTCAAAAGATTTACTCAAAACAAATTATGAAAAAATAAAGTAAAATTTGTGCTAAACGAACCCGTTCACAGTGGTCTTCCCATTCCAGATTTTAGCTCAGAGATTTACTGTTCCCACCTGTTCCCCTGAGAAAATAAAGATAAAAATAAAAAATAGTCAAGCCCTTTGCTCATCCTCAATGAAAAGTAAACTTTCCTGAAGGCCTATGCCACCCCTAAGTCCAGAGCTCTGGAAGGGGCTAGGTTTAGTTTCTTGTGAGAATAAACTTAGACGCTCTCCTACACTTACAGCCCTCCTACACTTACAGCCCTAAGACACTGGTGATAAGAAGTTCTCCTATAAATTTTACTTCATAGCTCACTGTGTAAATCTTAACTGACTTGCTGACCCTGAAAAACTCAAGCCACATATTGCAAAAAGAATTACTGTGGCAAACATACATACATACTTTCTCTCTCTCTCTCTCTCTCTCTCTCTCTCTCTCTCTCTCTCTCTCTCTCTCTCCCTCTCCCTCTCCCTCTCTCCCTCTCCCTCTCCCTCCCTCTCTCTCTCTCTCTCTCTCTCTCACACACACACACACACACACACACACACACACACGTATATTATGTTCATCCAGCAAGTGACTTTAAGTATTGAACCATCTCACCAGTCCTGCACCATTTCTTCTCTAATGTATAAATTTTATACATCAAAGAATACTATAAACATAAAAAAAAATCATATTTACAGATTGTATATATAAGAGTATAGTTAATTTTTGTTATTCATACTCTTTCCTTCATGAACTCGGCTCCTTATGAAATGTATTTGCTAGCCCCCAAATCAATTTGAGGACATGAGCAGACTGGGAAAATGGAGAGTATACAGAACAGGATTTCATCTCCTTTCTTCTTTCTCACTATGTAAAGTCACTGTCCTTCCAGAGTACATAGTGACACATTTTGCCACTTTTTAATTGGTAATCTCACTGCTTAAAAATGACCCCTAGTATAAAGGTGAAGTGCTGCCTCATGTTTCTAAGAACAGCAAGGCTGTGGTGTGCCTTAAGAGGACAGGCGATTCAGTGAAATTTTGTTCAGACATGGTCTGTAGTTTGTGTGTTCATGTGTGTGTGTCTCCTTCATGTCCTCTTACTCACTACATACATGTTAACCACACTTCAATTCTAAAGATTTAACAATATATACTAAATAAGGAGTCTTGAAACATAAATACACATAAAAAGATAGTGTAACAATTGCTGTTGTCATTATATTTTACTGTATTTATTAATTTGCATGTGCTGACATGGGGTGATGAGAACACTATGTCAAATGTGAGGATAATTGAAAATGTAGGGGAATCAATTTTCTTTCCCCTTGTCATGAGTTCTGGGAATTGAACTGAGTCCACCATGCTTGTGCCTCAGTGTCTTTACCAACTTAGCCTTCTTGACAGACTTGTATTATCTATTCAACAAAATGGAATCAGTGACTCACAGCAATCTAGCACTGATTACCTAAAGAAAAATGGTTCAGTGTTTATTAATTCATCATTGGAATAATTAGAGAAAGCGGCTGAGGCATGTAAGGAAAGCTTTCTATATGGGAAGCACAAATGCTTGTTCCACAATACACACAGTTATATTTTTAGTGTGTCTCCCTCTTCCCATTTTCCTACTACCCCACTACAAAGTCTCAATCCACAGCCCAAGCATGCCTCTAACTCCCCAGTCCCATTGGACAAGGGCACATAATATACCATCATCTTGTCAGAATTATCATCTCATATATACCACAATGATGGGTGAACTATAGTGAAGCCTTATTAATAATATTCAAACTACTAATGACAATAATTAAGGCAGAGTAGAGGCTATAAAATATTATTCCAGTATAATCATTATGAAAAAAAATCATCACACCTCTTCTTAATAGAGACACAGCAGGCTTCACCTCAGGGTTCAACCATCAAGAATTGTATCTAGCTTGGATTTTAGTAACACTAAACTCACAGCCATAATTAAATATTGGTCCCCCATGAGGGGCAACTTGCAGTGAAGCCCCCCCTCCCGCCTAAGACATGGGGTCACCGGGTCCCCTGAAGATGGGTAAGGGGTGGCATACCCTGCAGAACCTAAACCAAGGGTCTCTCATAGAAAATAAAAAAAAAGGGGGGGGGATTGTAGGAATTAAGAATTTAGCTAAGAATTCACTCCCCCTCCTGTTGCCCTCAGGGCAGGCAATTGTAACAGCTGGAAACAGGAGACATGCTTTCTAATGCAAAATGTTCTTTTGGCTTCCAGAGCCCTGAAAGCACCCTAACCAGTCCTTGGAATCTGAGATGACAAACCACTCCCTCTGCTTCCCCCTCCTCCAAATGGTGCAGGGGTATATAAGCTAGCAGGATATATAATAAAGAGCATTCTTAATATCAAAAAAAAGGTATAACTTTTGTGTGTTTATCAACTAGAACTACAACTGCTTTCTCCTAGATTTCTCTGAGTTTGCTGGTGAGTAGTATGTGTGTGTGCATGTTAATGGAGTTGTTCTTGCCTGAGTGTGTAAACAAATGGGAGGCCAGAGGTTGATTGCAGGTACCATCCTCTATCACTCACCACTGAAGCAGTAGCTCATAGTGTTGGCTAGGTAGTCTGGCCAGCATATTCCAGGCATCTTCCTGCCTCCATCTATGTTTCTCTATGATGTGATATAGGACTCACACACCCCCAGGCTTGGATTATTATATGGATGTGGGAGACCTAAACTTTGGTTACATAAGAAATACTTTGCATTCTGAACCATCTCTCCAGCCTGAACTTCCTTTTTTTATACAATCAATTTTCTATTAATCAATCTAGCCTCCCTCCTCTCCGATGACTGTGGCTTGTGTCATGATGATACAAACCCAGCCAGTACAATAGGAAAAACCTTAAAAATATTTGAATTGTCCCAACGTATGACAAGATATTATGTCAAAGGTAACTTCATTTTAGGAAGCAAGGAGGGCAAAATAAGCTCAAAGAGGTCATTTCAGAAAGAAATCATTACATTCATTTCCCGTGTGTGAAATTATTCATTAAGCCCTACATATAATTCTGGATTATATACAGGTCTTGCCATATACCCATACCCACACTAAATTGAACTCACCAAATACATAATAAATTCATTAAGAACAATTCTACATGAGCTGTTTAATTCATAGAAACATTCAATGATCAGAATTCCACACAACTCCAAAAGACATTTTACACAAATATACAAGAGAAGGAGGAGAAGGAGTAGAAGGAAGAGGAGGGGGAGGAGGAGCAGGAGGAGAAGAAGAAAAAGAAGAAGAAATAATATTTCTAAAAACACACCAACAGCCAAGTTCACCACCTGTGGCACACTCAGCCTACGGGTGAGGTAGCTGTCACAGGACAATCATACACCACACACACACACACACACACACAGAGACACACACACACACAGACACAGACACACACACACACACACACACACACACACACACACACACACACACCCTAAATGCAGGAGGCTTGTGATCAGAGCACAGGTGTCCCTGAGAATAAAGAAATTATTAACACCCACTCAGAACACTCAAAGAACAAACCAGTCAACAAACTCCATTGAGAAAATTAAGGACCAGGCTGCAGAGCTATTTATGAGCAGTTTATGGTGGGGTTAAGAGAGGGTTTTGTGTGGCACCAGGGAGAAAGGAGGCTGTTAGTGCAGGTATCAGGTCTGCTATAGCCAGAGTAAGCAACTCTCTCCAGCCCCTGACCCAGCCCCTTCCCCTGCCCCACAGCCCTGCTCCTCTGCACTGCACTCTACCCCTGGCCCAGGAATAACCGCACAGGCCGCCATGGTCCTACCTTAGCCCTGCCATATTCGATCTTCCTCCTTCTCTCCTCGTCCTCCATCATGCCTGCAGGCCAGGTGAAGACAGGAGGAGAGGAAAGACCTGTTAGTACTCAAGGGGACAGAGCTCCATGGCTGCCCAGGGCAAGCTTGGTTCCTACTGGCCACAACTGCCTTGCTCACCATCCTTCACCAATGCCATCTTCATCCCCAGGGAAACACACTGGGAGGGTGAGTGGTCACAGTAGGAGCCTGGCTCTGCAGTTGCTCCCCAGGTCTGGGACTGGAAGCTTCTACCATACCACAGTGCTTTTCCAAACTCAAAAGCAGCAGCTGCCTGAAGACTACAAGCTGCAGTGGGGAATGAGGTGGCCAGGGAGGGACCCCTTGACTATGGTCTATCAGCCCAGGATGAGGGGGAACCCTGAGGACACCCTACTCCTTCCTTACCCCAACCCAGGTCCTTCCTCCTTGTGCCAGGTGGTTCCTGCCCACCCAGGTTCTCCTACAAGGAGAACAATTCCTGCTGCTCCAGGCTTCTCCCAACTCTTTGTTTCCTGAAGCTAAGCAGAGGCTCTCCTCCCCCATGGGGCTTCTCCTGGGAACCTTGCTCCTGAAGGAGCTGGAATTATGGATATAAACTGGGAGCAAACCCCAACTACACTCACTTCCCAACGTTAAAGGCTGGAAGCACACGAGCTGATGAGCACTGAGTGTGAATGAGGTCAGGAACACAAAGTACAGTGTGAGTGGTGTCCTAAAGGCAGAGCCAGACACAAAGGTGGATAATTAAGAGTTGGGAATTATACATACAATCACAGAGGGGAAAGAAGGCCAGACTAAATTATGTAGGCCCTTTATTATTATGTAATTATGTAAGATCAGTATCCATTTCTCTGAATGAGAGCAGGAGCCTCTCGGAAAGTCTCATGGTCTATGCTATTACTATGTATAGAAGCTACAGTGAAAAGTGGGCTTGGATTTTGTTTTGTTGAGAATCCCCTTTACATTAGGTCACCTGATTACCTGTATCTGGGGTAATACCTAGAAATTAGTCACACCTATGGAAACTTCTAGTGTCCTAATTCCTCCTTCCCCTTTGTGCCAAAGGCACAAAGACTGAATGAGACAGCCTACCTCTACATAAGACTCATTTCAATGTTCCTCGAAAGGCTAGCCATCACCAGAAGCTTTGAACTAATCTCCATCCACCAATAGCTGAATTGGGCCCTGTCTCAGGGTATTTATCCCTCACTCTGAGGTGATGTCATAAAGGAGGAGATGCCTCATCTCTTGGCAACCTGCTACTTCCAAAGGAACAAGAATGCCTTTAGGTCATGTTGCTAGGCAGCAGGTCCCACCCTTGGATTCCTCTTGAGCTTGGGGTCCCAGGCATGTTGAGGTGACTGTTCAATGTTAATATGCCTGGGAGGAAAACTCTGGTCCTCACACTTGTGTGGTATTTACATTCCCACTGAGCCACCTCTGCATCCCCTACAGTGGAGTTTCAAAGGATTACATTTGTATTTATAAAATGTCTTCAATAAATTAGGGTAGCATTCTCTTCTAGTTTAAAAATGAAAGTCATTTAAAAATAATGACATAAAACTGACCTATAATCAGTTAGTAAAGTGGCATGGGATCTAAATGAAATCATATGGCAAAGGATGAAATTATATATCGATTGTCCAAGACAGTGCAGTTAATTACTGACTAATGGAATACATGATCACAAAATTCATTATCTGAGGAGTTTATACCACTTAGCAGTCACAGTACATGAACTCAGCTTCCAAATAGATGTGACAAAGGCCCATGTGGTCTTTATATTCAGAATAAAATACATTTACTGTAAATGTTAGTATTTTGCGTTACTTTTGCTAAGAAAAGTTTTGGATGTTGTTATGGCTCCTGTTGGTTTTGAGAGAAATCTATCTTGCTGTCTTACAAGTGTTCAGACTAGTAAGACTAGATACAAAAAGAAGATGCATCTCTCCTGATTTAGAACAGCACAAGATTCAAACCATTTTAGATCCTATTTGAAAAGGAATGTACATACCCAATCACAGCCGCTCCTTGGAAATCAACATATCTTTTGAATTAAGAGAATTCCAGTCATTAGACTTTAGGCTGATTCCTATTTCCCATGAGACCTGCCTCTTATGTACTTCCTTGGAAGTACCTTGAGCAAATTGATAGCTCAAACGATAACATCTTTGGATAGCTTACATCACACCACAACCTTACACAAATTGTGCATTACCAAAGGTGATCAGGGTGTACTTTTTAATTTCTTAAGAAAGCTAATAAATACATCTCACATATGCTATATGGCATTTTTCAAAACAGGCAAAGTAATGTAAATTATTTATCCCAACATAATCTCATCTAAGAAATTCTAAATATAGCCTACCATTGTGAAGGTCTATAAACACTTTGTTTTAAAAAGCCAAAATTATGAAAATGAAAAACAATCTCTTTTTAAAAAAGAAACAAAATTATTCATAATATCCAGAATCTGGAAACAACCTAGATGCCTCTGAACACAAGAATGGATAAGGAAAATGTGATACATTTATAATGGAGTACTATTCAGTGGTAAAATAATAACAACCTCATGTAATTTTCAGGCAAAGGGATGGAATTAGAAAAAAAAGCATTGTGAGGTATGTAACACAGACTCAGAAAGATATATATCGTATTACTCACTAATAAATGAATATTACATGTAGAGCAAAGAAAAACCAGACTGAAGTCCAGAGCTGCAGAGAAGATAGGTAACAAGGAGGACCCTAAGAGAAATACATGGATCACCCTGGGAAGGGAAATTAGAAGATATCTGTGAAGTATACTGGGAGGGAGATGGGCAGTAAAAGGGAGGAGAGGGGAGAGGAGAACAGCGGGGAATGAGATGACATTAAGAAATAAAAACTGATAATCCAAAAAGTTCCACAGTCCATGGCAAAATGTGCCATCAGCAAGGAATTCAGCTGGCTGATGGCACACCCCAATGCTTTTAGAACCACTGCCATTATTCCTGCTGTAACACTCCCCGTTTCCCTGGCCTATTCTCCCTGGCAGTGGAAATTTGCTCTCCTCCCTCATCTGCCTGACTCTATTCTAAACCTCCTCTTTCTTTTACCTTGCACCCTTTCTTTTCCCACTTTTTTTTCTGTCCACTTATTCTCTTCATCTCCTTCTGTCCAACTTATGTGGCCATGTTAGAGACATTGACTTCATGGGGAGTGATGGAAGCTCATAGTTGTGCACTGTGCCTGGGGACTTGACCAAAACCCTATAGAGTATGAGTAGGTTAGCTGAGGAAGTCATGTGATTGGGCTGGAATGAGTTTTGTTTGTAATTGAAAGGCACAATTTTGTGGGATATATACATACATACATACATACATACATACATATATACATCTGATATTACTGTGCTTTGAGATTTTAATTTAGAGCTCTTTTAGAATGATATATTTGGTTCAGCAGTGGCATCCAGCCAAAACTTCTGGTCCCATCAACATTAACAGATGACTTGGGGTTGAGTTCAAGTTAGGTCAAAATGGCATAGTTTCTGTGCATGTCTCTAAAATTGCTATATGTGTAATAGCAGTCAAAGACTAATTCTAATGCTAATTTCTGTCCAAAGACCCTGAGCACCCTTTGAGCAAGGATAGGGACTTCATTTTTAAGAAGTAGAGACTGGTTTTTGAAACACTTAGACTGGACCAACCCTAATTTTTCTTCATTGATTCTCCCAGGCCTGTGACAGGCAGTTACTGTTGTTTATACTGAGTAATGGGGAACACTTGCCATTTGCCTCAGATTAGCATGCAGGGAGATAGTGATGCCAGAGCTGGAGAGCATTGCTGTTGGTCAAGTGCAAGAATTGTAGTTTGAAGTATTTACAACTTAGCATTATATTTCTGGGCTTCCATGTCCTTTTAATAACTGTAAATTTAAATTCTTCTCTCTACAGCTAGAAGTCAGTAGGGAAAATATTAGGGCAGGAACCATTCAAGGAACAGGGAGACCAAAAAATGGGAGGGCACTGAATAGAGGACACATTGTGATGTTGATAGTTTCCATCTCAGGTGTCCTGTTTTGAGCCTCAGGAAAAGGAAGTATGTCTGGTGTCCTGAGAGTATTTCAGAAAAGCCATACACATAGATGAACTCTTTGGCATAATGAGTTGTGGTAGTAAAAATAACATTAGCAAATCTCAATTTCATGTTTTTTTTCTGGTTGTATTTTGTTTATTTCCAATAAACATAGAATAATGAAGATAACACTTTCGTTACATTATTGTACTATCCATGTCATCTCCACACACCTCCCCAAAGCACACACACTCACAAACCCTTCCTCCTTTGATCTTGTTACAACTGAAGCATTTTATAAAGAATATATTTCTGTCAGTTTATTTTCTTTGAAACATAACTCTTAAGACATGTTCACAGTTAAACAGAAAACCACCAAAAGCCTCTTTGGTTTGTACTGTTCTCTTTTATCAAGAATGGAAACTATCTGGAAATAGTACATAGTGTCACATACTGTTCTTTTAGACAATAACTGGTTTTATATCCAACCTCAAGCCTTGGTACATTAACATAAATCTAGCCACACTGAACCTCTTAGAAGAGAAAGTGGGTGGTACCCTTGAACAAATAGGTACATGAGACTACTTCCTGAACATAACACCAATAGCACAGACACTGAGAAAGACAATTAAAAAATGGGACCCCCTCAAACTGAGAAGCTTCTGTAAGCAAGGACACAGTTGACAAGATCAAACGGCAGCCTGCACACTGGGAAAAGATCTTCACCAACCCCACATCTGACAGAGGGCTGATCTCCAAAATATACAAAGAACTGAAGACAGTAGTCATCAAAGCACCAAATAACCCTATTAAAATGTGGGGTACAGAACTGAAGAGAGAATTCTCAAAAGAGGAATCCAAAATGGCTGAAAGACACTTAGGTGCTCAACATCCTTAGCCATCAGGGAAATGCAACTTAAAACAACTCTGAGATATCATCTTACTGCTGTTAGAATGGCTAAAATTAGAAAAACCAATGACAACTTATGATGGAGAGTAAGTGGAGAAAGGGAACATTCCTCCACTCTTGATGGAAGTGTAAACTTCTACAGCCATTGTGGAGATAAGTATGGTGATTCCTCAGGAAAATGGGAGTCAGTCTACCACAGGACGAGGCAATCCCACTATCCACATCCATGCCACAAAGACATCTATTCAAGTCTGTTCATAGCAGCATTATTTGTAATAGCAAGAACTTAGAAACAACCTGGATTCCCCTCAACTGAAGAATGAATAAAGAAGATGTGGCACATTTACACAGTGGAATACTACTCAGAGGAAAAACAAAACAAAACAAAACAAAATGCTATCTTGAAATCTGCAGGCAAATGGATGAGTAGAACTTCAAGAAATAATTCTGAGTAAGGTAAACCAGTCACAAAAAAAGGAGGATCATGGTATGGGCTCAGTCATATATGGATTTTAGACATAGAGCAAAGGATCACCAGCCTATAATTAACACCACCAGAGAAACTAGGATACAAGGAGGAACCTAAGAGATTCTTATCAGATCCCTCACAGAAGGGGAAAGGGACATGATCTCCTGAGCATATTGGGAATGGGTGGGCGGGCAGTGAGTAGAGAGGGAGTTAAGAGGAAGAGAAGCAGAGGAGAGGAGAACATGTGGGTCTAATAAGATTGAGTCGGGGGATGAATAGAGGAGAGAAAAAAAAAGAGATATCATAATAGAGAGAGTAATTTTTTTGTTTGAAGAGAAAACTGACTGTAAAGAAATGTCCAGATATCTACAAGGATGACCCCAACTAACAATCTGAGCAACAGTACAAAGGCTACCTTAAACCTTTCCTTGATAATCAGATTGATAAGTAACTTATGCCATCATAGAACCCTCATCTAGTAGATGATGGAAACAGAAGCAGATACCCATGGCTAAACACTAAGCCAACCTCATGGAATCCAGTTGCAGAGAGGGAGGAATGATAAGAAAATGGGTCAACCAAGGTGCAGAAACCCACAGAGACAGCTGACCTGAACAATGGGAAGCTCATGATCCCCCAGACTGATAGCTAGGAAACCAGCATTGGACTGACTCAGACCCCCTGGACATGGGTCTCAGTTGTAAGGCCTGGGCAGTCTAAGGGACCTCTGACAGTGGAACCAGAATATATCCCTGGTGCATGAAAGAAATTTGACAACACATTCCTTATGGAGGGATACTTCCTTAGCCTAGAGCCAGGAGGGATGGCCTAATCCCTACTCCAAAGACTTGACAGATTTTGATGATCCCACCTGGAAGTCATCACCCTCCTTGTGGAGTGGAGTGGGAGGGCAAGGAGGTCAGGGGGCATGAGAGGGAGGGAGAGGGAACTGGGCTCGATATGGAAAATAAGAAAAAAATTACATATGCATATTCATATATATGTATATACATATATACATATATATATGCTGAAATTCTATGATTGCCTATTCATTGTGTGAGATGGCATATAAAGTATATCCATACTTTTTCATGGTCTATAAGTAAGTCCTCCTTAAAATCTGGCCAGCTGTGGTGGTGCACACCTTTAATCCCAGCACTCCAGAGGCAGATACAGTGGATCTCTGTGAGTGTAGGGACACCCTAGACTACACAGAGAGTTCCAGGGCTGTCAGGCAGCCATATGTCCCTTCTGCCAGATCTAAGGGAAACAATTGCTTTGGGTTGATGGACCCAGTTTCTATCTAACCTGCAGAAATCCCCTTATAGTCAGCTTGAGACATACTGAGACCTACCTGTGTGTGTGTGTGTGTGTGTGTGTGTGTGTGTGTGTGTGTGTGTGTGTGTGTGTTTGTGCACACATGCATTGTTCAGAACACAATATAAGACTTATGTAGCATGGGAAAAGGGGAAATGAATTATTATAGCTGTGACAGAAAACAATGCTTTTTCACTGTGAATGTTCTCCTCCCTGTCTTATTCTTCAATGAAAGAGACCTTATAGAGCACATTTTCAGGAATTCACAAACCAACTCTTTCAAGGTAATTTAGACAACATAATTGTTTGATTTTCATTTGCTTCAGGCCTGGCAGCATAAATCAATTTGCTGCAAAGGCCTAAAAGTTTACTGCAGGAGAGTATGCAGTTGTGTGATAGTGATTGGGTGTTTTCATGATCTACCTGAGGGCTGGATAAATAAGGGCATTGACTGCAGTGAAATGCATGCATAGCTTCACCAACGGTACTGACATGAACATAGAGTTCAGAATTGGGGGACTGAACGGTATTAATGAAATAAACTGCCTATTTGTTATTCATCCTCCTCTTTGTAGCATTAGAAGCAACCTGTAGATAACTGTTACAACAAACTTTTTCAGCCATAAAATTTAAACAAAAAACCTAAATAATATATCAAAAATTATTGATACATTTTCATTATGTCCATTATGGGCAATCCACCACTTTCTCATTCTATGAAATGAAAGACTTTCAATAAAAGCTCCTCATTTTCCTCTAGGAACTTAGCAACCCAGCAGTAAGGAACTTGAACTTCAAAACCAGGTGTGGTGGCTCAAGTGTATAACCCCAGCATTGGGGAGGCAGAGACAAAAGGATCAGGATTTCAACTCGATCTTCAGCTAACTGTGGGCTTAGAGGCTACCCTAGACTACAACAACATGAAAAATAAACAAAGGAAATGTAATTTTAGCTCATTTAAAATCAAATATAAGACAGCAGAGAAGACTCAGTACAATGTTCATCATGCAACCATGGTGGTGCGAACCCTAGAACCTATGTGAAACAGCTCCATGTAGAAGCATTTATACTCCCAGTGCTGGAGAGGTAGACACACGCTTCCTGGACCTCACTTTCACATCAACTGGAGATGAATCAGCAAACTCCAGCTTCAAAGAGACCATGTCTCACACACTAAAGCAAATGTCCATAAAGGAAGACAGCTGGTATCAACATCTGACCTACACATGCAGGCCCAACACATGCACACATGCACACAGACACAGAACCCACACACACATTTACACTCACATACAGACACACACACACACTCATACACACAGAGACTTAAATGAAATAGAAACACCTCAAGCATAAGTGCTTTAAGAATGAAAATAAAATAAGGATATAAAAATTAATTAGTCTCAAGAGGAACTGAGAAAGACAAAGGAATAACTCAAAAGCCACACTGGAAATCAGAGTGTCCCCTTCTAGCACACATATTTTTTTCTGGCACTGTTTCATCTGCAAAACAAGGGAAAACAAAAGGTATACATTTTATATGCTAAAATATATAATTATAAATGCAACCAAATACTATTACAAATTAAAGATCAAAATGTAGTATTTTAAGTTTTGTTTATTTTTGATGCCAAGGAGAATATATATCTGAATTTCTTTAAAAATCCATGGCAATATCTAATAATTCACTATAAAGAATTTTATATAAATGCTAAAGTATACTGAAATAAAAATTAATGCTGCCTGAAACATAAGTCTGTATGTCTCTTACCTGAAAAGATTTTCAAATGGGCACCTTGGCAATATTTGTGTGTAAAAAATGACAAAAGGAAACATGGTGCCACAATTTTTCTGAATGACTGTTAAAGGGAAGTTTATAAATAAAAAATATTGAACTTTTCCTCACAGCAATACCAAAACCTATGTAACCTATACCATGACAGGTAGTTGGAATAAGTTATATAAAGTACATTTCTCTATGCTTTTGAAGCTAGCATGGTCTACTCAGTAAGTTCTGGGACAACCAGAGGTGAATAGTGAGACCATGTTTAAAAACAGAAAAGGAGGCATTTTCTGTCTTCTTTTCAATAATATACATTAATAAAAAAATGTCCAATTTTGTAGATATGTGTGATAAATTTGTCTCAAATGATACTATTCTAAGAAGAAATAATAGTTAGGAACATTGCAATAAAATTACTTTGCTTTCTTCTCTTTTTAAATATCTTTAGTTTAATACTGAGGCTAAGATATATGCCCTTTACCACTGAGCTAACTTCTAAACACCCTTTTCATTTTTTTTTTTTTATCTCAAAGTTTACAAAGTGAGTATGATGGCCCATGACTAGAATCTCAAAATTAGGGATGTGGAGGCAGGTCAATCAAGAGTTTAGGACAAGACTCAGCTACACATTGGGTCTGAAGCTATCCCGGTATACCTGAGACCTCCTCTCAGAAAACAAACAAAAACTATAATTCACGAAAACCATTACAGTTGATACATAATAAAGGTAGGATTTTTTTTTTTAATTTGGCTTTAGAAAGTGATGCCACCATACCATTATCTATGAACTAATTTGGAAATCTACTGTATTTTTCCAGTGAATATATCACCTTTTTATCCTTTTCAAATTAACATGAATTAAAATAAAATTCATATAGTTAAAAAAAAAGTCACAGTATATCATCTTAAATGTGAGGTTTTCAGAAAAGCCACACAGTCTCTTTTATCCCCATACAGAAAACGATTTGGTTTTAAGGTTAAATAGCTGCAGTAGACAGAAAATGGATTTTCTGAACTTCTAGAACTTCCTATTATGAGCAATATGATTACAAAACATGACTGAGAACACAAGTGCTGCCTGGCATGACAGTAAGTCCCCAAGTGTTTCATGTCCGTCCTGGGAGCTCTCCTGGGAGCCCACTTGTCAGGAACATGAAGTAAAAGTATGTACTGAGCATCAGTTCCACCACACCAATTTCATAAAGCAACTTCTGATTGCCATTAGAGAGCACGTAGACATTCCCTAAACTTAGCATTATACAAGTACTTCCAACTCAGCAAAATACATCAATTGGATATGATCTCCCAAACCCTGAGCAGAGAGTTGTTATGGGTTATTTCTGGGCCCAATTCCTTCATAGCAATGGAGTTTCCATTATAGAAAGGGAAGTGCAGAGTAGGGAGGGTAGGGAGGTAACACCTGGCTCTGTGTCAGTCAGTGTATACACTGAAAAGCAGTGGTGTCTGTGTGTGTGTGTGTGGGGGGGGGTGAGATAAAGAAAGTAATACACAGTTCACTCAGTCTAAATATTAGAATAGAGATTTATTCTGATGTACTTGTATTGAATTTTTAAATGTGCTTTAAATGTTTTCTACTTTTACTAATACAACAATAATACCCTTAAATCTATATACATTTTATGGGAAGTTTAGACACACAGTAACCACAGTCATGTGACAGGCTCTGATAGAGCAGATGATTTAGGAAACAAAAAAATGATTATGTAACTAATGTAATCCCAAGACTGAGTTTTGTGTAAAACCCAACCAAAAGCATATTGTATGCAGTGACCTCAGAAGTAGTAGTTAATTGTGTCTGACCTGAGTGACAATGCCCTGATTACTTTTTTCTAATGAAAATGTTATGTATGTCAGGTGGTACATCTGATAACAGCATGTGGAATATCACCTACACATGTAATATCATCAACTAATTTATACAGTCTCCTTAAAAACAAGAGCCACATAACTTGAACTTAGATTGGTAAAAACAAAAATATTTAAATGTCTATCAGACACAGCTGGACAACTGGTAAAACTACTACTTATATTCCAGTATGTTCATACTTAGCCTTCTAAAGTTGAAGCTTAAAAAAGAAGTCAGGGACAAATGTGTTACATCACTTCCATTCATAAATAACACAGAGCCACAAGGCTACTAACAATATAATAATAAAACACCAAACAGGCAAGTCATTTAAGAACTGCAAACACACTTAGAAAAGGAACTGCTGATATTCCCATAAGAGAGTGATGTATATTATATAAAGCATGGGCACTGTCACCCAAAGAAACACAATGAAAGTACACAAAGACCAGCTTCTTCCCATCAAACACAGCACTGAGGGACACTGTTCATAGCAACACAGTTATTCCAAGGTGGTGCAGGTGAAGTCACAATTCTCAGAAGGTCAAGTTTCTCTCTGACAAATATTGGGAAGAAAAAATACAGTGACCTAACAAATCACTCTACCTAGAACCTAAACAAATCCTGCCAACAATTGGACCAAGGAACCTCCTGGAACATGTATGTACACAGATGATTCCAGAGGAAACCCTTTCTTTAAAAAGGTGTCTTCACTTCTCAGCTGACACAGTTTGGTTGATATTTTGTCAATACATAGAGCAAGGAGGGAGGAAGCAGGAGTCACTCACTGGTTGTCTTTGACCTTCCCTTTTGCTGAAGTAGTCCTTCTCTCCAAAGGCATCTCAAAAGACAACCTGTTGTTGTAGCTCCTGAGATGGGTCACAGCCCCTATACTGAATCCCTGGGAGTCCTCTGGCCTTTTCTTCAAACTAGGTGCTTGCAGAGAAGGAGGTGAATTGTAGGGCTCACGATGGGCAATCAGTCTAGAGCTCTTCTTGCTCATGGCCACTGACACCCTCAGAGCCAACCAAGAACATTGGTCCCATGGTCACTCGCCTTTCAAGGCATCTTTGGTGCAGTGTGACAGGTGTGGAGTCCCAGAGCTTTGAGTATCTGCCACAGCAGCAGCATCTGCTTCCTTGCAGAATGAACCTTGCCTGCAATTCAGGGCTAGATGCATAGAAACTTTGCACCCAGTAAAGGTAAGAGAGAGCCAGCAGCTCCAGCCAGATCTCAGGCATCCTGGGAGCAAAGATAGAGCTCAGGTGAGCTCTCTGCTCCCTTCCCCCATGCTTATTTCTTCTCTTCTTCCAGTCACCTTCCCTAAAGTCAGGCTCTGAGGAACAGAGCCAAGAGCAACAAGTTCAAAAAGATGCAGGGGAGGAGAGCCACCCTTGCTGCTCGCTCTGGCCAATTTACTGTGCAGCCATCATCCCTGGGGACTAGGATTTGCAGGGCTCAGGTGTTCAGGACTGCAAGGTGCCTGGCTTCAGAGCCAGGCTGCTGGGTGGTTGCAGGGCAGGCAATGGTGTTGGGCCTTGGAAGGGTCACCAGTAGGGTGGTCATTGCCATGGAGGCAGTAGGGGGTCCAGGGGGTGGAGAAAACTGCTCCCTGCTCCCAGCCAGTGGGTGGTCCCGCATCTCCCTCAGGATCTGCCAAAGCTCTGCCTCTGTGATCTGTAAAGCTGCAGGAAAGAAAGCAGGAGTGGCACCAAGCATGACCTGCTATGCGCCCCATGCACATTAGGGGGAAGGCTTGCCCTGCCTTTCCCAAGCTCAGACCTTTCTCCACTCCAGCCCTCAGGGCTCCTTTCCATCCACCCCACCCTCCCATCAGCCCAGGAACCAAATGTCCCCAAGGGAGAGATTCCAGGTGGTCCTGAACCAGGGATGAGCCAGGCACAGATGAACAGAGAAGCTTCAAGACTCTTTACAGCTGGTGTTTGGTGGAGAGGAGGAAGGGGACTGGTGGCTGAGCGCTGCCTGCTGGGCCAGGAGCATGGAAAACAGGGGCAAAAACATTCCAGAAAAGCTAGGAAGGAGGGTGAGCAGAGCAGAAAGAAAGCAAAGGGATCTGTTGTTTTCCAGTGGCCAGTGGGTCACAAAACCTGCAAAGCTCAGTGGCATAATTTTTAATTGATTCCTCTCTTTCAATTTTTTTAAAATGTATTTTTGCTCAAAACAAATGATAACGTTACTTAGGTTAATAAATGCAGTACCCGCTCAACTTGCTGAAAAGGTTTGACAAATCTCCTCGGCTAGTTCTTGCAACAACTCCTTTCTATTGTCCTTTGCAAATGAGTGGAGAGTTTAGACAGTTTTTTTTGAAATGTCAGAGTGCAGGGGCGTACGTCTCTGAGACTGTGTGTTTCTTTTGAGCATCCCTGCGAACATCTAAAATGGCCAAAGGAAAAAAGTGACCGGGTGAAGGGTGAGTGTGAGGAGAGACAAGAAAACTGGAGTGGCCAGAGAATTTTGGTCTTCATGTAACTCTCCCTACAATCAATCATGAGGTATCTTCCTTACCAACAAGCTTTTAACTTCCTTAGCCAGTAGATGGGGGGAGTGGTGAGAAGTTAAATCTGCATCTAGCATAGTAGCTTTAGAAAGATCACATAAGCACCTTTAATTCCCTGCTAGCACCCACCTTGCTTTATGTTCATATGGGACCTGCTATTCAGTCTTCACACTGCTTTTTGATAAAATACTCTCTGGAAATTAAATCTGAAGTATCATTATCATCAAAAACATTAAGATGGTTGGAAAACTGAGGTTTGTGTTGATATGAGGAAGAGGATGTTTACTTCAACATTAAAAATCGCTGGTCAAGGCTTTGCTCCCTTATTCTTGGTTTGGAAAGTTACTGGATTGCAAAGTACTGCAAAGAAATTGACTAGTAAGAGATCATAGACATGGTAATGAGAATACACAGCCCTGACAATGTGTGGTGTTTTCTCTTAAGACCGGATAGTTTGTTGTGTTTGCTCACATGTGGAGGTTTAGGGAGACCAGTGCAGGTTGGTAGTGAAGCTGCAACTAAGGCAACAGGGATGTTTAGACACGTGTTGTGTATTTGTTTGGATTAGCAGAGCTAGGATGCATGGAAAGTGAAAACTAGCAAATAGAAAAGGGTGTATTGGCTGCCAGTTTTTATATTAAAAAAAAAAAAAGAACCTAATATAAATAAAAAGATGTCATCATGGCAAGATGAAGGCATGACATTTAAGTAAGAGACATGGTATTAAACACCTATGATGGCTTGCAACACTGTAAAGATGAGACAAGCAAGTGAAAGAGACATTTTACCATTTCCCTCTGGGAGAACATATACAAACTTACAGGTAGCATTTACCTACCTGTGAAGCCTTAGATAATATAACTTTTTACACTTTAGGTGGGCTTTGTGATCTGTCCTCCTTTAGAGTTTCTCACAGTGCAGAGAGTACATAGGTATTAAACATTTAGATTCAAATTCCTGCCCAGGAAGTTACTCACCTGCTCTAGTTAACTGAACAAAGGGCTTAAGACTATGAATAAAAATGGTAAGTAACGAAACAAAGCAATTTTGGCAGCTTATAAAAATTAAAAGTAATCCTGTCAAACTCTGATGTGTTCAAGGTATTTCTAAGAACACTGGAACTAGCCCTTTTATTACTAGTTTATTATTACAATGCTCATGCAATTCATTTTATTCATCCTGTGCTTAGAATTCTCACAAAAATGCCATAATGACTACTGTAGGCAAATGCCTGATATTTTAACTTTCATTCATTAAGCTATGGTATTGATTAAGTGGGAGGCAAGACAAACTCAAATAATACTGAATTCATTACCATAGTTTTCTAATCATATCAGCTTCTGTTTTCCTCTCCTGATAAATGAGGATCAGAAAAGAAACCTGATATGTACTCACTCTTTCATCTCTTCTCCAAGCAGACACACATGGATCCAGTAAGTCTGAATATTCATACCCATTACCAATTCTTCCTTACATGGCATTTCGAGAGCTTTTTAAATACTCTTTTTAAAGTTGTGAGGAATAGTATATATTCCTAAGAGTATTACTTACATCCCCTGGAGGCATTATATCCTGTCAAATCACAGGAAGAAAGATAACATTCATACCCTGAACGGCTATACTATGTAACAGAGAGGTTTATGAAAACACATGCTTATTTCTCACAGGTCTAGAAGCTGGAAATCCATAGTCAAATAGCCAGCAGTATATTTGTATTTGGTGAAGAACTGATTAAGAGATGGGACCTTCTCACTGGGTCTCACATGGAAGAAAATAAAAAAAGACTGGACTAACACACACACACACACACACACACACACACACACACAGAGCACCACCAACAGGGGATCGAATATTCAAATACAGGAACATGTAGAAGACAGTTTTCATTGCAATCATCACTACAGTGAACAAAACTTCTCTTGGAATTGAAAGGACATGCCTTCCATCCTTTAAATTTTGTTAAAATGTAACAGGATTCCATTCACTCATTTGCTCAATAATATTCATTGTGTATTTATATAATATCTTCTGTAGCTATCCATCTATACATTGAGAACAACTACTGCCATAAGCATGGGAATGCAAGGTTTTCATCCACAGACTGATTTCACTTCCTCTAGTTATAAACCTAGGATGGCTGGTCTGTTTCTTTATTATTACTAATGTCTGTATGATGGTTCATACTGATATCTCCTAAGAATGGAGCCTCTGGAAATGCATCTGAGGAACTTTCCTAACTAGGCTGATTGATGTGGAAAATCCAATCCTAAATGCAGAGATGGCGCCATTTCATGGACTTGGTCCTGAACTAAATTCAGAGGAGAATGTTTGTGAGCATTAGCAATTATCACTCTCTGCTTCCTGAACCCCAATGCAAAGTCATCCTCTTGCTCCCAACACCGCCACCCATTGCCCTGGCCTGCAGCCATGATCCTCTCAAACTGTTACCCAGAATGGACACTTCTTTCAACAATCACTTCTTCACACTTATTTTACTACAGCAAGAAGAAAAGTGGCTTTTCTATCCCATAGCCTTTACTCCAATCGCTGTATTATTTCACATCCTCTCAAGTGTGTGAGTATGCTTCTCACTGCACAACCTAGCCTGTTTTATTCTGTGCTGTTGAAAATATCCTGAAGGAAGTGCAAATCTATCCAGGTGTTGTTTCAGTGTACATATTTTCCGATACATTTTTCACATGCTTGCTTTCTATGTGTGTATCTTCCTTTGAGAAGCATTTATTAATTTAATGCTTATTTGAATGGGATTTTTCTTTCTGTCATTTGAATTCTGTATATATTCTGGACCCCAATCCTTTCTTTAATAAAAATTTCTCAGATTATTTTTCTTTGCACTACAGTACACACTGTTGATGGAAGACTAGGCACTGCAAATTTCTACAAAGTTTAGTAAAGCAACACTGTGGTTTGTCATGAATCTTGTTGGGTAAAGCACTTGCCACACAAGTGTACAGACCTGTATTCAGTTGGCCAGAACCCAAATAAATCCATGGCAGCATGCCTCTGCCATCCCATCACTCCTACAATGTGATAAGAGACGGAGGGTGAACATCTAAAACTACACCTTACATGTAGCCTTCTCTATTCCACTGTGAAGAACTGGAAATGAAGTCTCAAATAGGTGGAAAGTGAGGAACAGCACAGGTGTTTGTCCCAACCTTCATTCAGTCTTCCAAATCCTAGGATCACATGCTTGGGACACCATACCCAGCTCTGATTCAGCTCTTCTATTATAAATGAGGTCCTACCTGGAGACTTTAAAGCTGTACTGTCTTAAAACTATATGGGACACAATTACTAAAGATGTAGCAAGAGCCCTCACCTGACATGATGAACAGGCTCAATTCAAGCAAGTTCTAATGAAAAGTGGGAACATAACCCTTAATCTCACACAGAAGTAAAATCCACCTAGTCTACAGTGATATGAAAAGGGAAGCCCTATACTTGTGCACAGCATACCCAGGAAACTGGCAATTTGTCTGACAATACCAGCTCTTGGCAACAGAACACTAACACCTTGCTAGTGAGTGCCACACCAATAGGATTGTTTTTCCACAGATTGGGGGCAAGGCACAGTAAAGCATAGCTGACACCCCAGGCCTGAGAAAGGAAAGACAAGAAGACCAGAGACTCAAGGCCATCCTTGGCTGCACAAAGCTTGAGGCCAACCTGGGGGACATGACAAGCTCTCAAATAAAACAAAGCATGTGACATCATTTAACAAATTAAAGATAAACATCCCATGACTGAGTGATTCACTTCCTAGATGGCTGGGAAGATGTCCCTGTGTATTAGAAAACTCAAAGGAGTGGTGGTAACAGCTCTGACTCCAACAGCTAAACCAAGAAAGAACCAAAGGGTCAGACACAGAAAATGAAAAAAATATAAGGAGATAATTTTCCATTACAACAGAAGCTAACTTACAGATAGCTGTAGATACTTGGAGGAATCTCATAAAAATGAGGAACAAGTTATACACAGATTGATAAATATAAACCCAGAAAAACTTTAGAAACATATACAGTCTAAGAACATCTAAATTGGTAGGTAAACAAAAGTTAAAAAAAAATCCTTAGAAACTAAGGTAATCCTTAGTTTCTAAGGAAGAGACTGTGACAAGAGTTTGGGATAAGGGCAAGTTCAACTGACAGGAAAATAATGTCCCCACATACTGATTATATAATCTGTTTTAATATGCACCTGAATTTTGTAATATTCTATATGGACACTACATATTACCTTTTTGTATGATAAGAATTAAAAAAAACAGCTATTTTTCTTATTTTGGAATCCCCCTATTTTACATAGATATATTAGGAGGAGAAATGAATATTCTTAAAAAAGAAAAAAAAACCTTTACACTAAAGAAAAATCGAAGGAGATTAACATAATGCCTATTTATTTAAAATAAAATACAACTAATTACAAACAATTTGACATCTAGTAACTATATTAATAATAATGTTGTAATAGGATAATTTGGGTGAGTAGAAACATTTTTAGGGGACAACAAACTGAATACTCCCAGCTGGCTGGGGAATCACAGCAACGGGTTTGCACCAACTTTGACTTGAAGTGAGAGATTCTTCTTCTCCAGTCACAGTCACTTCCCTGACATTGATTTGGATATGTCAAGATTGATCTTCAGCTAAGAAAATCCTTCTGTCTGTTTTCTGGAGACATTCCATACCTGTTTCATTTTCAATGCCCTGTAACAAAGACAAATGAAAAATACAATGATGAGGGGGGTAGAGATAATGGAACTAACAACCAGGAAGTCTGAATAAGAAAGAATAGAATGCACATGGTAATTTTGTTCATTTGGGGGAGGGGGTTTTGAGATAGGGTTTCTCTGTGTAGACCTGGCTGTCCTGGAACTAGTTTTTATAGACCAGGCTGGCCTTGAATTGACACACATGCATGAGCCTCTGCTTCTTGAGTGCTGGGATTAGAGGTGTGTGCTACCACAGCCCAGTGACATATTTTTGTCCTTAAAACTTTTCAAAAAGCTTTTGTCGAAACCAAAAATATCTTTTGAGGTTAAGGGTCTGTTGCAGACAGATGGGCATTAATTTCTAAATGTGCTGTGGTTTTCCTAGAAAGCAGGGACATTCTTGTTTTTATTAGTCATTAGTCATTTGCTTAATGTTGTTTGTGTCCTCTGATCCACAGGGCATGTGGTAGTCACAGGACAATCTGTAAGGATTGGTTTTTCTCTTCCCACCATATGGGTTTCAGGAGTCAGACTGAGGATGTCAGTCATGAAAGCCAACATTGTACATAGCCACAATACTCTTGGCATAAGCAAGGAAAATACTATGCAATCTAACATACAAAACTTACATATATTTTCAATTATTGTCCTTTCCTGGAAACTGAAAAGTGGTACTAGTAAGTCTTGGGCAACCTTGAAACATCTGCAGAGTACAGGCTAGTAGTCATTTAGGCCAATGTTCTTGAATCTCCTCAACTAGCTTGGACACATGGTTAGGAAAAGTCTGACTAAAGGCAATCATTTCTACAGCAATCTAGTGTACTATCTATGAAAGTTATATAAAGAGAAGACTGTTTCCAAGGATACTTTTAACACTGCCATTCATTCTTTGAAGAGGACATTTCTATGCAACTTCAAACTGACTGCCCTGTTCAGTGTGGGGTTGACACTGGCTAAGATAACTAAGAGGATTTCTCCCCAGATCCTTGACTACCACTGGGATTGTACCAGTTAAACTGCCAGGGCTTGGAGGTTCAAACAAATGAGCTCTGCAGTTCTATTCTTCCACATTGCCTTCACCTCCCAATGATAGCACTGCTTCCAACTTTTGTCTTCTTACTCTCCAGGCTTCAAAGTGGGGCTCAGTTGCCTCAGTTGTTCTGGGACACAGTGAACAGTGTTTCCATAATGCTGATCTCACATATGAGCTACTTTGTCACTCGATCCAAGACAGCCACATGATCCTTTTACGATTCAGCAGCCAAGAGTCTCCCAGTTCTGAAAGTATTCAGTGAGGACACTTGTCAGCATTTGCAGTGGCCACAGCTCCCAGGATGTCAGTCTACACCAACTTTTTGTCTTCCCTACCTTCTCCTTCTATAGTTCACAGTTCCTCAGCAATTGACAGCACAGGCCAACACTGACCTTTTCTCCCCAAGCCTTAGGCACCTCACATTTCCTTTGTGTTTTGACTTCAATCACGGTGACTTTTTAGATCTTTTACTGGGATAGAGCTTCTAGAACACCTCCATGTAGGTGTGGTGGGGCTGGAAATAGGTTCTGGATCCCACACAGGTGTGCTCTAGCTTCTTTGGGACTGTCAGTGCTCCTTGACCTCTGGGTGCTGGCTAGAGAACTGGTACTTTCTTCAGAGATGGTACTTGAGAGGGACTGGCAGTAGTTAGGACGTTCTCCTCTTTCCAGTACCACCTCAATTCTTCCTCTTGGCCGGACTTCTGTCTTTCTTGCAAGACATAGTCCTGATAGGCCAGGAAGCTGCCTCATACACACATTAAAATAGGAATTTCATCCAAACAAAGGATTAACATGAGTGCAGGAACAGAGTGTTGCTATATCTCTCCTTGATGCATAGTATAAAGAGAACAATGAGATGATCTTTTCTGAATGAGGATGAAGATCACAGTTCTGCTGCTAGACACTTAAATTACAAGGAAAAGAGTTTTGAATTGCCGGAGAAGATGAATATAGTGTACTGTGGAAACCAGTCAGGAACAGGATAAAAACCTATAATAGCCTATTTTAATTGGTCACTACTCTCTTTATTAGGTACCCAGTACCACATGCTTACCTCCAAATGTTTCTTATTTCCTTGCTTGTGTGTGTACATGCATGTTTGCACATATACAATTTATATGGGATGCATGGGCATGGAAGTCAGAGGTCAATTGCCGATGTTTTTATCTTTCAGTTTCCCAACACATTTGGAACTTTTCAATTATGCTAGACTGGGTGGTCAGCAAGTCCCCGGAGCCTCTTAACTCTACCTCTCTCTCAAACTGGGATTACAGGACATGCCTCCTTTGCCATGAGTTTGGAGGGATTAATCTCAGTTCCTCTTCTTACATAACAAGTATTTGACTGATCCATTCTACAGCCCCTGAGGACACTTAAATAGGGACCACTTACTGTTACTTCCTAGGGAAAATTACAAAAATCATCAGATAATATCTTAATTTATTGACTGTTATTTTTATATATTTACTCAATTTAATCATCAATATCTACTGAGCCTTTACCATCTACATTCCAAGTGTTGTGCTAACAGGATGGAATAATTACAGACTTCTCTGATTTGAAAGTTTGGAGTTTGTAAAAGGCATAGCTCAATAATAACAAAATGAAATCTCAGGAGACACAAATATATGCTTAATAGAGAGTTTTGAACAAGAAAGAAAGATGGATAACTTGGCATCTGGGCTAAGAGAACCTCAGAGGCACAGAAAAAAATGTCTAAATCTATGAAGTCAAGAGAAGATGACACAAGAAAGTAACATTTAAACCAACAGAAACAAGAAATAGGAACAAGTAAGAAAGACTGGAGGAGGATGGGTATCACTAGGAAAAAGGAATATCCTTGAATAAAACTGGGAGTGAGAGTTTCAGTTCATCTGGCTGAGACGCTGGTGCATTGCATTCCTGACCTGATACTCCAGAACTTGGCATGGTCTGCAGTCAGGTGCTGTGGTAGGAAATTATTTCATGGTATGTTGTTTGTGCTGCATTTAACTCTGGGAAGCTGTATTACTGTGCTAGTCTAAAACACCTGGTGGTCCTAATAAAGAGCTGAATGGCCAATAGGGAAGCATAAGTAAGGGAAGAATGGCATGGCAGGCAGAAGGAGGAGAACCAAGGCAGTGGAGACCCAAGAGGACGAGTAGAGGAGGACATCAGGGCCACCTGCCCAGTGGCTCAGCAGCTCAGAGGACCAGCTGCGCAGCTGCCCAGCCGCCTAGTCCCCCAGCTCTCCAGCCATAGAGGAAGAAGAAAAGTGAGATATGCAGAAGTAAGAAAGATAAAAGCCCAGGGGGTAAGGGTAGAAGGGTTAGAAACAAGCCAAGGTAAGGCCTAGCCCACACAACCAAGCCTGAGTCTGTGATTTATTTTGCAGTGGATTGTCTGGCTGAACCAAAAGACAAAAGAGCAAACAAGCTAAAACATTATAATGTAAGACCCTCAGAATGAGGAGTCTCCCAGTTTCGGTTGGTACCCCAATAACTCAATGTCCAGTCCTTTTGCTGCAACATGCAAGAAGCTGTAATGAACAGGAAACATTTGCGTAAACGGGCTCCTCCAGCATGCAGCCTGGAGAGAAGCACCATCCCCGGGGCACAGGTGTTTTTAAAGGCAAACCACAAGCTTAGGGAGGGGGTGGGACCCTCTGTCCATTGAGTACATGACCCTTTGAGGCTGGATGGTCTTGCTATTAGGGTCAACAGACCTTAGGGCCTCAGGTTGAGCTAAGTAATCTTGTCTGAGCAAACCGGAGGTACAGTTATCTCTTTGTTTCTCAAGGACCCTATTCACCACCTGCTGTCTCACAAGAAAGGAGGGGCAGTGTGAATTCTTCCTATCTTGTCATCTCAGGGCCTTGTGAGGGGAAGTTAGCAAATTCCAAGGAACAAATATTGGTCAGGGTTAGCTTTCCTGGTTAGTCTGTCCTTCATTTCAAGTGGGGGGTTTCTTTAAGTGTACTTTTTTGTCTTTCATTCCCCCCTTTTTCTCTTTCAATAGTTCTAATCTTAGAACTATGGAAATTAAGAGGCAGCCTCCTCTTAGCTCAGGAGGCTTCTGTACTGTTATGTAAGTATCATAATCTGGACTGTACTCACTTATTATTTTTATCAAAAGTAACAATTTTTCCAACAGTAAGCAACAAGAGAGGAATAAAAATGAGCAGTTGTAAGAGGCTGTCCCTGGGTTCTATGTCCTGGAGTAGCGTGGCAGTGGGTCCAGAGGAGGAGGACATATTCTGAACTGGCCGAAAAGTGGGCCTTTTCATGGAGTCTCAAGTTTTCCTGTGCGGTGACATCTAATGAATCTGGATCTCCAACTTGGAATTGACATGACACTTCCAAGTTTCCAGGCGCTGGTTCTACGATTGCTGTCTCACCCACTCCAGCACCTTAAGCCTAGCAAACAGAGGCTTAAGAGAACAGCAAGTCAGCACTATATACAGAGGAAATTTCCACCAGAGGAGGGCCCCCCATAGAACCATTTATAGGGGTTCAGCCTAAACTGTCCTGGGGTGTTTCTAAGCCTGAAAAGCACAAAAGGTAGAAGAGCTATCCGATCAGTACTGCCAGTCTCAGCGGTCAATTTAGTGAAGGTCTCCTTAATGGTTTTATTTATTTTTTTTCTACCTGAGCTTTGGGACCTGCATGCACAATGTAATTTTAATCAATCTCCATTATCTTGGCCAGTGACTGACTTACCTGGGCAGCAAAAAACTGGACTATTGTCTTATTTTACTACCTTAGGTATTTTAAATCTTTGGAAATTTTTCTTCATTAATTTTTTAGCCACCATGGTTGAGACAGCCCCACCCACATGCACATGAACAGTTGAAAAAGCATACCTGCTGCCTGTCATTGTTTATGGACTTCTCTTTGTCTAGCAGTACCACCCTTTCTTTACCTTTTACAAAGTAACTGCTCCCAGCAGGGAACCAGTCAAAGGCTCCCCAGCCAGTGGGATGTCCTTAAGACCTTTGGAACTCCAGTCTCTTTAACCAACAGTAGATGGCAGTCATGAGTCAGTGGTTCACCAGTCTCCTCAGGCAGAAGAGTGGTGGGATGAGGTTGGCTGGTGGAGTGAATGCAATCCTCTCAGTCTTTCAGTGAGAAGCAGTCTTTGGTGGTGAGTCATGTGGGCGTTGGTCATCATCAGTGGGAGGGTGACAGACAATGATCTCCAATGCATGGGGGCTATTGTAGTTGCTTTATGCCCCAAAGTCAACTTGTCAGTCACTATAGCTTTTAGACAGTCAGCCCATCCCCTGGCTACAGGATCAAGCTTCTTTGACAGATAAGCAACTGGTCTGTTCCATGGCCCTAGGCCAAAACTCCCCAGGTGACCCCCTTACTCTCGTCCACATAAAGGGTAAAAGGTTAGTTACATCAAAAGGCTTAGAGCAGGCGCTTTCAGCTGGGCCTTTTTAATGGCATCAAAAATGACTCCTGATGCTCCTGGGCCCAGGAGAATTTTTTTTTTTCTTAGTCAGCCTGCAAAACCCAAATGTCCCCAGAAATTCTCTTACTTGCCTGGCCATCGTTGGGGAATTTAAAACCCTTGGGACAGTCGGGTCCAGATGAGCTGCCCAGTTCTACCCATTTTAGGGTCCTTCCATTCAAAGGCAAAAAGCAGTTGGCTGGTGGGATGTAACCTTGAATGAGTGGGATACCCGACCCACGCCAAGGTCCACTGTTCTTCAGGTAGTCCATGAATTACCTTGGGCTCAGGGAGGGGGTCCAAACCCCGTCTCCCTTTAATTTTATCTTTTCTTAGGGCTAGGACCTTCGATACCTTATTTGTCTTCTTGGGACAATCATTTGCCAAGTGTCCTTTTTCTTTACAATATGCACACTAGTCCTCCTTGTGGAGTGGGATCCTGTTGCCCAGGTTCCCTAGCCTGTTTTAAATTTCCTAACTTTTTTTTCTCTCTTTCTATTTTTTCCTTTAACCACTGCAGCCAAGATATTTTAGTCAAATTCTTTTCCTGTGTTCTTTCATGCTTTTTCTCTTTTTCTTTCTCTTTTCTCTGCTCTCTGTCTCTCTACTGTCTTTCTTTATCTCTCCTTTTCTTCTATGTCCCTTCAATACACTTTCTCTGCCTCTTAACCCTTCCAGTCTCTGGAGATTCTTCCTAATATCTGGGGCCCAATTTCCCCATGAAGACCAGAGCCACCGAAGCTCTCTGGGCTTCTGAAGTAGGGTCAAAAGGAGTGCTCTCTTTACCTTAGCCAAATTGGTAGGCTGTCTCTCAGCACCTCGAAGACCTGCCACCAGAACCTGGCAATAGATTTTTAAGCTCTCCCTACCTTCAGCAGTGTTGAAGTCCCAACTGGGGCAAGTCAAAGGAATCCCAAGTCAATCTTTTTTTTTTTTTTTTTTTTTTTTTTCAGCTGTGCTGGCCACCCATCGGCCCCAGGGATATTTTTCTAGCGTCAAGCAGAAACTGTTGATAATCATCTCAAATAGTCTGGTGAGAGAACATAAGGAACACTAAAAAGTGGGTGGTTAGTTTTTCCAAATACAAAGATCTGGGGAGAAGGGTCAGCCCTGGAGGCTGGCGTTGGGGAGCCAAATATGTGTGGCGGCAGGGTCATAAGTCATAACCCTGTCCCTCCATTCCAGCATGGCTCTGCCCAGGCCTCGCCCAGCCCATGGCTGTTCAACCTTATGCTGAAGCTCAGCCCCAGCAGTTCTGGCTGCCCCACCACATTCCTGGGGGTGGGGGATGAGTGCTCATTGTCTAGCTAGGTCTCCTGGCCCTGCACTCCTGTGTATCTAAAGTCAAACTTAAGTGGGGTAGTTAGTTGTTGACCCATGGAGTAGAAATGGACACAAACAGTAGTAACAGAAGGACGCGAAAAACACAGAACAATCTGACAAATAGGACAAATCCGCACGGTTGACAAAGGGAGCCCAAACCAAAGTTACAAAGCAGAAGGGAAGCAAGTCCGTAGGCCGGCTGTCCCCAAGAGAAACGAGACTTCGTCACCTCCCCTCCTACAAACAACCCGGGACTTTCATCCAGGGCAGGACCAAGGGTCTCAGGACATGTCTGTCTCCCCTGTGGTCCTATACAAGTCCTGTGCAGGCCAGGCACAGATTCAAATACTCAAGTCAAAAACACATAACATCAGACACATCAGACATATATCAAACATATAGGTTGCCAGCTCTTTCTTACCTCCAACTGGCAATGGAATTGAGTCTGGGGGGGGGGGGTCAACCACATCTTGGTGGGACCTCCAAAATGTAAAACCCTCAGAATGAGGAGTCTCCCAGTTTCGGTCGGTACTAATATTCACAAAACTTGATCAAAAAATACTCAACTTCAAAGGGAAAAACAAAAAACCCAGGATAGTCAAAACCATTTTTCAAACAAAAGGATCTTCTGGGGGCATCACAATCCCTGATTTCCAGCACTACCATAGAGCTATAGTGATGAAAACAACTTGGTAATTGCATAAAAAGAGAGCGGTGGGCAAATGGAATGGAATCCAAGAGCATGATATCAATGCACAAGCCTATAAATGCCTAATTTTTGACAAAGAAGGTAAAATTATAAAATGTAAGAAAGCAAACATATCCAACAAATGGTGCTAGTTTATTTGGCAGTAAATATGTAGAAGAATGCAAGTGGATCCATATCTAATGCTATGCATGAAACTCAAGTTCAAATGGATCAAATATGCAATATAAATCCATCTACACCAAAAAGTTGAAATACATTTGAACGCATGGGAACAGGGAACAGGCAGAAAGACACTTTAAATGCTCAACATCCTTAGTCATCAGGGAAATGAAAATCAAACCACTCTGAGACTCCATCTTACACGGATCAGAACGGCTGAGATCAAAACCGCCAATGACTGCGGCAGTTTTTCTAACTCAGTTTTGAGTGGTAACTCCTGAATTTCCTGTTCAAGTGCCCACTTTTCCTTCTCTTTCAGTTTGAGGATATCAATTTCTTTTTAAGCTCATTAATCTGAAGAGTCATTTGTTCTGATTTCAAATCAATATGTGAGTGCTGTAAATCTCTTAGCTCAGAAATTTCTAATGTAGGTTGATTCTGCTTACTCATCAAGTAGTGGTTTTCACACTGCATCCTTTCCATATTTTTAAAGATTTCAATTTCTGACTCATCTATCTGATTTTTGTAGCGAATTCCTAATTATCAAAGTTTTTCAATATTTATTTGAATTTCAATTTCTAGATCTCTAAACTTGGAGAGTTCTTCATGACTGGAGAAGAGTTGGCTTAGCAATAGCTCTAGTTTGATTTCTTGGGATTTTGATATTGTGTTTAGAATCTCATTCTTTTAGCATTTCAAGTTCATTGTGTAATATCTAATTTCTGATTCATGTTTAAACTCAATATTTTTCTGGTTTTTACATAGAGCATCTATCTCAGATTCAATTCTCTCACTTTCTGGTGGCATTAACATGCATTGAAGAAGACATGACCCCTACCCAGAATGGTACCACTCAAAATGGGTTGAGCCTTCTCACACCAATCACTAATTAAGAAAATGCCTCACAGCCCCATATTATGGAAGCATTTTCACAATTGTGGTTCCCTTCTTTAGGATAACTCTAGTTTGACATTAAACTATCCAGGGAGGATTCCCAAGGTAAACTTAAAGTAAATGTAAGTTGTAGATCCAAATACCATTTATAACATGACTAAAACCATGCCAGGACTTTAAATGTCCAATGCAACTACAGAGTGATATCTGCAAAAATCCATTCAGTCCAGCCTGGTAAGATGTTATAGACTTTCAAAATAGAAATAAAGAGTTTAAATAATAGCAGGAAACCAATCATGAAGTAGGAATTACAATTCCTGGGTATGCTGTGCAGTGGTGATAGCATATGCCTTTAATCCCAGGTCTCGGGCAGTAAAGGCAGGAGGATCTCTGTAAAGAGGCTAGCCTAATCTACATAGTGAGTTTCCAGGAAAGGCTCAGAAGCTACACAGAGAAACTCTGTCTCAATCAATTGATTTTTGTTACTAAAATCAACACAAAGGTACTAGTGTTTTCAGTATGCTAAAGTAGTACACTAAAGTATTTCTATTAATACACTAAAAACTGTAAATGGCTTCATAGTAAGGTTTGATATGCCCTTGAATGGGATAAAGTATATAATTCATGTCTTAAAAACCAACCCACTTTGTCGTACTCATAATACTTACATGCTGAAATTGAATTTGTAATTTGTTACTTTGTATTTTCAATTGGAAAACTATTTTAATCATTTCAGCTGTCTCTTTCCTTGATTCCTGCAAATGAGCAGTTAGCTGAGTAATGATGATCTCTCAATGTTTCATGGCAGATTTAAATTTATATAACTAAGGAAAATGAGTGAAACAGTAAATAATATCTTTTAGGGTGTTTTTTCCACAGTTATCTTTCTTGAAAGCTACTGGCCTGTCCAAATTAGTTTCATTTCAAAACTGACTTTGAAAACATGTATGTGCATTAAGGATAAGAATATATTTAGGTTGGCTTTTCAGTGTGTTCTTATAGAAGAATCGTCTTTACACTTTCGAGTGCACAGATGTGACTCTAGGCAACACCAACAGACACATTTAACCACAGCTTGTTTCTGAAGAGGATGGAATGGAAGTACGCTGTCTTTTTCATCAGTGTCCTACTTCATCATGACTTCCATGCACAGCAGGTGTTACTGTAAACAGTGAGATGACTTACAAGGGCTTGCAAACATTCTTAATTAATTTAAGTCACACTTATTTTATGTTTTTCATAAATATTCTCTCAGACTGATTACAAAAAAAAAGACATCTATTTTACAGGAGTGATTTCACTCTATCTACTTAACACAGTTAAATTTTGAAAGTCTGAATATTGCAGCTGTGATCCTGTAATCCTTACTTTAAATATGCTTGTTGATGCTATCTATGTACAAGAACAAAAATTATGAAATGACCCAGGTTGCCATTGCAAGCCCTATGTGTTAATAACATACACACACACTACCATTCACATGTGTAACAAAGCAAAGCCACAGGAGGTGAATGCACCCTCTGCAAGACTTCAGTCCCATAAGTGGCCCTCATTCCTTCCAGTTGTTGAGTTAGTTCATCAAACTCACGCTGTCTTCCAGCCAATTCAGTTTCCATCATCTCCACAGGATGTGACTGCACTGAGCTCCTTGTCCATAATGAGAATTATCAAGGCCACATTCTTCTTCCTAAATTGATCCATGATTTTTATTAATTTAATACTAGCAACATACCTCAGGCAGAGGGATGAAACTTCAAGACCAATGCAAAGTCCATTAAAAACATTCCAACATCCTGCAAGTTCTGTAGGATAGAAATTAGCTTTCTTTATGAGATATATGTATGAGTTATATACCTTAACAGCATAAACAGGATTTCTGCACGATAAAAAGGAGATAACTGGTTTTGTTAATTATCATAAGCAACGAGAAGTACATGCAGGAAAGCTTTGTTAGTAAAGTGGGTTACTTTTTACAATATAAAACACTGCTATCATAAGTAGTTTAAACACTATATCCTTAGTAAATTTGTAGGCTTCCCTGCTATTGTCACAAAACAGCAGCCATTTATCTGTACAAATAAAGTTTATTGATTCATTTATTATGGACTTAAACTGAATGCAATTTACCTGCAACAGTACTTCACTGAGCATGAGGAACGAAAATACAGCTACAATTACCAGACAGCTAGCACTAAGGATCCTCTGTCTGTACCTCCCCAGTGCAAGAATACACAGAGACACACACACACACACAGAGTGTGTCTGTGTGTGTGTGAGAGAGAGAGACTTAAATACATTCTGTGATTGCTAGTGATCCAAGCTCATGTTTCTGAGGCAAACACTTTCCTCATCAAAAAGAAATATAATGAGTTCAAATGTTAATAATTCCTCAAACACCTGAGAGCTTACAATGCACCTTATTCTCTCCCAATTACCACTAATATCCCTCATACTGCTTCTCCATATAAAGGGTAATTGGACAGGCCATGGACTGTTATGGCTTTCAGTGTATGTATGTGAGGTCAAAGTTCAATGTCCAGTGTCTTTTTTAATCACTCTCCATCTTAACATTTTTAGATAGGGAGTTGGAATCTGAAACTCACTCATTCATCTAGAATGGCCTCAGGGATCCTCTTGTCTTAGCCTCCCCAGTGCTGTGATTACAGAAACTAACAACCACACCTGGATTTAACATGGGTGCTGAGGAACCAAATCCAGGACCTCATGCTTGAACAGCAAGCACATTAGTGCTACACCATCTCCTCAGCCCCTGAAAAAGGCTTTTTCATCACCTCATTGGCTTTCCTCTCCTCTATATCTGTCTGCTATTCTCTAAGATGAGAGAAAGTTCACTTTGATAGCCCAGCCAACAGGCTACTATAGTTGATAGGCACATTGAAAGAGCCCCCAGAGGAAGGCTCTTCAGTACACTGTTCATCATCGTGTTTTTTGCTGACACTTGCATTCTCTGATGCCAGGGAGCATGAAAAGCTGAAATCCAATTGTATAATCATAGAAATAGTTGCACCAACCTAAAGAGCTTCCTTAAATGCTTTAGAAGCGCAATTACCAAAGGTACTCAGAATCTTTAAGATGTTTATCTTAGTCACAGCCATGCCCTGGCAGGACTAGGAGACAAGGAGGGTTTTGGGAGATGTAGTAAAGGAGTCAATATGTAGGAAATGTGGGTAGTAAGAGATCTGGACCCTTTATCTGGTAAGACAAGACCACATGGAACACTTAGACTAATAGAAATATTTTTAAATATTTAAATAGTTAATATTTAGTATTTAAGACAGAGATAGCCAATAAGAAACACTAGTAAAAGGCCAACAGATTTATAATCAATAGAGTTTCTGTACATTATTTGGGACTGACATGTCTGCAGGACCAGCATGACAGGAAAGTGCCCTTAACAATCTGTACTCTTGAGAAGCCTGTGCACTCTTGTGGGAATGGGTCTGGTAGTAGTACACCTGTTTCTTTCCATTTACAATCTTCATCTGTGCTCTGTGAGTGCTCAATAAATATCTGTTGAAGTCCACACAGCTCCTTCTGATTTTATTAATATTTTAGGTTTAGCTACTACCATAGTGCTAAAATTTGCAACAAGGGACAAAAGTCATCGTTGAACTGCAGGGTGTGCTGATGGCCACACTCTTTACACTGACCTTCCATTCAGAAATACCCTGAAAATCTGGAAGCACTCACCTCAACCAGGACCTGATTAGGCTTATCTGTTTGTTCACTGGGAAGAACACTCATTTTGGTGGAATCAGGATTCCCATCTGATTCTAAAACTTGAAGAACATTCTTGGACATCTCATCCATTCCTTCATTGATATTTGAACTGTGGTCATCTTGTACACAGCTTGAAATTTGTTTAGACTTCTTGGAAGTCTGTGCATCTTGTCAGGCTTTTCTTTTTTCAATACAAAGCAAGCTATGAGGGTGGGTGGGAGAGAAAGCAGAATTATCATCTAGAATATTTTTTCTCTTATTATTAAAACTCTGACTCATTATATTTAACTCAAACTATCACTAAAATGGAGTGACAAAACAAAAGACACTTGTGATGTCCTTAATAGAGAATTACTATTGTACTAAAGAGAAACTGGATGTTTCTCAATCCAAACCAAGAAATAAAATTGTCTGACAGAAAGAAAATCAGCTCAGAGGCAGAGGACGGAGAGTGAGGCAGATGCTCAGAATATTTAAGACATTTCAAATGTCTCAGGCATGACACACACAAGGAGGTCAAGAGTATCATCCTTCATGTGTTACCTGTAACTTTAAATTTACACAAATATAATTAGCTTGGGCTGAACATTTTAGCTCTGACTGTGGTTTGTAGCCTTATCTATAAGGGAAAGAATGGAAATAATCTAAATTTCATAGACTGATGCTTTCTTGCCTTCAATCATTTGCATATCACCACCAGGAGTCCCATAGACAAGTGCCACCTATTCATACAATTCATTTATCATCCACAGCAGTGTACCTTTCTTATTTAAGTTTATTTTTAAAACAATGTTTAATCCTGGGCACTTCTTGTACATTGATTTCTTTTTTAAAACATAGCCAACCAAAAATGAAACGACAACACAGCTATCACAAAATGTTAAACACTTATGAAAGCTATTAGAGGCATGGATGAGTATTAAAACATTTAGGGATAAAAGAGCAACAAATAATTTCAGGTGCCATGGCAGAAAGAAAAATGTAAAAGTTAACAGTCACCTTTAATATGATACAATGTGTCTAACATTGGACTAGGTCATATAAAACACCATCATCTCATCAGAAATACCAACTCTCTCATATATATATAATGGGTGAACTATTAGTGAACTCTTATTAATAACTTCGGTGCAAACCACTAATGACAATATGAATGACAAAGTAATAGCTATAAAACATTATCAAAATATAATTCTTAAGAAAATCATCGCACCTCTTCTTTTTTAATTAATTATTTTTTTATTTTACATGTCGATCCCAGTTCCTTTTCCCTCCCTCCCTGCCTTTCATTTACACTCTCTGCCCCCTCACATGCACACTGCCCACCCTACCCTCCTATCCCCCCACCGCAATTCCACATGTACGGCAATGCCATCCAGGTGGGGTCAAGTCATTGCAGAAACACATAGAGACAGCTGACCTGAACAAGGAGGAGATAACGGGCCCCCAGAATGATAGCTGGGAATCCAGCATGGGACTGACTCACACACCTCTTCTTCATAGAGACACAACAGGCTTCACCTCAGGCTTCAACCATCAAGAATCATATCTACCTTGGATTTTAGTAACACTAAACTCACAGCTATAATTAAATCTTGAAAAAAAAGGTATAACAACTTATGTGTGTTTCCCAACTTGATCTACAAGTCTTTTCCCATGATTTAATTTCTCTGAGTGTGTTGATGAGTAGTATATGTGTGTGCATGCGTGTGCATGTGTGTGCAGGTGTCCTTGCCTGAGTGTGTACATGGGATATCAGAGGTTGACTGCAGGTACCATCCTGTGTCACTCATCACTGAAGTAGTAGCGCATAGTGTTGGCTAGGTGGTCTGGCCAGCAAATTCCAGGCATCTTCCTGTCTCCATTTATGTCTCCCTGGTAGTATGTGATTACAGACTCACACCACCAAGCCTGGATTCTTATATGGGTGTTGGAGACCTGAATTTTGCTTGCTCAAAAACCACTTTGTATACTGAACCATTTCTCTTGTCAGAATTTCCATCTTTATAAAATTTATATTCTATTAAACAAATACTAACCACCACTACTTAAATTTGAGCTGCTTAATCACACCAAAGAAAACCAAAAATAAGACCTAGAGACTTCAAAAAACCTTTCTTGGTAAATGGTTTGGCAAGTTGTTCCACTGACAATTTTCATTTACATAGAACAAAAAACAAATCTTTTTAGAAATAGTTTGTCATTATAGTAAAAGTTATGAAATAATTTATACCAACTTAAAACCAGTAGAGAACAATCATCCTTTTCTGAAGCCATCTTGGATTACACTTTTAGCTCGAGGCTGCCCTGGAAATGGTGTAAGATTGCTAAAAAAAAAAAAAAAAAAATGAAGGGCATGGGGAAGATAGACAGGAAAAGTACTGTGTATTCATCAAAGTCTCCATGTCTGGAAAGGGATGCACACACCATCATCAATTCCTTCCATGCAGGGTACTTTCTCAGTTCCTCAGGTTGCACAATGGTAAGCAAAGCTGGGCTTCTAAAGTTACTGATTCCCCTGTTCCTCCATTTATATATAGAATGCTACCCAGACAAATTCAAATCTAAGCCTTACATAGAGGGCACTTATGGGAAAATCAGCTCATCATATTCTAGAAATACAAAGACAGCTACTGCACATAATCTGTAACAAACAAATCCTTAGCAGGTACCACAGAATCTGTGCAGTATCACACTTCAATCATCACTGACCTGCTTTCCTCTGTTAATGTGAGTGAAGAAAGAAGGGACATAGGTGTCTCAGTTTGAGTAACTATTGCTATGATGAAACATCTCGACCAAAGCAACTAGGAGAGGCTTTCTGTGGCTTCTGTTCCCATACCACAGTTCATCATCAAAGGCTGTCAGCACAACTCTAACAGGGCAGGAACCTGAAGAGAGGAGCTGGTGCAGGAGCCTTGGTGCTGCTCATTCATTGGCTTGATACACATGGCTTGCTCAACCTTCCTTCTTGAACAACCCAGGAACAGCAGCCCAGAGCAGCACCACCCACAATGGGCTGGGCTCTCTCCTATCAATTACTAAGAAAATGCCCAATGGGCTTGCCTGCAACCAGTATTTTAGGAGTCATTTTCTCAATTGAGGCTCCTTCCTCTCAGATGACTGTGCATTATGTTAAGTTGACAAGAAGACAGCCAGTAGATTATGAAAAACTGTTTAAAACGTATCTAAACTTTGATGAGTCATACTCTTGGCACATTCCAGTGTTTTATCCCTGTTGGGTGGATTCTGGTTAAGTACCTTCCCTCTTTGGCTCCTAATGCTAATAGTCTTCGGACTATTTCAGGGGCTCTTAAAGAAAACTAAACTTTAGGCAGTTGGAGTGGTGCAGTGATAGAGAAATAGGGAAAAAAGAGAGAAACCTCGGAAATGAGGGAATATTCCTGTGTTTAACTGAGTGGTTGGGGCAAGTATCCAAACTTTCCTTCCTGTAGCTTGACTACTTGAGTATCTAGACTGTTCTAGGAGTTAGATATGGGGTATAAGAATCCTTGGCTTTTGATGCCATACTAATCAAGAAGAAATGACACAATGAGATATAAGAACATTTTAACCACATCACATTCAAACAGGATGCCTGTAGCAAGTTATTGTTATTAGCACTTCAGGAGGCCGTTCTTGGTTATAACTCACTGTATACAATGAGTGACACAGGCATTATACATGACTTATTATAAAAGTTGGATTTTAAAGGCACGAGAAGATGGACTCTGTCAACAAAGTGTTTTCTATGAAAAGCATGAGGACCCAAGCTTGATCCCCAGAACCCATGTGAAAAATACCAGTCATGGTGACACATACTTGTAACCTCAGTGCTGCTTGGTAGGCAGAGACTTGGAACATCCCTGGGTCATTGGTCAGCCAGCCTAGCCTAATCTCCAAAGTTCAGGCAATGAGGGACACTGTTCCAAAAAACTAGATGATCGCTCCTGAAGAACAATGACCAGAAGTTGCTGTCTGGATTACACACACACACACACACACACACACACACACACACACACACACACACACACACAATGATAGATAGATAGATAGATAGATAGATAGATAGATAGACAGACAGACAGACAGATGGCTATATTTGTACTGGCACTCTGATATTTTGGTCACCTTAGACACCCTCACAGAACTTCTCAGGCCTCAGTTCCTGTTCCCTTCCTGCTGTAAAGTGGGAGGACTGGGTGTGTTTCACCTCCCAAACAGCAGATGACCCTTGACACATCACTTGCTTTCCCTGGGCCGTATATTTTCACATCTGAAATTTGAGCTGAAGATGTCAGCCCAGGTTGCTTCATGTGAGCAATAATAATATTCAAGTGTAAGAGCCTACATGGTCACCCTTTCTTCAGAGCAAAGCTGCATCGGTTGAGAGGTGAGACTGACAAACACAGGGTTACTCCTTGATCAATATGCATCCTTGGGTTCCTGGTTCTATAAATCTGCTCCAGGTGACACATACAAAAAGACTCTGTAATTTATTTACTATGGAGAAATACTCTTTTTATCTGTTTAGCGTTTCCTTCAGATGGTGTGTGTGTGTGTGTGTGTGTGTGTGTGTGTGTGTGTGTGTGTGTGTGTATACTGTTTGTATTATATGTCATTGTGGATTGTATAGGAATATTTGTGCACATTATCTACCCTTCTGATTTCTAGGGTACAACAGTGTTGCTCACCCCTGTTGGCAGGCCTCTAGAGCTATTCCTCTTGCTTAACTGAACTTAGTCCTCCTTTGTACAGAGGTATGTTTCTCTTTCCCACCCCCAGCCTTGCTAACTCCCATTAACCATCTGTTTCGATGAGTTTGATTCATACATCATACCATAGCAATCAGAGCTAACTTTTTGTGCCTGGATTATTTCAGCTGGCATATTACCCATATTCTACAATGTTCTCATTATATAGGTCTTTTACTTGTTTGGTAAGCGTTACACCAAGATACTTTATGTTGCTTGTGGCTATTGTAAAGGGTGATGTTTCTTTGATTTCTTTCTCTGCCTCTTTGTCGTCTGAATAAAGTAGGGCTACTGATTTTTTTGAGTTTATCTTGTATCCTGCTAGTTTGCTGAAGGTGTTTATTAGCTGTAGGAGTTCTGTGGTAGAGTTTATTGGGTCGCTTATGTAAACTATCATATCATCTGCAAATAGAGACAGTTTGACTTCTTCCTTTCCAATTTGGATCCCCTTGATCTCCTTTTGTTGTCTTATAGCATTAGCTAGAACGTCTAGTATGGTATTGATGAGATATGGAGAGAGAGGACAGCCTTGTCTTGTTCCTGATTTTAGAGGAATTGGCTTAAGTTTCTCTCCATTCAGTTTGATGTTGGCAGTTGGTTTGCTGTATATTGCCCTTATTATGTTTAGGTATGTTCCTGTTCTCCCTGACCTCTCCAATACCTTTATCATGAAAGGGTGTTGAATTTTGTCGAAGGCTTTTTCTGCATCTAGGGAGATAATCATATGGTTTTTCTTTTTCTGTTTGTTTATATGGTGGATCACGTTGATAGATTTTCGTATGTTAAACCATCCCTGCATTCCAGGTATGAAGCCTACTTGGTCATGATGGATGATTTCTCTGATGTATTCTTGAATTCGGCTTGCCAGTATTTTATTGAGTATTTTTGCATCGATGTTCATCAGGGATATTGGTCTGTAGTTTTCTTTCTTAGTTGTGTCTTTGTGAGGTTTGGGTACCAAAGTTATTGTGGCTTCATAAAAAGAGTTTGGCAATGAACCTTGTGTTTCTATCTTGTGGAACAGTTTGAGGAGTAGTGGTATTAGTTCTTCCTTGAATATCTGGTAGAATTCTGTGCTGAATCCATCTGGCCCTGGACTTTTTTTGGTTGGAAGGCTTTCGATGATTGCTTCTATTTCATTGCGGGTTATAGGTCTATTTAAGTTGTTTGTCTGTTCTTGATTTAATTTTGGTAAGTGATAGTTATCCAGAAACTTGTCCATTTCCTTTGAATTTTCAATTTTTGTGGAATACATGTTTTCAAAGTATGACCTGAAAAGTGTCTGGATTTCCTCTGTGTCTGTTGTTATGTTCCCCATTTCGTTTCTGATTTTGTTAATTTGCATGTTCTGTCTCTGCTTTTTCGTTAATTTGGATAAAGGTTTGTCTATCTTGTTGATTTTCTCAAAAAAACAACTCTTTGTTGCATTGACTTTTTGTATTATTTTCCTGGTTTCTATTTTGTTGATTTCAGCCCTTAAGTTTATTATTTCCTGGCGTCTACTCCTGCAGGGTGAATTTGCTTCTCTATGTTCTAAGATTTTTCAGTTGGGCTGTTAATTCTCTTATGTGACTATCCTCTGTTTTCTTCATATGGGCTCTTAGTACAATGAACTTCCCTCGTAGCACTGCTTTCAAGGTGTCCCATATCTTCAGGTATGTTGTATCCTCATTCTTAGAAAGTCTTTAATTTCTTTCTTTATTTTTTCTTTGACCCAGGATTCACCAAAATATGACCTTATGAGGCTAGTAACATCCATATGCACACTTTGGTGTTTATTATTTTTAGGAAATGTGGTTATCAGATTTAGTACAAGGTCTCAGAAATCTTCCTGTAGCTGTGTTTCAAGATAAAATATCAAAGGTCTCATAAATAGTGCTGGATTTCACATAAAGCTTTTGTCAGTGATTTTGTTCCTTACCCTCTCATATATATATATATATATAAAGATGTGGTCTGCATACATGAATAACCCCTTGTCTTTGCAGAATTTTAAACTTGCATACCTAGACTTTTCAGGACTGTCTCCCTGGAGCAATATGTGATTCTGAATTTAATACCTAGACACTGTTGATGGGAGATACCATTCTGTAAATGTGTTTCTCTTATTGGTTAATGAATAAAGCACTGTTGGACAATGGGAAAGCAAGATAGGCAGGACCTGGGTACAAGGAGGATCCTGGAAGTAGTAAGGAGGAGATTCAAGAATGAGGACTGAGAAGAATGCCAGGGTCTCTGTTCAGTAAGATAGGACCATGTGGAGATACTTAGATTAATAGAGATGGGTTAATATTTCAGAAAGGACAAATCAATAATTAACACAAGTAACAGGCCAACAGAATTATATCTAACATAGCTGCTGTGGCTGTGGGTCCAGACCAGAAGGGAAACCACTAATAACACACTGTGTTCTCTAGCTTCTGCTAACTAAAATATTTCCCTGAAACTATTTTTAACTCAAAAGCTTACCTTCCACACATTTCTATGGAAAAACATCCTACCAAAACTATTATACTCTGTTTTAATGCCATTGGGTTTGCTAAAAAACACAGCACTAATAAGAAGGTTCAGATCATAAGATGACAATATAATTGTGTATGTGTAGAGTATCAGTCCCAAGAGAGCTCTAGTGTTAAATCAGTATGAACCTATCAGTCAAAATTCCAGATGTCCACTACAATGATATTAGAAAGGGATTTAATACACCCAAAATAACATCTGTATTGAAATCAAATTCTACAAATGCAGATGCAAAGAAATTATAAAAAGCACAGGGACGCAAGCCTAGAGCAAACTTAACCATGGACTACACTGAAGAATTGAAATTGATTTGAAATTTGATCACATAACTAAAGGTCCAGGAACAAGGGCAGTGTACTACTAGACAAGGATGAAGAAAGAGATCAAAGGGATAGTCCCCAGGCCCAGAAATTATCTGACTGCTCTCTGGTTCTCAGCAAAGTTCACTAGCACAAGCCAAGACAATGCTGCAATAACAAGACACTAAAATGTGGGTGTGAGGAGACTCTACAAATCAACAAGTTCATCCCTTTCTCACATCAAAATAATTCAACACAATCCTAGATCATCAATACTAGAGTCAGCAAGGTTCAATGAAGAAATCACATTCCTGTCATGAGGCTGGGAAAGACAATGGCCAAGAATGTTGCATTAAGTTGAGCATTTTGGCTGGGCCCAGCTTTGTGGGGCATGCTTTCAATTCCAGCAGTCAGGAAGCAGAGACAGGCCTGTCTCCATAAATTAGAAGCCAACCTGATCTACAGATTGAGTACCAGGACATGAAAATTTACATAAATGAAAAAAAAGAGGATGGGAGGATATATTTGTAGTTCCCCACCCCAAAGGAATCACAAAATTGAACATGGCTTATCACCATGCTTGAAAAGTCCATTAAACAGTTATTTGTGGGAGCCACATTTAAGGGAGAAAGGTACATTGGTCAATATTCCAGAGAAGTTTTGCTTAAATAAAAAGTAAATTGTCTGTTAATAGTCCCAAAGAAGTAGCCTAACTGAATTGACAAAAGACTTAAAAAGTTCTGATGACTTAAAAATATTTATAAACGCATAACAAGGAAGCACAGAGCAGTGGCTGGAGTGAGATGCTGCCTTAAGGCAAGCATTGCCAGTAACTTCTACAACAAGGAAGGGTCAAAGAAGCTTCAAACATTCAGAAGAGGATGGACCTTCCAACAATTTGATTTCAGATAACTGACCTCCATTACTGCAAGGTGACAATCTTCTTTCTCTATCTATACCCAAGTTATATTAGCTGTAGAAAATCTAAATACTAACAGAGATGAAGAAGAGTCAAGACTATGAATAGGACCAACTACCGACATGATATTAAAAAATTAATAATGAAAGCTGTCCAGAAATGGAATATGTTGCTGCATTAGGTACAGGGCAGTCCAGGACATCAAGGCAGTGGAGAGAGATACCAGTTTAGTGATGCCTCATATCTCCTTACAGATGCTGAACTGCCCAGGCAATGGCCATTTCAATTGTTAATCTACAATGCTTTGTATCTTATGTTATGTGTATTAGATAATGATCTGAATTTCAACTAATAAAAGCACATGGGTCAAGAGCAATGAAGCATCATACAAAGATTTACTTTTAGATTTATGAAATATTCCATTTTAAAAAGATCCTCTTCCCAAAAATGTGCTCTATATGCATGTTCCTGAGTGCTGGGATTAAAAGCATGCTCCATTTGGCCCAGCCAAAATGCTCAACTTAATATAACATTCATGGCCATTGTCTTTGCCCAGCCTCATGTCAAGAATGTCACATCTTATCTAAACGTTATTGATGATATAAGAATGTCTTGACCTCAGCAAGTGGGAAAACTCTGATTGCAGGCTTATGCCTGAGGAACCTGCAAGACCAAACTAGGCATCCTGAACATAGGTAACAGTCAGGGACTCAGATGCAACAGACAATTAAAATTCCCCATCACTTTTGTAACTGATGTTAAACCTATCTACTGTTTCTTTGGGTTCTATCAGATGTTTTTTTTAGAAGTTCTAACATTTCATCTTGAATTTTCCCTAATGTCTTTATGCCATTTTATTAGTATACAGTTGGATTCAGTTGTTTCATCTGTATTCTGTTTTTTTGAGAAAGGGTTTCTATGTCTAGTTTTGGAGGTTGTCCTGGAACTCTCTCTGTAGACCAGCTTGACCCCAAAGTCTGTCTGCCACAGCCTGCCAAGTGTTGGATTAGAGGCTTCACCACCATTCACCAGCTTATTTGTCACTTTTCAAAAGAAGGTCATTTTTTATTTTCTTAATTTTGGATTTTTGTAAACAAAAATATTTACAGACATTTACAATAAATAGCTGAAGCTATGTAGATATAATTGATATTATTTTGCCAGGTTTTTAAAATGCCATATAATGTATGTGAGATCTATTTATTTCATTTCTTTAAAAACAAAAGAAAACACACCCTGATCACATTTGGCAATGGAAGATTTTTGCAAGCTTGTGGTGTGATGTTTGCTATTCCAAGGTGTTATCTTTATTGCTATAGAGATAGTCAAGGTATTTCACAGGAGTAAGAGAATATAACAGGTAAATCTCATGGGAAACCAGAATCATCCGAAAGTCTAAGGACTGGAATTCTCTTAATTCATAAGACATGTTGATTTCCAAGAAAGAGAGGAAGTGATTGGGTTTGTGTATTCCTTTTCAAATCAGAACTAAAATGGTTTGAATTTTGTGCTGGTCTAACTCAGCAGAGGTATACCTTCTTTGAGTATCTAATCTTTATATTAGTCTGAACACTTCTATGCCAGCAAGATTGATTTCTCTTAAAACCACCAGCACTGTCCAACAGTTTTCATAGCAAGAGTGACACAAAATATTTCTATTTAGAATACATGTATTTGATTCTGAACATAACATCTACTTTGGCTTTTCTCACAACTATTTGGGAGCAGAGTGTGTATGCTGTGACTACTTAGTGGTATAAACATCCTTGAAGACCTGATTTTCTGTTCATATATTCAGTTAGTAATTAACTGCAGTGTCTTAGACTATTGGCCTATGATTTCATCCTTTTGTAATAGTAGCACCACCTTAAGTTTCTCTGATTTCATTTAGATTCTATGCCACTTTGACTGATTATAGGTCTGCTTTATGTCTTTATTTTTGAAGGACTTTTAGTTTGAAACTTAAAACAAAGCTGTCCTATTATATTGAAGACATTTTATAAATATATATTTAATCCTTTGAAACTCCACTGTTGGTGCTGGGGTGGTGGCTCAGTGGGAAAATGACTGCCACATAATAGTGAGGAGCAGAGTTTGCCTCCCAGGCAAATTAAATTTGAACAGGCACAGCAACATGCCTGGGACCTCAAGCTCAAGAGTCATCCATGGGCAGGATGTGCTGCTAGCAACATGACTTAAAGAAGTAACCTCAATGTGAGGGATAAATACCCAGACCCAGGAGCACAGTTGAGCTGTGGTGGATGCAGAGTACTTTGAAGCTTCTGGCCATGGCTAGCCTCTTGAGGAACACTGAAATGAGTATTATATAAAAGTAGCCTGCCTTAATTTAGTCTTTGTGCCTTTAGCCCTGGAGGAGAATGAATAGTTAGGTCACTAGAAGGTTCTGTAGGTGTGACTAATTTCTAGATAGACACACCAGGTCCAGGCAATCAGGTGACCCAATGTAAAGGACATTTCAAACAAAATGACATCCAAACCAATGCTTCACTGTAGCTTCTCTACATTTTAATAGTATAGACCATGAGACTTTCCCAGTGGTTTCTGGTCTCATTCAGAGAAATGGGCACAGTTTTTACCATGGCCTCCAGAAATCAGTCTGGCCTCCTGTCACCTCTGTGATTTCATGGCTAATCTCCCTCTCATCCATCCCATTCTTAATTAGCCACATCTTCACAGTGTACTGTGGATCTTTTGCTCACACGCAAAGCTCACCACCTCATCTTTTCAAGCCGTTGCTGAAATACTATCGTCTCAGCAGAGGATCTGAGTGAAAAATTGCCTATAAAAATAAATGAAGCATGTGACATGAGGTTACAATTGAGCAGGTGTCAAAAGAACAGCAGTAATTCTCAGCCTTGCCCTTCTAATAGATGTCATCACACAGCCAACAATGTGTGGTGTCTGTATCCTTTATATCCTTTATATGTGAAACAGACAGGTATATGATTGGTGATTGCTAATGCAAAATGCAGAAATAATCTTTCAACATTAGCAGGTTGAAATCATGAACATCCTTAGTAACAAAGAGGGAACAAATTGCAAGAATTGAACTCCTGAGCCACAGAGAAACTTGTGTCCACTAGCAAAAGGAAGTCTCTCAGATATCCTGGACTTCTGCCTTCAAGACAATCAGAATCAACAGATAACCACTTAATCCAGGCAGTTTGAACACTTCTTTCCCGATGTAGATCTACACAGGGTGAAGGGGGGAGACTGAGAAAATAATTCCTTTGCCCATCCCCACTATTTTAATGCCTTTTATTGCTATGATGAGTTGTCTAACTTCATATTCTCATTTCCTGCTTTGATTACAGGGCAATATAGACTTGATTTAAGTCGTCACAATTATGTTTGAAATATAGGCATCTCTAAGTTACATGTACTGGAAACATCTTTGGTGTAGTTTCCTCTTTTTCATATGTGTTAATTAACACCACTTTTATGATAAAATTTACTTTACTTCTTACCTGCTAATTTTTTCAGTTCATATGTTAATACAAAGAAGTGATCAGTCTGAGACACACTCCAGAACTGTTTTTGAGGGAGGAGAAAGGAATGGATTGCTAGAGCAGATGGGGGAAGAAAGACTGTAATATTATTTTACAAGCACAGCTCAACTCTGTCTAACAAGTTCACTGGGAACAAAATGTCACACTAGTCATTTCAGTAAAGAAATAGAACTGACAAAGGTCTGGTTGTTTCCACAAGCCAGGAACAGTCAGAAATATGAAACAGCTTGTGCTAAAACTGCACATAAAGTCACAGAAGAAACCTAGCTGTTTTAAGGCCTTTAATGCTGAGAAGTGAGTGTCCATGGGGTTTGTTCCCAATTTATATTCCTAATTGAGCTCCTTCAGGAGCACAGTTATCAGGAGAAGCCTCTGGGGGAGGAGAGTCTCTGCAAAGCTTCAGGGAACAAAGAGCTGGGATAAGCTGGGGGCAGCAGTATTTATTCTCCTTATAGGAGAACCTGGGTGGGTAATAAGCTGCTGGGACTAGGAGGAGGGACTTGGGGTGGGGGTAAGGAAGGAGTAGGGTGTCCTCAGGGTTCTGCCTCAGCCTTGGTTAATAGCCTGGCAGCCCCACCCTCGCCACCTCACTCCCCACTATGGCTTGTAGTCTGGAGGCAGCTGCTGATTTTAAATTTGGAAACTCACTGTGGTGTGGTAGAAGCTTCCACTCCAGGTCCTGTGGCACACCTGCCAAGCCAGGCTCACAGGTGCTGGCCTGCTCGCCCTCTCCTTGTGTTTCTGTGTGGGTAAGATGGCCAGGCAGGTGAGGAAGGTTGGATCAGTTGTCAAGCACCAAGCTTGTCCTAGGCTGCCCTGGAGCTCTATCCACTTGTGTCTTAACAGATCTTTCCTCTCCATCCTGGCTCTGCCTGAATCGCAGACACTATGGAGGACTAGGAGAGACTGAGGAAGATTGAGTATGGCAGGGCAAAGGTAGGAGCACAGTGGCCTGGCCATGATGGGAGGCAGTTATCCTGGGGCTGGGTGGGGCTGGGGGTGTGCCTTGGGGAGAGGCGGGGCCATGGTTCAGGTGCTGGTGCTGGGAAGAGCTGTCCCTCTGGCTACATTAGGAGACCTGATGCCTGCACTGCCAGGCTCCTTCCTGCATGGTGCCATACAAAGCCCCCTGTTAGCCTCATCATAAACTGATATGGAATTGCTCTGCAGCCCCAGCCTTTAAACTTCTAAATGAAGTTTTGTTAGTGGTTCGTGCTTTGAGCTTTCTGAGTTTAGTGGTTTCATTATGCTCAGGGACACCCATGCTATGATCACAAGCCCGCTGCATTTAGGTTTGTGTGTGTGTGTGTGTGTGTGTGTGTGTGTGTGTGTGTGTGTGTGTGTGTGTTTGTATTCTTCTGTGACAGCTGCCTCCCCAGTAGTATGAGTGTCCCAGAAGTTTGCAGGGACGTTTTTAGCAGTCTGTTTCTGTCTGTCTGTCTGTCTGTCTGTCTGTCTGTCTGTCTGTCTGGCTCTCTGTCTGTCTGTCTATTCTTCTTCTCCTCCTCCTTCTCCTCCTTCTCCTTCTTTCCTTCTCCTTCTCTTTCTCCTTCTTCTCCACCACCAACCCCTCATCCTTCTGTCCCCAGTTCTTGGGGTACAGGTATATATGCATTTGTAAATACAATATGAGGTTTTAATTTCTCAGGATCAGCACATCAGTTAAGAACTACACAGCAATAAACTGAAACATTTAGGAGACCTTTTTAACACTAGTCCCTTAGGGTTTTAAGTCAAGGAGAGGGTGTAAGTTTACTTAGCACAATAAGAAAACCTGGCACCTTCCAGTACTCTGGCTCAGTGGCAACAAATGCCTTCAGGAAAGTTTACTTTTTCTCTGAGGATGAGCAAATGCTCTGATTGTATTTATTTTCTCAGGGGAAACAGGTGGGATCAGTAAATCTCTGAACTAAAATCCTGAGTTAATAGAAGAAGCAGTTTGAGAATCTTTTAGTATGGGGTTAGTTTAGGTTATAGCTTCTCTACCTGCCAGTAAGGTAAAACGAGTACAGGCTTATTTTTTTCTATATCTAGACATCTATGATTCAACAGCCTTGAATGTGTAGTAACTCTTTGTCCAGGGATATCTGGGAATATCTTAGATGGAGTGCTTTTGCCTGGGCCCTAAATACTGACCAAGTGCCTGATAATTGCAGGAAGGCAGATCTCTGCAATTACAATGGAGAAGGAAATAAGAATCTGTTTCTGGGAACCTGGTCTCACACATAGCTAAGGAATGTAATCAGCAAACTTCCAATGCATGGGAGAAATTGTTCCCAGTAAATGATCAGACAGTGTTAAACTGTGGGAAGTAAATACAAGTGTGTTACAGAAAAGGATAGGCTACAAGAAGAATCTATAGCAAGAAACAGCCACTATTCTTCATTAGATTATAACGCCAAATACAACTTTAGTATTGGTTTAATGTAACAGAATTGGAAGAAATTATCCTGAGTTGTCTCATGATATTATAGCTGTATGATTTCTGTGTGATCTTGCAGCTTGTAGCAAGGGTTGGATGTTTTGAGACAGGAATTCTCTGAGTGATTGTGGCATAGCTGAACCTTGCTCTGTATACCATGCTGGCCTTGAACTCACAAAGATCCACTTGCCTCTACCTCCCTATTGCCAGGATTAAAGCCTCAGCTACTCTGTTTATTAAACCTCAGCTAGTCTGTTTATTCTTGGTGCCAGATTTTAATATACAATATGTACTTAATTGTCATGTAGAGGGATTATGTCACAGAAGTCTTTTGATTTAGAAAAGATCATCTTGTCCTGGGAACTTGAGTTCAGTTCCTAGAATTCCTATTAAATGCTGAGAATGGTGGCTTACACTCATAACTCAACGACTAGGGAGAAAGAAAAATTTCTGGGGCTGAGTGCTCACTTAGTCTCTCCTACTTAGTGAGTGACCTTGTTTCAAGTCAGGTCAGCTGCCATTCTGAGGATGATACAAGAAGTAGACCTCTGTCTTGTTTGGCAAATCAATAAACCCCTAAATGTTATTTTGGGATGGGGGTGCAAAAAACTAAACCAAACAAAGAAAACTTGAAACCAAAAAATAATTGGAAGAGTTAGAGGAGACAGGAAAGTGTTAACAATAATAGCACTAATTTAAAAGCCACTACTTTCCAATTGAAAGTCAAAATTGGCTGGCTGAAAATAAAAACAAGATAAAACAGTTTCTTGTCTGTGAGAAATACATCTCAGTGGCAAAGACACATTGGACTGAAAGGGAATATATCAGAGTCCATATCCCAGGTAAGAGGAAGCTTGAAAATCACAGGAGTATGTATACTCATATCTGATGAAGTGAACTTTAACCAGAGTCAATCAGAAAAGATAAAGAAGTTTGCTGCATGTTAATAAAGCGAGGACAATCCTTTCTAGTTCTTGCATCCCTGTCAGTATGCCTGAGCCAGTGAATGCTGCAATGTATGAGATGGAGACCTTTGAGTAATTGCCCATTTTACATGTTTGATCATCATTACTCTCTTATCCCAACAGGGATCTTTCTATCACTCATTAAGCTGTTATGCTTCTGATGCCTTAGTCAGGGTTGCAATCAATCAGATCCTGGCAGAATTTTCTCATTTGAACTGTGGTAAAGTATTGATTCATTCCCAGCCTTCTTTCCTCTGAACTTGGAGGAGATGGGCATTGTTGTGACAAAGGTAAATATCCTAAAGTGCTTGGCAACCATTGCCAAGTGTGGCGCTAAAGCATTTATGGAAGCTCTTTAGGTTGGTACAAACATTTCTATGATTACAAAATTGGGTTTCAGCTTTTTCCATGTTCACTGGCAGCAGAGAAAGCTATTGTGAACCAAACACAGTGATGAACAGTGTACTGAAGAGCCTTCCTCTGGGGGCTCTTCGCTGTGCCTTTCAACTATAGGAGCACGTTGGCTGGGCTATCAAAATGAACTTTATTTCATCTTAGAGAACAGCAGACAGATATAGAGGAGGGGAAAGCCAAAGAGGTGGTGAAAACCCTTTCAGGGGCTGAGTAGATGGTGTAGCTCTAAAGTGCTTGCTGTTCTAGCATGAGGTCCTGAATTTGGTTCCTCAGCACCCACATTAAATCCTGGTTTGACTGTTTGTTTCTATAATCACAGCAATGGGGAGGTCAAGACAGGAGGATCCCTGGGGCTTTGTCTCAGCCAGTCTTGCTGAGCCAGTGTGTTCTAGGTTCCAGCTCCAGTACCCTATCTCAAAATATTAAGATGAAGAGTGATTGAAAAATACACCTGACATTGAACTCTGATATCACATACATACACTGAAAGGAATCACAGTCTATAGCCTGTCCAATTACCCTTTATATGGAGAAGGAGTATGAGAGAAATTAGTGGTGATTGGAAGATAAGAAGGTGAATTTTAAGCACCCAGGTGTTTGAGGAATGATTAACATTTGAATTCATTATATGTCTTTTTAATGAGCAAAGTGCTTGCCATACAAGCATGAGCTTGTATCCTTAACACCCACGTTGAAAGTATGAAAATTTGTGTGTGCATGGTTCCTGTACTGGGGAGGCAGAGACAGAGGATCCGTAGGGCTAGCTGGCCAGTGAGTGTAGCTGAATTTGTGGTCTCCGTGATCACTGAAATGCTGTTGTCACGTAAATTACATTCAGTTTAAGATCATAATAAATAAATCAAGAAATTGGTTTCAACAGATAAATGGCTGCTGTTTTGTGACAAAATCAGCAAAGCCTGATTTTATTTAGGATATATTTTTCAGGATATTTATAAATGTATTTTTATACATTTATTAAGTATATATATATATATATATCATTTAAACTACATATGATACTAATTATTTCTGCTGTGGAAAGTTACCTAGCTTGCTAACAAGGCTTTCCTGCATGTATGTCTATTGTTTTTGATAATTAACAAAACCAGCTATCTCCTTTTTGTAGTGCCGAAATCCTGTTTATTATTTTACAGTATATATCTTATTAATAACAAAGCAGGTTACTGTACTAATGAACTTGCAGTAAGTAAGAATGTTTTAAAATGGACTTTGTTGTGGAATTTTATGTTTCATTCTTCTTTCCAAGGAATATTCCTAGTACTGAATTATTAAAAACTGTGGATGAACTTATGAAGAAGAATTTGTACTTGAAAATTTGCATTCTGATGAAGGAACTCAGTGCAGTCACACCTATGAGGAGATGATGTGTAAGGAGTAGTTTTTCTGCCCACCGCTGGTCTTGTCCCGCTGCCGTGCCAGCTCCAATTATCACACAGAGACTGTATTTGATATAATGCTGTTGGCCAGTTACTTGTTTCTTATTGGCTAGCTCTGTCTGAAGTATTAACCCATTTCTGTTAATCTAGGTATTTCCACATGGTCTCATTTTACCGGAGATCCAGCTGGCGTCCTGCTATCTCCAGAGTCTCCATCTTGACCTCCTTATACTTCCTCTTTCCTCCTTGTCTACTAGTCGCACCTATCTTGCTTTCCTATTGGCCAACAGTGCTTTATTCATTAACCAGTATGACAAACATATTTACAGACTGACATCTCCCATCATCTCCTCTTTTCGGTCTAAATAAAAAGAAAGGTTTTAACCTTAGCATAGCAAAATATATCACACAACAGTTATCAAGAATTACAGTTAACAATATTTAGCCATTTAGCAAGATTTAAGAAAATATTCCCCATAATCTATTCTATCTTTTTGAGTCTAAAGTCTTATATGTAAGCCTAACTTTAAGCCTAACTAAGGAAATCTATAATCATAACTATCTGTCTTCAATTCCTTCAAAGACCACAGAAGGATAGTATATAAACTCTAGAAATGACAGAGACAACTCACTGCCTGGTCAGTCACCCGACATTCTTCTGTAAACTTCCATCTTCAGCCCATAGTCCATAGTATATCTGGCAGATTCTTCAGCAAAACAGGAAACATTCAACTGTCTTCTTTTTTTTTAATTAATTAATTCAAATTTTTTTATATAACCAAGTCCATTTAAACGAAAACAAACATTTATAGACAATATTTGGGAATTTGGGCTTTGTTCTTTCCAAACAGCTTCCTGCTGGTAAGGGTCCCAGCATGGGGGACTCGAAGAAGTTTCAGAAATTCTGGCTATAGTCTGTAAGGCTGCTTTGTCCAGCTGTTTTGAATGTAGGATCATCTGGTACTCTGTTTCAGGTGGTCTGGCTTGATCAAACCACATTAGTCTGGGAGGAATACACATCTTTTCATTTTCTGTGGAAACCAAAATAGAAATCCTTTTCCCCAGTAACTTGTCCTTCAACTTAAATTTTGGAGTCAAAGCATTTTTAAAATATATAAAATGAATTAATCCAGCAGTATTTCCTTTAACAGTTGTTTCCTCAGCAGTCAAATGATATAAAGACAATATAATGTCATACAGTATCCATATTCTCTCCATCTTTATGTGGCTTTTTTATTATTCTCTTTCTTCTTCTATTTTTTCATTTTTTTGAAACAGGGTTTCACTGTGTAATTCTTATCTGTCATGGAATTCACTGTGCATGCCAGGTTTACTTTAAAATCACAGAGATCTGCTTGCCTCTATCTCCGGAGTGCCGGGATTAAAGGTGTGTGCCACCACACCCAGCTGTTCTCTGTCTTCTTTATTATTTTTAAACCATTTTATCTTTTTTTTTCTCTCCCAAGCCTATGTATAGTTTAGAACACACTGTAAACTTTTAATGGTTTTTCTTAATGTGAATCTGTCTTTACTGTAAATCTTTATCTTTGTCTGGCCACGGGTCTTTATCTGATAAACAACAACATTGCTAAAATGAAAACCATATTTGTTTCTTCCACGGTTTATCGAAGATGGTGGTAGCTATTTTATCACCAGCATTGAGAGCTATATTCACTGCCTTGGTCTATGCTGACATCAAGGAAAACAAAGAGAGAAGGAGGAACATTGAGTGTAGCAGGGTGACAGTAGGAACATGGAGGTCTGGCCCCATGATGGGTGGCTGTTATTTGCTGGCATGGGTGAGTTGCAGTAGGTAAGGCTGCAAGGCTGGCTCAGGGCTGGGGAGATGCATCCCTTCTGGCTGCAGCAGGGGACCTGATGCCTGCACTGCCAGGCTCCTTTTTCCCTGGTGCCACACAAAACCCTATCTGAGCTCCACCATAAACTGCTATGGGATTGTTCTGCAGTCTCCGCCCTTAAACAACCAAATGGGAGTTTTGTGAGTGGTTCATGCTTTGAGTTTTCTGAGTGGGTGTTTAGAGATTTCTTTATTCTGAGGGACACCAGTGCTCTGATCAACAGCCTGCTGCCATTTGGGGGTGTGAGTATCTGTGATTGTCCTGTGACAGGTGCCACAGGTGAACTTGACCATTGGGTTTTTTTAGAAGTATAATGATAATAATAATAACAATTATTATTATTACTGTTATTTATTTATTTATTTTCTTCTACTTTTTCTTCTCCTTTTTCTTCTTCTTCTTCTTCCTCTTCTGCATCCTTCTCCCTTCTTTTTCTTCTCCTTCTCCTTATTTTTCTCTTGTGTACTTGTGTAGAATGCCTTTGTGTGGAATTCAGAGCATCAAAGGTTCTATAAGTTAAACAGCACCTGTAGAATTGTTGTTAATGTATTTATTATGTATTTGGTGAGTTCGATTTTGTGTGGACAATCGTGTATGTCAAGACCTGTAAACAATCGAGCATTTACTATATATTTCTTTTGTTATATTTAGGTATATGCATGTTATCCGAGATCTCTCCAAGACTTTTATCATGAAAGGGTGTTGAAAAGGGTGTTGACAAATCAAAGGCTTTTTCAGGATCTAGTGAGATGACCATGAGGTTTTCATTTTTAGGTTTGTTTATATGGTGGATCAAATTGATAGATTTTCATATGTTTAACCATCCCTGCAAACCAGGGGTAAAGCCTACTTGGTCATGGTGGTTGATTTCTCTGATGTTTTCTTGGATTCGATTTGCCAGTATTTTCTTGAGTATTTTGCATCAATATTCATGAGGGATATTGGTCTGTTGTTTTCTTTATTAGTTTGTGTCTTTGTGTGGCTTGTGTACCAAGGTAATTTTGGCCTCTTAAAAAGAGTTTGGTAATAAACCTTGTGTTTCTGTTGTGTGGAACAACTTGAGTATTGGTATTAGGTCTTCTTTGAATTTCTGATAGAAATCTGTACTGATTCCTCTGGCCATGGGATTTTTTTGGGTAAGAAGCTTTTGATGACTGCCTCTATTTCATTAGGCTTATAGGTTTATTTTAGGTGTTTATCTCTTCTTGATTTAATAAAGAAATTTTTCCATTTCCTTTAATTTTAAAATTTTGTGGAGTACAGGTTTTCAAAGTATGAGCTGAAAATTGACTGAATTTTCTCAGTGTCCATTGTTACGCCCCCTTTTCCTTTCTGATTTTGTTGATTTGTATGTTCACTCTCTGCTTTTTGGCTAGTTTGGGTAAAGGTTTGTCTATCTTGTTGATTTTTCTCAAAAAACCAACTCTTGGTTACATTGATTTTTTTTTTTTTTTTGTATTATTTTCCTGGTTTCTACTTTATTGATTTCAGGCCTCAAATTGATTATTTCCTGGCAACTATGCCTTCAGGGTGAGTTTGCTTCTTTTTGTTTAAGGCTTTCAGTTGTACACTTATTTCTCTAATGTGACTCTCCTCCATTTTACTCATATGCACACTTTGAGCAAAGAACTTCCATCTTAGCACTGCTTTTAAGGTGTCTCATAAATTCCAGTATATTGTGTCCTCATTCTCATTGAATTCTAGGAAGTACTTAGTGTCTTTATTTCTTCTTTGACTCAGGTATGGTGCAATTGCACATTCTAATTGGAGATGTCATTCTGTATATATATATTTCTCATACTGGTTAATGAATAAAGCACTGTTGGTGAATATGAAAGCAAGATAGGTGGGACTAGGAGACAAGGAGGAAAGAGGAAGTAGGAAGGAGGAGTCAAGATGGAGAGTCTGGAGAAAGCAGAACTGCCAGCCGCCTCTCCCTGGTAAGACCACGTGGAAATACATAGATTAGCAGAAATGGGTTAATACTTAAGACAGAGCTAGACCATAAGAAACTAGTACCAGGCCAACAGCATTAATATCAAATACAGAGTCTTGGTGTGTTATTTGAGGCTGGCGCAGCAGTGGGACAAGGCCAGCGGCAGGCAGAAAAAACTTACTCCCTACACACATTCTTCAGTTTTCATGAGTTTGTAGGGTTTCTGCGATTTGTTTTGTTGTTGGTTATCTGATAAGATACAGGGCACTATTCCAATTTTTTTGTATATGTTGAGGTTTATTATGTTGCAGAGTATGTGGTTGATTTTGAGAAGGTTCCATGTGGAGCAGAGAAGAAGGTATATTATTTTGTGTTGTTTTGGAATGTTCTATAGATGTCTCTTAAACCCACTTGAGATATAACGTCCCTTAGTTTTTTTCTTTCTTTGTTAAGTTTCTGTCTAGTTGTCCTGTCTAGTGTTCAGAGTGCGGTATTTAAGTCTCTCACTATGAGTGTGTGAGGTTTTATGAGAGCTTTGAGTTTTAGTAGCATTTATTTTATGAAAGTAGGAGTTTTTGCATTTGGGGCATAGATGTTCAGACTTGAGGTTTTGTGTGGATGGATTTGTACTGTGATATATACAAAATGATGGTCTTCTTGTCTTTTGATTAATTTTGCTTAAAGTCTAACTTTTTAGATATTAGGACAGCTACACCTGCTAGCTTCTTGGGTCCATTTGATTGGAAGATCTTTTCCCAACACTTTACCGTATGGAAATATCTGTCTTTGAAGCTTAGATATGTTTCTTGTATGCAGCAGAAGGATGCATTATGTCTTCATATATATTCTGTAGCCTGTGTCTTTTTATAGGTGATTTAAGATCACTAATGTTCAGGGAAAGTAAGGACCATTGATTGTTAATGCTTCCTTGTGTTAGATTTGTTGTTGGCATGGTATTGTGAATATATTTGCCCTGATTTATTCTTAGATTCTGCTACAGTGGGATTATCTATTGCCTCTGTCTTTGTGAGTGTAGTTAACTTCCTTGGGTTGGAGTTTTCTTTTCAACTTTCTTTAGTGCTGGTTATGTAGATGTCTATTGTGAACATCACAAAATATCTTGTTTTTTTTTCCTGCCATAATGACTGAGAATTTTGCTGGGTATAGTAGCCTGAGCTGACATCTGTGGACTGTTAGTATCTATCCAGGGCCTTCTGGCCTTGAGAGTTTCCATGGATAAGTCTGGTATAATTTTGGTAGTTCTGCCTTTACATGTTCCCTGAAAATTTTTCTTCTCTGCTTTTAATATTCTTTCTTTATTCTGTATGTTAGGTGTTTTATTATGTGTCATGGGATCCTTTTTCCTTGGAGAAGTGTATTTGTTGTGGATATGCTTCTCGTACTTTCATGGGAATTTCCTTATTCAGATTGGGAAAGTTTTCTTCAATGATTATGTTGAATATGTTTTCTGCAACTTTGAGCTGGGCTTCTTCGCCTTCTTCTACACCTATTATTCTTAGATTTGGCCTTTTCCCCATGTCCCACGTTTCCTGTATGTTTTATGTTAAGGCTTTGCTGAATTTAATATTTTCTTTGGTGGATGGATCTAATTCCTCTAGTTTATCTTCAGTGCCTGAAATTCTCTCTTCTATATCCTGTATTTTGTTGGTTATGCTTGCATGTGTAGTTACTGATCATTTGCCCAGTTTTTCTATTTATAGCATTTCCTCAGTTTGTGTATTTTTTTTTAATTGTCTCTATTTCAGTTTTCAAGTCTTGAACTGTTTCCTTCATCAGTTTGAAAGTTTTTCTTGGTTTTCCTTATTTTCTTTAAGAGATTTTTTTCATTTCTTGCATTTTCTGCTGGGTCATTCCCTCTATTTCTTCCAATTTTGGGGATTTTAGTCTTCTATTTCTTTAAGGGATTTTCTCTTATCTTCTTTGAGGGTCGTTATCATTTTAATGAAGATATTTTTTAATTCATTTTCTTTTGTTTCATCTGCTTTTCTCTGTTCATGTCCAATTGTTGTAGAGTCCCTAGATTCTGGTGGTGTCATGCTTGTCTTTCTATTTTTTTTGGGGTTTTTTTTGTCTTCCCATCACTTCCTCCAGCCAGTGCAGCTGGTCTCTCTCTCTCTCTCTCTCTCTCTCTCTCTCTCTCTCTCTCTCTCTCTCTCTTTCTCTCTCTCTCTCTCTCTGCTACTCCCTGGTTTGGGCTTAGCTGGTTCAGGTGTTCAATGTCTGTAGCTCTTGGTGGTCCAAACTCTCTAGGAGGTCTCTTCCCTGCAGGGGCCTAGTGATGTAGGTGAAAGATCAGGCTGGAGGGGGACTCAGGGTGGTCCTGTGGGGATCGGTGGATCTAGTGTACTCAGAGCTGATCCAGGATGTTGCCTGGAGGTGGATGGATTATTTGTCCCATTGCCCTGGACTGAAGTCATGTTCCTCTCAAGGCCTTATGCACAATGGACCCTTCTTTCCTCAAGCACTTTTTCGTACTTATTTTCTTACACCAAGAAGAAAAGTGGCTGTTATATTCCATAGTCTTTACTCCAATGGTTGTATTATTTCACATCCTCTCAAGTGTGTGAGTATGCCTCTCACTGTACAGCCTAGCCTATTTCATTCTGTGCTTTTGAACATATCCTCAGTGAAGTGCAATTCTATCCAGGTGTAGTTTCAGTGTACATTTTTCTGTTATTTTTTTTTCACATGCTTTATTTCCATGGGTATATCTTCCTTTGACAAGCATCTATTCAGTCAAATGCTTGTTTGAATAGGATTTCTCTTCCTGTTGTTTGAATTCTGTATATATTCTGGACACCAATTTTTCATTTAATGAAAAGTTCTCAAATTTTTCCTTTGCAATACAGTACACAATGTTGACTGAAGACTAGGCACTGCAAGTTTCTACATTGTTCAATAAAACCACACTGTGGTTGGTGATATGTCTTATTGGCTAAAGCACTTTCCACACATATGTATGGATCTGTATTCATATGTTCAGAACCCATGTAAAACCATGGCAACACACATCTGTGATCTTATTACTCCTACAATGTGATAAGAGATAGAGAGTGAACATCTACAAATACACATTATATAAAACCTTCTGTATTCCATTGTGAAAAACAGAAAACCTTATCTTAAAAAAGGTGGTAAGTAAGGAACAACACTGCTGATTGTCCTGACCTTCATTCAATCTCCTAAATCCGGGATCACATGCTTGAGTCACCACACCCAGCTTTGATTCAGCTCTTCAATTACAAATGAGGTTCTACATGGAGACTTCAAACCTGTGCTGTCTGTAAAACTATATGAAACACAATTACTAAATATGCAGCAAAGCCCTCACCAGACATGATGGCACTCCTCTCTAACAGGCTCAATTGAAGCAGTTCCTAATGAGAAGTGGGAAAGTAACCCTTAAGCACACACTGAAGTAAGATCCAGCTAGTCTACAATGATGTGAAAAAGGAAGCCCTATAATTTTGCACAGCAGACTGGATACTTGTCTGACAATACCAGCTGTTGGCAACAAAGCACTAACAACTTGCTAGTGAGTGCAACCTTGATAGGATAGTATTTTTCCACACATTTGGGGCAAGGCACAGTGGTGCATACCTGTCTCCCCAGGGCTTGGGGAAGTTGAGTCAAGAGGAACAGAGACTCAAAGTCATCCTTGGCTACACAAATCTTGAGGCCAACCTGGGGGATATGACAAGCTTTCAAATAAAAACAAAACATTGTATATAATCTAATAAATTAAAGATATACATCCCATGACTAAGTAATTCACTTCCTAGGAGGCTGGGAAGTTGTCCCTGTGTATTAGAAATCTCAAAGGAGTGTTGGTAACAGCTCTGACACCAACACCTAACTCAAGAAACAACCAAAGGTTCAGACACAGAGATTGCATATGCAGTTAAAGAGATAACTCTTTATAACAACAGAAGGTAACTTACAGATAGCTGTGGAAACTTGGAGGAATTCCGTGAGAATGAGTCAAAGGATATACACAGATGATAAAGTAGAAACCTAGGGAAACTTTAGAAACATATACAGTCTAAGTATTTATAAAGTGGTTGGTAAGCAAAAGATTAAAAAAAAAATCAGGAAAACTATGACCTTAGTTTCTAAGGAAGAGAATGTAACAAGCTTTTGGGACGAGGTCAAGTTCCACTTGACAGATAAGTAATGTCCACACATACTCATTATGTAATCTGTTATAGTATGCATCTGAATTTTGTAACATTCAATATTGATACTGCACATTACCTTTTTGTAAGAAAATAATTAAAAAGAAATGGCTATTTTATTTTTTATTGTGGAGTTCCCTTACTATACATGGATATATTTAGAGGATAAAAGAATTTTCTCAAAAAGAAAAAAACCAAAGTGTTACATTTAAGAAAAACCCTCAGAACTGAACAATATTATCAGAGTGCTTTTTATTTAAAATAAAATATAACTATTTACAACCAACTTGACTGAAAACTATCAACCCTATTAATAATATTGATTATGTCCTTTGTAATGGGATATTTTGCGCAAGTAGAAATATTTTTAGGGTACAACAAACTGAATAATCACAGCTGGCTGGGGAATCACGGCAGCTGGTTTGCACCAACTTTGACTTGAAGTGAGAGATTCTTGTTCTCCAGTCAGAGTCACTGTCCTGATATTGATTTGTGCATGTCAAGATTGATCTTCAGCTAAGAAAATCCTTCTGTCTGTTTTCTGGAGACATTCTAACCTGTTTCATTTTAAATGCCCTCCAATAAAGGAAAATTAAAAAATATACAGTGATAAGAGGGGTAGAGATAATAGAATTAACAACCAGGAAGTCTGAATGAGAAAGAATAGAGTGCAAGTGGTAATTTTGTTCATTTGTGAGAGGGGGTTTTGAGATAGGGTTTCTCTGTGTAGACCTGGCTGTCTTGAACTAGTTTTTGTAGACCAGGCTGGTCTTGATTCACAGAGATGCCTCTGTATCTTGACTGCTTGGATTAAAGGTGTCTGCCACCACAGCCCAGTGGCATATTTTTGTTATTAAAATTTCTCAAAATGCTTTTGTCCAAAAAAAAAATCTTTGAGTTTGATGGTCTTTTGCAGACAGAAGAGCATTAAGTTTTAAATATTTTGTGTGTTTCCTATGAAGCAGGAACATTCTTGATTTTATTAGTCATTTGTTTATGTCTTGGGTATGTCTTTTGATCCTCAGAGCATGTGGTAGTAAGAGGACAATCTGTTGGGATAGGTTTTCTCTTCCCACCATGTGGGATTCAGGGGTGAGATTGAGGTTGTCCAACTTTGCATTCAACATTCTACATAGCCAGAAGACCTTTGGCAAGAGAGAGGAATAGAAGTATGCAATCTACCACAGAGAACTTACTTAATTTTTCACAAAATGTCCTCTTCAGGAATATGAAAACTGGTAGTAGTAAGTCTTTGGTAACCTTGAAATATCTGCAGTCTACAGTCTAGTTCATCCTGTGTTCTTTAATCAAAAAAAAAAAAAAAAAAAAAAAAAAAAACAAAAAAATCCCTTCCAAACAAAAACTTTTGTACTCATTTAAGCCAATGCTCTTGAATCTCCTCAACTAGCTTGGCCACATGGATACGAAAATCTGACTAAAGGCAATCTACAAGAGGCATTTCAGAAAAGTCATTTCAACAACCTTCTGTACAATATATGAAACTTATATGAAGAATGTTTCCAGGGATAATTTTCATAATCCCATTCTTTCTTTGAAGAGGACATTGCTATGCAACTTCAAACTGACTGCCCTGTTTAGTGTGGGGATGACACTGGCTAAGCTAACTAAGAGGTTTTCTCACCAGACCCTTGACTACCCCTAGGACTGTACGTTAATCTTTCAGGTTCAGGCAAATGAGCTCTGCAGCTCTATTCTCCTCCAGTGCCTTCACTTCCCAATGTTAGTGCTGCTTCCAACTTTTGTCCTCTTACACTCCAGGCTGTCAAAGTGGGGCTCAGTTGCCCCAGGGACCAGCATGTTAGTGATGTGTCTTGTTCTGCCCCGTCTCTAGCACATTTCAGAAAAGACTGAGCTCTAGTCCTTGCACATGGCGTGAGAGCAGATGGGTGAGGTAGGCCTACCTATATGCTGAACATTAGTCATTTCCCCTCCACACAGACAGTGGTATTAATGTGTTCAAGATAGATGACAGCACTGTAATATTGTGAGACATGACTGAGCTGGCCAGCCCAAGAAGTTAGAGCTGTCATCATATTCTCTACCGACTCATTGGCACCATTCAGAAACCAGGTCTGCAAAGCTAGAGCCTGCAGGAAGTAGAGGAACTTAAGTGTTGGTACATGGTGGTCTGCCACAGGTGGAATACCAGTGGTTCTGGGCCACAGTGAATAGTGTTCTCATGATGCTAATCACACATATGAGCTACTTTGTCACTCAATCCAGGACAGATACATGATCCAGATATGCTTCTAAAGCCAAGTGTCTCTCTGTTCTGAAAGTATTCAGTGAGGACACTCAAGCTTGTCAGTTTTTGCAGTGGCCACAGATCCCAGGATTTCAGTCTACAGCATCTTTGTATCTTCCCCATCTTCTCTTTCTGGAGTTCATAGTTCCTCAGCAATTGGTTGCACAGACCAACACTCACCTTTTCTCCAGAGCCTCAGCCACTTCACATTTCCTTTAATTTTTAGATGTCAATCAGGGGGGTTTTGTGATCTCTCACTATGACAGAGCTTCTAGAAAACTCCACATGGGTGGAGCGGGGCTAGGCAAAGGTTCTGGGTCCCACACAGGTTTGGTCTATCTTCTTTGGAAAGTGTCAGTACTCCTTGACCTCTGGATGCTGGCTAAGACCCTGGTCTTTTCTTCTGAGATGGCACTTGAGAGGCACTGGCAGTAAGAAGGAAGGTCTCCTCTTTCCAGTACCAACTCAATTCTTCCCCTTGGCCTGCTGTCTGTCTGTTTTGCAAGACATAGTCCTGCTAGGCATGGAGGCTGCCTTCATTGCACCCATAGAACAATAATCACACACACAAATATGGGAATTACATCCAAATAAAGGATTCACATGAATGCAGGAACACACAGAATGTGGCTATATCTTTCCTTCATGTGCAAATTAGACAGAGCATTGACCTGGTCTTCTCTGAATGTGGATGAAGATCACAGTTCCGCTGCTAGATACTTGAAGATTGGAGTTTCAGGGTATTTCCCTGTGTGGAATGAGCTGTCCCAAGAGCCTTTATAGAAGATATGACTCCTGCTAAATGCAGAACCATCCTTCAGCTCCAGGATCTTGGGGATTATTGAACACTGTTCCAAAGATGGCCTGTTCTGGTTCCCCACAGTAGGAAGATCAGGGCAATTAAACTGATTTTCTATGCATAAGTAAGTGGTGTGTGTGTGGTGTGTGTGTGTGTGTGTGTGTGTGTGTGTGTGTGTGAGAGAGAGAGAGAGAGAGAGAGAATATATGTTTGTCTTTGTGTGTGTCTCTCTGTGTTTTTCTTTGTGTATATTTTTCTGTGTCTAGTTAGTGTGTGTGTCTGTAAAAATAATAAAGAAAAAGAGAACTTAAATTTAGAAGTGAGAAGGACACATGCAGGAGACCTGAGATAGGAAAAGGAACATGGGAGGTAAAGTAATTGTACATTAATCACAATGAAATAAATCTGGACAACACTTAAATTGGTAATGTACTTGGATAAGAAAAAAATTAAAGAAGTGTTTATGTTATTTTTTCTTCTGCTAAAAAAATCATGCAATTCTTTAAATATGTTAAATCCTTTCTCCTTAGTAGGCAGTTACCAAAACACATCCATAGAAATCACAGTTAAAAATATTAAGGTTATTAAAGTTTTAATAAGAAAGAGAAGAAATGTAATACCTCTGTAATGCTGGTGATGTGCGCATGTACACATTTTCCATAGTAAACTGTTCCCTCTGCATCGCATTCTTCTAATACATGTGGATCAACACTAAGTATAAACAAAAGGTGGTTGTTATGTTACTAAGGTTTTTGACTCATTTTATAAATTTTATAGTATATATACATATAGTGGGAAAGGGGAAACAAGAAATAATACACCAAGGCTTACATATATTGTCACATAAGTCAAGTTTTTGTCTACGTTTTATATTTAAATGTAATAGAGTAATTTTGTAGATCGACAGATTAAGAAAATGGTGTAAAGTTTAACAGATCTTGCCTCAAGTTTATTTGTAAAAGCAGAATAGGGCACAGGTCATCTGCAGAGTGTGTAGATGTGTCACACCAGTCCATCTGTTTTCGCAGTGACAGAAACCTTTTCTATGGGGCCTTGGTGCCTTTGGAAGCCTGAGCTGGAGCTGAAGCCTGGGCCTTAGATGGTGCCAAGGCCTCTGCCTTGGTTTGAAACTTGGGCTTTGATTGGCAGAACCTATGACCCTTGACATGTAGTTTCTAATCTTCTTCCCAAGTTTGGGGTGGGCGATGAAAGCAAGACGGCTGAGTTTGCAGCTGGGACCCTTTGGCATCTTGGGTTTTAACACATTGGGTTTCACAAGGGCTTTGATGGCTTCTGTGTGTGCAAACTCATTGCCTTTGCATTGTTTGCCTGCATCTTCTTCATGCCTTTCTTGTTGTGTTTCTAGGCAAAGCGCATGTTCCTCAGGAACTTAGAGCCTACCCCTTTAAGAGATTCTTATCTTTGCGATCTGGGTTTCTTGATGCCATCTCTGTGCCATTTCCGGGACTGGTTCTGTGTGGTGTGGTTCTTGGACTTGGCCATGTCTGAACATGGCTCCCAATGTGCCTGGGCCCGGAAGAGAAAGAACAACTTTATACCATTTTATAAAGTACCTTAATATATGCATACCGGCATTAGTTTTATAAAGTTATTAAAAATACCTTACCTAGAGAAATGAACCCATTATCCCAATTTTATTAAAACATATTTAACACACACACACACGCACACGCACACGCACACATGCACACACACACACCACCACCAACTGTTAGAATGACCATTAGTGGGAATGAGGTACAAGGGCAGGAAGATAAGGTTCCCTTTTACATAGTAACTTTTGCACTTGCTGATTTTCAATAATTCTTCATGCAGTCTTTATTATGTGTCTCTTTTATATTGTTCAACAAGCATTCATTAATTTACATTTTTCTAAAATGCTTTGTATGTATGATAAAAATAAAGCAACATGAACATTTAGTAACACAGGAGAAGAAAAGGAAAGAAAACAATAATTTTCATCTTTAGGATATATGATTAACCACTCCCCCCTTCACATGTATCCATACCGCCTTCTTTGTTCCAGCCTCCATTTGTCTTTTCTATTTTCTTTTTTTCTTCTGTTCTACTTTTCTTTCTCTTATTCTCTCTTACATTTTGTTCTGTCTAAAACTGACCATGTACAAATGATGCCGTAGTCTGGCTTTACCACATAGCTTTTGAAGGGATCTAGCCCTTTTCAAATATTCAGTAATATAAACAAATTTACAATGTCAAATATTATAAATATACCTTTCATGCTTGCATTTTTATTTTTGTATGATAAAATATTTATTACTGTTAAGTGCAATACCTGAATTCCTAACACTTCTTGGGCAATGACTTCATTCAGTAAACTTTATTGGGATTTAATTGAAAAAGACCAGTTTGGTTAACATTGAATTCATTTCATTGCTACTTTTTAGAGGTGATATGCCCAGTGGTCCCTTTCTCTCTGATTTTATCCTTTATAAAAATGAAGTCAAGTTTCATAATCTCTATGAAAAACATGGGGTCATAGTATTTCCTCTGTACTGCCAATAACATGTCTACCACATGGTATTGGAAGTTTGACTATTAAATTTTTGCACAGTTTTTCTCAATGATGAATAATAGCTCCCATTGACAAAGATTTTTCTCCCATTATGTTGGCTACATTTTTGCTATTCTGATAGTTGTTTTTGATGTGTAGAAACTTTCAAATTTCATTGTAAATCTAATCATCTTTTCACAGTATCTACTCAATACTTTTCACAATTTCTGCTAATTAACCCTCACAATCCTGAGGGAGACTATTTTTGTCTCTGTTGCCCCTTTTTCTCTTCCAGTCACCACTAATTTCCCTCATATTGCTTCTCCATATAAAGGGTAATTGGAAAGGCTATGGACTGCTCTAGCTTTGAGTATATTTATGTGAAGTCAGAGTTCAATGACAGGTTTAGTTTTCAACCACTCTCTGTGGGTGCCCATAAAGATGGCTGCTCTCCATGTTGGCACAAGGGCAGAGAGTTCACGGCTGTCAGCAAGTCACATGACCTTAAGGTCAAAGGTATGGCTACAGAAGGATGTTTTCGCTTAGTCTAAATAACTACAGACCTAAATCTGAGGTGTGGCTACTCCTGACTGTCAAGGCTAAGGAAGGAGAAGTTGAATCTAAGGTATGGCCACTCATGACCTTAACGCTAGGAACAAGAACTTGGAGCTAAGGTGTGGTAACTGAACCCTTACAATAATTGAGGGAGAAAAGTTTATTTGTTCCATATACATGATACTGTGTTCTTTTATTGATTATGGTATGTAAGAGTGGTGATAAATACACTTGTGGTATTTCAATATTGATTGAACTGTCTCTTGTGACCTTTATTCAGTCTGTCTTACTTTATTTTCTATAGGTACCCTTTACCTCATCCATACTCCCTGACTCTGGCACAGATTTGGGGCCGCTCAGCTGGATCCGATTATATCCCCACAAAGACCACTCCCCACAACTCTCCATCTTAATAATTTGAGATAGGATATTGAAGCTGGAACCTGAAACTCATAGGTTTAGCTAGAATGGCTGAGCAAAAGCCCCAGAGATCTTCTTGTCTTGACCTCCCCAGTGCTGTAGCTGCAGAAACTAACTATCACACCTGGATTTAACATGGTTGCTGAGGAACCAAATCCAGGACAAGCACTTTAGAGCTACACCATCGACTCAGCTCCTGAAAAGGCTATTTCATCACCGCTTTTGCTTTCTCCTCCTCTATATCTGTCTGCTATTCTCTAAGATGATAGAAAGATCACTTTGACGGGCCAGCCTACTATAGTTGACAGGCATAATGAAGGAGCCTCCAGTAGAAGGCTCTTCAGTACACTGTTCATCATGTTTTATGTTCACAATTGCTTCCTGTGCTGTCAGCGAGCATGGGAAAAGATGAAACCCAATTGTCTAATCACAGAAATGTTTGCACCAACATATAGAGCTTCCATAAATGATTTAGTGCCACAATTGGCAACGGTTCCCAAACTCTTTAGGATGTTTACCCTGGTCACAGCAATGCCCATCTCCTCCAAGTTCAGAGGAAAGAAGGCAGGGAATGAGTCAGTACTTTACCACAGTTCACACTGGTAAAACCTGCCAGGATCTATTGATAGCAACCCTGACTAAGACATCAAAAGCATTGGAGTGAAGGAATGATTCCTGTTGGGATAAGAGAGTAATGATGATCAAACATGTAAAATGGGAATTACTCAAAGGTCTCCATCTCATGCTTGTTGCATTTACTGGCTCAGGCATACTGAAAGGGCTGCAAGAACTAGAAAGGATTATGCCACTTTATTAACATGCACCAGCCTGCTTTATCCTTTCTGATAGACTCTGGTATAAAGTATAAAGTTCACTTCATCAGATAAGAGTACACCCACTCCTGTTTTTTTTTTTTTTTTTAAGTTTCCTCTAACCTGGGATATGGACTCTGATATATTCAGTCTAGTGTGCCTTTGTCACTGAGATGTATTGAGATATATTTCTCACAAACAACAAATTATTATTTTTTTCAGTCAGCCGATTTTATCTTTCAATGGAAGCAGGGACTATATACAACCAGTGCTATTATTGACAACACTTTGCTGTTTCATAATACTCTGCTGATTGCTTTCTGGTTTCTAGTTTTCTCAGTTTGGTTTCATTTTTTGCACTCTGGTCCCCACCCCAATTCCACATTAAGGGTTTGATGATTTGCAGAATAAGACATACATGGTTTTTGTTTATTTTTTTCTCTGTTCATCTACTTTCTGTAACTACTTCCCTATGCTTTTGTGACTAAGACTTTGTCTCCTATCTTCTGTGTGTGACTCTTGTCAGAGCATCTTTTACACAGCTTGTTTGCTTGACAGGAATGGCTTTAGTTTGTATTCATTTTTAAAAGTCTCAAATTCTCCCATTGTTTTTTGGCATAGTGCTCTTAAATTGTAGATTTTAGAGGTTGTGATTTTAAACCTTCCTGACCACAGAGGAATCAGATTTATTTATCCATTGTTGCTTATTTTCATGATCAGTCTACTAGTATATAATTAGCTCAAAAGTACATTAAAATATTTATGTATCATTTGTTCTTCCAATATTACTAATACAAAATTGTGTTATGTCAATTTAATTATAAATAGTAATCTTGTCTATTTCAAACCTGCAACACACTGAAATAATGCAATACACTCCTTGCTGACACATTTAGAGTAGGAGAAAGGTTTTGATGTTCTCTAACTCTGAACCAAAGAAATGGTGATCATATTTAAAAGCCTAAGACAAATGGCACAAGGCTATCACTACCATATGAAGAGGTCACGTTATAAAGAGGTCTCCTCCACTTAACAGTTCCTCACCTAAGGTCACCTCCACAGCATTGGTGACAACTAAAAAGTCCCATGGTTAATGAAATTCCACACTTTTTTGAAAAGCCTTACCCAAAACAAATTATGAAAAAATAAATTAAAATGTGTGCTAAATGAGACCAGTTCACAGTGGTCTCCCTACTCGAAATTTTTAGCTTAGAGATTTACTGCTCCCATCTGTTCCCCTGAGAAAATAAAGATAGAAGTAACCAAGCCCTTTGCTCATCCTCAGGGAAAAGTAAATTTTCATGAAGGCCTATGCCAACACCAAGTCCAGAGTACTGGAAGGGGCTAGGCTATTTTATCTTGTGCGAATTAAACTTAGGCCCTCTCCTTGACTTACAGCCCTAAGCCACTGGTGCTAAAAGGTTCTACTACAAGTTTTACTTCATTGCTCACTGTGTAAATCTTAACTGTCTTGTTGACCCTGAAAAACTCAAGACTCATATGGTAATTCAAAAAACTCACTATGGTAAACACACACACAAACACACACACACACACACTATGTTATTCCAGCAAGAGACTTTTAACACTAAACCATCTCATCAGTCCTCCACCATTTCTTTTCAAATTTATAAATTTTGTACATGAAAGAATACTATCAAGATTAAAAAAATAAGATCATATTTACAGATTGTATATATAAGAATATAGTTAATTGTTGTTATTCAGACTCTTTCCTTCATGAACTTGGCTCCTTATAAAATATATTTGCTAGCCCTCAAATCAATTTGAGGAGATGAACAGACTGGGAAAATGGAGAATGATTCAAGGTAGGTAATACTAGGTGATATAGGACTACATTTCCTTTCTTCTTTCTCACTATGTAAAGTCACTGTCCTTCCAGAGTACATAGTGACACATTTTGACACTTTTTAATTGGTAATCTCACTGCTTAAAAGTGACCCCTAGTATAAAGGTGAAGTGCTGCCTCATGTTTCTAAGAAGAGCAAGGCTGTGTTGTCCCTTAAGAGGACAGGTGATTCAGTGAAGTTTTGTTCACGCATGGTCTGTAGAGTGTGTGTGTCTGGTTCATGTCCTCTTACTCAATACATACATGTTAACCACACTCAATTCTAAAGATTTAACAATATATACTATATAAGGAGTCTTGAAACATAAATACACATAAAAACACAGTGTAACAATTGCTGCTGTAATCATATGTACTATATTTATTAATTTGCATGTGCTGATATGCAGTGATGAGGACACGATGTCAAATGTGAGGATATTTGAAAATTTGGGGGAATCAATTTTCTTTCCCCCAGCCATGAGTTCTGGGAATTGAACTGAGGCCGCCATGCTTGTGCAGAAAATGCCTTTACCAACTTAGCCTTCTTGCCAGCTTTGTATTATCTATTTAACAAATGGGACCAGTGACTCGCAGCAATATAGCCCTGATTACCTTAAGAAAAATGGTTCAGTATTTATTAATTCATCATTTGAATAATTTATAGAATGCGGCTGAGGCATGTAAGGAAAGCTTCCTATACAGGAAGCACAAATGCTTATTCTACAATACACAGTTATATTTTCAGTGTGTCTCCCCCTTCCCTTTTTCCTACTTCCCCCTCTACAAAGTCTCACTCCACACCCTAGGCCTGCCTCTACCTCCCCAGTCTTCTCAGATGACATTTAAGTGTCAACTAGCCATGACTTAGAATCATCTGGGGAGATGATCAATGAGGACTCACCTACATGAGGGTGTCCTGTGGGCTTGCCTGTGAGTAATTTTTCTTTATTGGACAACCTGATGTGTAAAGATGGATCCCACTCTATGTAGGACTAATAGATGTTCTTGGGTCCTATACATTTAAAGAGTAGAGAAAGGAGCTTCGGGGAACTTCCAGGAGTGTATCTCAGCACACTGGACCTGCCTATCCATGCAGGACCACCAGTAATTTCCACCTGCCTGTTCTTCGACCCCTACTGCTGGTCCTCTACTGGAGCTCTGGGCCATACCCAGAGATCTGCCTATCTCTGCTTGAACTCTCTGAGTTCCTGACAGGAGGATCTTTACCCCCATTGCAGGGCCTCTGCTAAAGAGGTCTCAGCTGGAGTGTGCCAGGCCCAGGCTAGATCTGCCTATAGGCACAAGGAACATCCTGATCCCAGGCTTTGTGATCTTTCATCCCAATTGCCGGGCTCCTGCCTGTGCAGAGACCTCCGAGAGATCTTGGATCACCCAGACCTACAGACATCAAACCTCTGACCCACCTAAACCAACCAGGGAAGTACTATAGAGAGAGGGAGAGAGCCCACCAACACCTACTGGAAGAAGCTATGGGAAGAGAACAATACAAGAAAACAGCTAACAACAGAAAGATAAGCATATCAGCACCAGAATCTAGGGAATCTACACCAACTAGACTGGAACACAACAAAACAATGAAGCAGAAGGGAACTACTTAAAAATTATCATCATAAAAATGGAAGAAAACATATTTAATGATGCTGGTATAACTAGCTCTCAACATGTAGAAGAATGTAAATAGAGCCATATCTATCACCATGCAAAAAACTCAAATAGAAATTGATCAAAGACATTAATATAAATCCATCCACACTGAACCTCATAGAAGAGAAAGTTTGAAATACAATTGGACCCACAGGCACAGAAGACCATTTCCTAAGTAGAAAACCAGTAGCACAGACAGTGAAAGCCATAATTAACAAATGGACCTCTTGAAACTAAGAAGCTTCTGTAAAGAATACATAGTCAACAAGACATAATGACTTCCTACAGAATGGGAAATGATCTTTGTCAGTCCCACATCTGACTGAGGGCTGATATCCAAAACATACAAAGAACTTAAGAACTAGAAATCCAACTACCAAATAGTCCAATTAAAAATGTGGTATAGATCTAAACAGAGAATTCTCAACAGAAGAATCTCAAATGGCAGAAAGACACCTAAGAAAACCCTCAAAATTCTTAGTCATCAGGGAAATACAAATCAAAACCACTCTGAGATTCCATCTTACTCCTATCAGAATGGCCAACCTCAAAATCACCAAGGACTGCTGCAGCTTTTCTAGCAGTTCAAAGTTTTAACTCCTGAATTTCCCATCCAAGTGTACACTTCTCCTCTTCTTCCAAGTTGAGAATATCAATTTATAAAGCTCATTAATCTTAAGAGTCGTTTGATCTGATGTGAAATCAATACGTGATTGCTGTAAATCTCTTAGTTCAGAAATGTATAAAGTTAGTTGATTCTCCTTACTTATTTAGTTGTCGCATTTGCACTGTATTCATTCCATCTTCTTATTTCATTTTCTACCTCATCTATCTGATGCTTGTGGTGAATGGTCAAATTAGCTTTAAGTTTTTCAATAATTATTTAATATTCAACTTCTAGATCCTTTTTTTTTTTTTTTAACTTGGAAAGTTCTTCTTCATGACTGGAGAGGAGTTGACTTTGCATCTGCTCCAGTGGAATTTCTTGGAATTTTGACAATGTGTTTTGTATCTCATTCTTTTCTTTTTCTAGCATTTCACATTTCATTTTGTAATTTCTAATTTCTCGTTCATGTTTAAACTCAAGCTCCTTCTGGTCTTTATACAGAGCAGCAATCTCAGCTTTCAATTCTCCCACTATCTGGTGGCATTTACATGCATCATTTAGTTACCTTTCCTGCTCTACTAACTTTCTCTATCACTATCAATCTGTTCTATTAAAACGTTGAATTCTTCAAAAATATCATTAAAGTGACACTGAAGTACTTGTTCTTCTCTCTGAACTACGCAGAGCTCCTTGATGCGGTTCTCTTGAGAAAGAGTATCTTGCAATTTTATATTCTGTCCATTTAACATCCAATTCCATAACTCACATTCCTTTTTATACTCTTTATACCTATTGCACATACCGACTGTAGTATGTGCATACTATATTAAAATAGACACCCTTTCCTTTTACGGTGAGATTTAAGATCCTCTATCTGAGATTTGTGTTGTTTTATTATTTCTTCTTTCATTTTCATTATTTCCTTTGCATATGTTGCATCTAGCTCCCCTTGGAGTTGGTCTAAGTTCCTCACTGTTTCTCTCTCTGTGTTCAGCTCTATGCCAGTGTCTATAGAGTTAATGTGGTAACATCTCTTCTGAAGGTCTTCAACTGTCTCCTTGAAGTTTTTAGTTTCTAAAATGTAGTCTTTTTAGAACTGGCTAGCTCCAGTTTTAAGCTTTGGGTCTCTTGGTCCTTTCTTGTAAGCTGTTCTTTTAAGTCTGCTACTAATTTTTCAGCAGTTTCTAACTGCTTCTGCAGAGCATCACTCCTCTTTTTCAGCCTTTCTTTCCTGTAACACCTAAATGATTGCCCACTTTTCTTGTATTTTATTAGCATTCTGTACTTTTTTATCTTCTTTCTTCAGGAAAAATAAAAAGGAATGTATAATTTCTGGTAACTTTGTTACTTAATTTTATTAACCAAAACAGATGAAGGTCACATTCTCATATCATTCTAAAAAAGTAGGTGTTGTGGCCACATCTCAATTGTCTGAATGATAAGACTTTGTACCTAGACCCTTAGGAGCAAGGAAGAGTTCTACAGAAATTAAGACCTTCTAGGTAAAAAATACTGAATGACATTTGTTATGATTAAAAAAATTAGTTAAGGTAGGAGGGGATAATCTGGAAGAATAAGAAAGAATATGATCATAATACATTGTAAGAGAGGTTTTCAAATAATAAAATAGTAACACATTATTAAAGTAAAAATATCCATCCTGATTTGCTTAGCATGTATGAGATGCTGGGTTCTACTCCCAGCACTGTCAGAAAAGAATGAAAACAAGAATGAAGAAAGGAAAAGATTGCTAGGCTGATGAGAGTGTTATGATGACCTGAGTTCACTCTCTAGACAGATAAACAATTACAATAAGTAATGATCCCACTAAATCTTTGCTAACCTGTTATTTCACTTTTAAAAGTAACTGATTAATATTTCCTTATATGTAATCTTTTGATAGCTAATTACAATAATAATCACTCTCAGACTACTCCCAGAAACAGATTGAAACTAAGTTCAGATTACTCCCATGAACCTACAGATCTGAATCTTTTCCAATGGTAAGAGAAATTTCCTTGAGTCTGTATTCATTTCACTGCTGAACACTTATTGATCATCTACGAGAACTTAGAATATAGAGCATATGGGGCTGGAACTACCATTTTGGCTCAAGCAAAAACTTGAAGTCAGGAAAGAAACTTTTCCTCAGTTTCCATTTAGAATCAATTACAGCAACAGGTTTGTAACAGCTTATCTCAGAGGAACACACCAAGCACAATCACATCAAAGCACCAGAGGAGCAAAGGCCTTGGCACACTTTTGGGTCTGTTATTTAGTTTTTTTTTCTTTTTATGTTTGCAAATGCTTCAAAACCAAATACTAAGCAGGAAATAAAATCTACAGAACTGGCCATAGGCAGGTGAATTATGTCAGAAATGTCCTTGGGGAGCAGAATCAAAGGAATTCTGAATGAATGTATAAGAGACACAAAAATGTCAAATCTCAGACAGAAGGAAGCCCTCTGAAGGAAGTGCTGAGTGTAACCTCTAAGTATAGTTCATGGAAAAACACTAAAGTTTCTTCAGCCTTTGACAATTATGGTCCTTCTAGAAAATCATACCCTGAACCAGGCTTGCCTATACATATTCACAGCACTCAGGAGGCAGCAGGATCATCCAAACATACACAATTTAAGAACAAAAAAATCTTGGATATCGGGGTAAACAGGTCTGAAGAATTCCAGCCCACAGGCATAAACTGCAATACAGTAAGATGCATCAATCAATTCATCACAGTCTAATGCCACAACATCTGACTGCTAACACCCTCCCATCTGATCACTAAAGAACAACATAACTAGTATTAGTCTTTTTAAATTCATTTGTTCATGGATACAAAATAAACTCTAAAGGTCCCCTAATATGCATTTCACCATGATTGTTAATGGTTGCAAACTAATAAACTTATATTTGAATTTTAAACAGCCTCTTGAACTTGGAACACCCTAATTCACCTCTGCTCTAACTCGGGACTCACATAATACCTAAAATGAATTTTCTGAGCCTCCTACTCAAATGAGATTGTACTTTTTATTTTGTATGAATTATAATGCAGTTTTTACATATGAAAAGGCAGTGTGGTACAAGAGCTCTGCCCTGCTTCAAGACATTTAAATTCCAATTCTGGTATGGGACTAAAGCAACTAGCAAGAAATCACTTTTGATTTGCTCATTGCACATTTGAAATCAGTGAAAGCAAAATTTTCAGGATGAGTTGTTTTTAGAATTTAAGATTATAATATATGTAGGACATAATTTCATGCCCTGCACCTAAGAACCTTAGCATCTAAATGTTTTCAAGAAATAGAACATAATTTGCATAATCAACTGCGTTTACTTATTTGTAATAAATCTACATTTTACTTGTGGCTACAGTAATTTCACAATTTCAGTATCATAGCCAAAATAGATGGGAATACTTCAGATAGGACAAAATAGATATTTGAGTTATAAATTTAGGTTCTACTGAGACTTGAGGTAACAATGCAAACCACTTTAAGAAACACAGTAGTAGGCAATAGTATCTTAACAACAATATTGGTGTGACATATACAGTTAGTACAAATTCTCAATTGCTTTTGATGTAAATTATTTTCAATATTTAAAGAGTTTGACTTAAATATAAAAGTTTCTAATTCACATACATAAGACATATGATAAGAAACTTACAAAGTTGTGACAAGCTAGCTGACATCTATCTTTACCATTTCATGTATTTTAATTTTCTCTTTTAAAAGTGTGATTTGAGTTTTTAATTCATCCTCCCATTTCTGATAATTCTTTAACACATGATTCTGTTTTTCTAGCTGCTGTTGCTGAGTGAGGCCTTGCTGCTTAATGAGAACCAGCTCTTCAGCTTAGCTACTGATAGTGCTCTTCTGCAATGTCGCACTGGCCTGTAAGTTGAAAACAGAAACAGCAAGAACCTTTAACATACTGAACATTAAACTGACTATTTAGGAACAAACGGCTGGAGTCTTATTCTGATGACACTGGTTCTCTCTGACCTCTCTTTATTAAGGGGTTTGAGATCAGCTGCTGCTATGCCTGGATGGACTGAGCCATAAATTATCTTTCAAATGATAGTTCAGAGAAAGCAGGTCTAGTGAGGCCACAATGCCAGGAGAAGTGGGAGCAGAACATACTGCTGCATCCTATTGACTTTTCAGACTCCTCTTACAATCTCCTTCAAAGTCTTGATTTTATTTCTGTCCTTAAGCCAGAAGTCTCTGGCTTAAGATATTTCAAGTTGTTTTCTAAGACTTGTGATCAAACTCTGATCAATGTGATTATATAATCTGTTAGTCGGGATTCCTGTTGCTGAATGATAAAATACCATAAGCAAAAGCAAGTTGTGGAGGAGAGGGTTTATTTGCCTTAAGCTTTCATGTCATAGTTCATCATCAAAGGAAGTCAAGCCAGGAACTTAAACAGAGCAAGAACCTTAAGGCAAGAGAGGATATAGAGGCCATGGAGGATTGTGCATGGTGGCTTGCTCCTCATGGCTTGCTCACCCTGCCTTCTCAGAGAAGACAGGATCCTATTCAGAATGGCACCACTCCTAATGGGCTGAGCCCTCTGTCACCAATTACTAATTAAGAAAATGTCTCACAGGCCTATCTTATGCAGCATTTTTCTCAATTGAGCTTCAGTTCTTTCAGATAAGTCTGGCTTGACATTAAGGTAGCCAGAGAGGATTCCAAAGGTAAATTTATAGTACTTGGTTCAGTTACCATCAGAACCTAACTAACACAAGACTGAAAAGGTCCAATGAAACTACAGAGTGGTGTCTGCAAAAATACATTCAGTCCATCTTGGTAAGATTTTGTAGAATTTAAAAACTGAAATACAGATATTAAATAATGGCAGGAAACCAGTCATCAGATAGGAATTATAATTCCTGATTATGTTGTGCAGTGGTGGCATCATATGTCTTTAATCCCAGGACTCAGGAGTCAGAGGCAGGTGGATCTCTGTGAGGAAGCCAGCCTGGTCTACATAATTTGCTTCGAGAAAAGGCTCAGGGGCTACACAGAGAAAATCTGCCTCAAACAAAAAAAAATTTGTTTACTAATATCAACAAACATTTATCAGTGTCTTCTGTATGCTAAAGCAGTATATTAAAGTACTTCTTTTAGTACACTAAAAGCAGTAAATGGCTTTATAGTAGGTGGTGATTTGTCCTGGATTGTGAAAAAGTATATAACTACTTGCTCAAAAACCAATAAACTTTGTTGTACTCACAATACTTACATGCTGGAATTGAATTTGTAATTTCTCACTTTGTTCTCTGAATTGGATAAATTCTACCATCATTTCATCTGTCTTTTATCCTGATGGCTGCAAATGAGCAGATAGCTGAGTAATGATTCTGTCCCATTGTTTAATGGAAGCTTCAAATGCTTCTGTCTTACAGGATTGATTGAGTGATTTCACTCTAGCTACTTGACACAGCTAAATTATGAAAGTCCAAATATTGCAGCTGTGATTCTGCAATCCTTATTTTAAATGGGTTTGTTGATGCTATCCATGTACAAAAACAACAATTATGTAACGACACAGGTTGCCAATGTAAGCCCCTTGTATAAAGACCACACATGCACACATGCATACCATTCACATGTGTAACAAAGCAAAGCCACAGTGGGTGAATATACGCTCGGCAAGATTTCAGGTCCTCAGGTGGCCCTCATTCCTTCCAGTTGTTGAGTTAGTTCTTCAATATCATGCTGTTTTCCAGCCAATTTATTTTCCATCATCTTGACGTGGGTGTGACTTCACTGAGCTCCTTGATCAGAATGTGAATTTTCAAGTTCAAATACTTCTTCCTCAATCGATACGCAGATTTTAATAATTCAGTACTAGGGAGCAGGATGAAACATAAAATTCCATAGCGAAATCCATTTTAAAACATTCCTACCTCCTGCAAGTTCATTAGTAGAGAAACCTGCTTTGTTAGTAATAAGATATATATGGTAAAAGCATAAACAGGATTTCTGCACAAAAAAAAAGGAGATAAGTGGCTTTGTTAATTTTCAAAAAAAAAAAAAAATAGACATACATGCAGGAAAGCCTTGTTAGTAAGCTGCGTAACTTTCTACAGTTGAAAACTTTAGTATCATATATAGTTTAAATACTATATATATACTTAATAAATGTATCTTAATACATTTATAAATGTCCTTAAAAATATATCTTAAATAAAATCAGACTTTGCTGATTTTGTCACAAAACAGCAGCCATGTATCTGTTGAAATCGATTTCTTGATTTATTTGTTATGATCTTAAACTGAATGTAATTTACCTGACAACAATATTTCAGCTACACTCACTGGCCAGGTAGCCTTTCGGATCGTCTGTCTCTGCCTCCCCAGTACAGGAACCATACACACACACATTTTCATTCATTCTTTGTACGTGGGTCCTAGGGATACATGCTCATGCTTGCATGGCAAGCAGTTTACTCCTCAAAAGATATATAATGAATCAAATGTTCATCATTCCTCAAATACCTGTGTGCTTACAATATATCTTGTTCTCTTCCAATTACCACTAATTACCCTCATACTGCTTCTCCATATAAAGGGTAATAGGACAGGCTATGAATTATGATGCCTTTCAGTGTATGTATGTGTTATCAGAGTTCAATGACAGGTGTGTTTTTCAATCACTCTCCAACTTAATATTTTGAGATAGGAAGCTGAAACTGGAACCTAGAACCCACTGGCTCAGCAAGACTGGCTGAGACAAAGCCCCAGGGAAACTCCCTGTCTTAGCCTCCCCATTGCTGTGATTACAGAAACTAACAATCACACCTGGATTTACCCTGGGTGATGAGGAACCAAATCCAGGACCTCATTCTTGAACAGCAAGCACTTTAGAGCTACACCATCCCTTCAACCCCTGAAAAGGCTTTTTCATCACTTCTTTGGCTTTCCCCTCCTCTATATCTGTCTGCTATTCTCTAAGATGAAAGAAAGATCACTTTGATAGTCTAGCCAACAGGCACAGAGAAGGAGTCCCCAGTGGATGGATCTTCTCTACACTGTTCATCATTGAGTTTTGTGGTCACAATTGATTTCTATGCTGCCAGAGAGCATAGGAAAGGCTGAAACCAAATTGTGTAATCACAGAAATTATTGCACCAACATAAAGAGCTTCCATAAATGCTTTAGTGCCACACATTGCAATGGTTGCAAAACTCTTTAGGATGTTTACCTTGGTCACAGCAATGCCCATCTATCTCTTCCAAGTTCAGAGGACTGATGGCTGGAAATGAGTCAGTACTTTACCCTGCTTCAAACAGGAAAAACCTGCCAGTATCTATTGATAGCAACCCTGACTAAAGCATCAGAATCATTAGAGCTCAATCAGTGAAGGACAGTTCTAGGTTGTAATGCAACAGAAATAAGGATCAAACATGTAAAATGGGCAATACTCAAAGATCTCCACTCATGCATTGCTGCATTCACTGGCTCAGGCATACCGAAAGGGCTCCAAGAACTAGAAATGATTATCCTTGATTTATTAACATGCAACAACCCTCTTTATCCTTTCTTACTGACTCTGATTAAAGTGCACTTCATCAGATAAGAGTATACCTACTCCTGCGTTTTTTAAGCTTCCTGTTACCTGGGATATGGATTCTGATATATTCCCTTTCAGTCCAATGTGTCTTTTGCCACTGAGATATATTTCTCACAAACAAGAAACAGTTTTCATTTGTTTATTATATTCAGCCAGCAAATTTTGTCTTTCAATTGGAAAGTGGAGGTTTTTTTTTTTTCTTTTACAATTAGTGCTATTATTGTCAACACTTTCCTGATTCCTCTAACTCTGCTGATTGCTTTTTTGTTTCAAGCTTTCTTGGTTTGGTTTAGTTTTTGCACCCCCATCCCCAAATTCCATGTTAGGGGTTTGTTGATTTGCCAAGGAAGACAGAGGTTTACTTCCTGTATCATTCTCAGGATGGCAGCTGTTCTGACTAGAAACAAGGTCTCTCCCTGCCCCGAACTCACAAAGTAAGTGAGACTAGGTGACCACTGATCCCCAGGAACCTTTCTGTCTCCCTAGTTGTGGGTTTATGAGTGTAAGACACCATTCTCAGCCTTCAATAGGATTTCTAGGAATTGAACTCTGGTCTCCAGCCAGTGATGTTCTTTTCTAAATCTGTGACATAATCCCTCTATATGACAATTAAGTACACATTGTATATTAAATTCTGGCACCAAAAATAAACAGACTAGCTAGGTTGTGATGCATGGCTTTAATCCCAGCACTAGGGAGATAGAGGCAAGTGGATCTCTGTGAGTGCAAGGCCAGCATGGTATTCAGAGCAAGTTCCAGCTAAGCCAGGAACACAGAGAGAATTCCTGTCTCAAAACAACCAACCCCTGCTACAAGCTGCAAGATCACACAGAAATCATACAGCCATAATATCATGACACAACCCAGGATAATTTCATCCAATTCTGTTAGATTAAACCAATACCAGCGTTGTATTTGGTGTTACAGTCTTATGAAGAAAAGTGGCTGTTTCTTGCTATAGATTCTTCCTATAACCTATTCCTTTCTGTAAAAACTTGGATGTACTTCCCACAGTTTAACATTGTCTGATCAGGGGGGGGGGGGGGGGGGGGGGGGGGGGGGGGGGGGGGGGGGGGGGGCCCCCCCCCCCCCACACACACCCCACACACACACAGACACACACACACGAGGCATCTGTCACAGGATAATACACACACACACACACACACACACAAACACACACACACACACACACACACACACACACACACACACACACATACAAAACCCTAAATGCAGCAGGCTTGTTATCATAGCATGGGTGTCCCTGAGAATAAAGAAATCACTAAACACCCACTCAGAAAGCTCAAAGTACAAACCACTAACAAATTTCCATTCAGAAAGTTTAAGGGCTGGGGCTGCAGAGCAATTCCATAGCAGTTTATGGTTGGGCTAAGAGAGGATTTTGTATGGCACAAGGCAGGAAGAAACCTAGGAGTATTAGGCATCAGGTCTCCTGCTGCAGGCATGGGGTGGTTCTTCCCAGGCCCAGCCCCTGCACCATGTCCTGGCCTCTCTCCAACCCCCACCCCCACCCAGCCCCAGATAACCGCCTCCTATCATGGCCAGACAACTGTGCTTCTACCTTTGACCTGCCATGCACAATCTTCCTCAGTATCTTCTCATCTTCAATAGCATCTGCTGGCCAGGCGGGGACACTGTAGAGAGAAAAGATCTATTATTAAAGCACAAGTGGACAGAGCTCCAGGACCGCCAGGGACAAGGCTAGGTTCTTGCCAACTGGTCCAGCCTTCCTCAAAGGTGCAGCCATCTTCCTTCCCACAGACACACAAGGGGAGGGCGAGCAGGCCAGCACCTGTGAGCCTGGCTTGGCAGGTGCTCCACAGGCCTTGGAGTTGGAGTTTCTACCACACCACAGAGAGTTTCCAAATTTAAAATCAGCTGCTGCCTCCAGACTACAAGCCATAGTGGGGAGTGAGGTGGCGAGGGTGGGACTTCCAGGCTATGGTCTATCAACCAAGGCTGAGGCAGAACCCTGAGGACACCCTACTCCTTCCTTACCCCCACCCCAAGTCCCTTCTCCTAGTCCCAGCAGCTTCCTACACACCCAGGTTCTCCTATAAGGAGAATAAATCCTGCTGCCCCCAGCTTATCCCAGATCTTTGTTCCCTGAAGCTAGGCAGAGACTCTCTTCCCCAGGGGCTTCTCCTGGTAACCTTGCTCCTGAAGGAGCTTAAATTAGGAATATAAATTGGGAATAAAGTCCATCTACATGAACTTCCCAGCATTCCCTTAAAACTGCTAGGTTTCTTCTGTGACTTTATCTGCAGTTTTAGCACAAGCTGTTTCATATTTCTGACTGTTCCTGGCTTGTGGAAACAACCAGACCTTTGTCAGTTCTATTTCTTTACTGAAATGACTAATATGGAATTTTGTGCCCAGTGGACTTGTTAGACCGAGTTGAGCCCTGCTTGTAAGTTAATATTACTGTCTTCCTCCCCCATCTGCTGTAGCAAATCCTTCCTGGAGTGTGTCTCAGCTTGAATGTTTCTTTGTATTAACATATGAACTGAAAAAATTAGCATATAAAAACTAAAGTAAATTTAATCATAAAAGTGGTGTTTGGTGGACAGACATATGAAAAAGGGGAAACTAAAAATCCTTACATTTGTCACAGGTGTTTTCAGCACCTGTAATTTAGAGATGCCTATATTTCAACTATAAGTGTGCCAACATAAATCAAGTCTATATTGCCCTGTAATCACAGCAGGGATTGAGAATGTGAGGTTAGACAATCTTGATAGCAACAAAAGGCATTGAAAGAGTAGGGATGGGCAAAGGAGTGATTTTCTCAGTTACCTTATATAGATATAAATCTAGAATGAAGTGTATAAACTGCCTGTATTGAGTGGCTATCTGATGATTCTGATCGCCTAGGATGCAGAAGTCCAGGATATCTATAGATTTACTATTTGCTAGTGGACACAACTTCCTCTGTGGCTCAGCTGATCAACTCTTGCAATTTGTAACTAAAGATGTTCATGATCACCTGCTAAAGTTGAAAGATTATTTCTGCATTTTTCATTAGTAATCATCACTCATATGCCTGTCTGTTTCACATATCAAGGATACACACACTGCACATTGTTGGCTGTGTGATGACATCTATTAGAAGGTCACGTCTGTGGAATTAGTGCTGTTATTATGACATCTGCTCAATTGCAACATCATGTCACATACCTCATTTATTCCTATAGGCAATTTTTCACTAAGGTCCCCTGCTGAGACGATAGTATTTCAGCTAAGTCTTAAAAAGAAGAGGTGGTAAGCTGTGAGTGTGAATGAAGTCAGCAACAGATCCACAGTACAGTGTGAGGATGTCCTAAAGGGAGGGCCCCATACAAAAGTGGCTAATTAAAATGGGATGGATGAGAGGGAGATTAGCCATGAAATCACAGAGGTGACAGGAGGCCAGACTGATTTCTGGAGGCCATGATAAGAACTGTGCCCATTTCTCAGAAAGAGACCAGAAGCCATTGGGAAAGTCTCATGGTCTACGCTGTTACTACTTAGAGAAGCTACAGTAAAGGGTCAGTTTGGCTGTCATTTTGTTAAGAATCTCTTTTGCATTGGGTCACCTGATTACCTGGACCTGGTATGTCTACCTACAAAATTAGTCACACATAAAGAACCTTCTAGTGACCTAACTTCTCATTAACCTCCAGAGCTAAATGCACAAAGACTAATTAAGACAGCCTACCTTTATATAATAATCATTTAGAGTGTTCCTCAAAAGGCTAGTCATCACCAGAAGCTTCAATGTACTCTGCATCCAGCACAGCTCAACTGTGCCCCTGGGTCTGGGTATTTATCCCTCACACTGAGGTTATTTCTTTAAGTCATGTTGCTATCAATACGTCCTGCCCATGGATGCCTCTTGAGCTTGGTGTCCCAGGCTTGTTGCTGTGCCTGTTCAATGTTAATATCCCTGGGAGGCAAACTCTGGTCCTCACTCTTGTGTGGCAGTCATTTTCCCCACTGAACCACCACTCCAGCGCCTACAGTGGAGTTTCAAATGATTAAATATATATTTACAAAATGTCTTCAATAGAATAGGACAGCTTTGATTTAAGTTTCAAAATAAAAATAGTTTAAAAATAAAGTCATAAAGAAGACCTATAATTGGTCAAAGCGGCATAACACCTAAATGAAATCAGAGAAACTTAAGGTGGTGCTACTATTACAAAAGGATGAAATCATGGGCCAATAGTCCAAGACACTGCAGTTAATTACTAACAATATATGAACACAAAATTCAGGTCTTCCAGGATGTTTATACTACTCAAAAGTCACAGCATATACACTCTGCTCACAAATAGTTGTGACAAAGACCCAAGTAGACTTTATGTTCAGAATCAAATACATGTATTCTAAATAGAAATATTTTGTGTCTCTCTTGCTGCTAAAACTGCTGGATGGGGCTATTGGTTTCGAGAGAAATAAATCTTGCTGGTGTAGAAGTGTTCAAACTAATGTAAAGATTAGATACTCAAAGAAGATGCACCTCTCCTTAGTTAGGCCAGCACAAAATTCAAACCATTAGGTTCTGATTTGAAAAGGAATGTACAAACTGAATAACTACCTCTCTTTTTTGGAAATCAACACATCTTATGAATTAAGAGAATTCCAGACATTAGACTTTAGGGTCATTTTGGTTTCCCATGAGACCTGGCTGTTATATTCTCTTCTTTCTTGGAAATACATTAACTCTATAGTTACCAAGATAACATATTTGGATAGCTTACATCACACCACAAGCTTGCACAAATCCTCCATTGCCAAATGTGATCAGGATGTGTTTCCTTCATTGTGTTTAAGGAATCTAATGAATTGATCTCACATATACTACATGGCCTTTTTAATAACAGGAAAAATAATATAAATTATACCTACATACTTTCATCTATATCTTAAGCATTGTGAAGGTCTATAAATATTTTGTTTTAAAAATCCAAAATTAAAAGAAACAAATGAGCCAGTGGTGGTGGTGAAGCCTCTAATCCAACACTTGGCAGGCAGAGGCAGACAGAGCTTGAGGCCTACCTGATCTACACAGAGTTTCAGGACAACCTCCAAAGCTACACATAGAAACCCTGTCTCAGAAAACCAGAATAAAGATGAAACAAATGAATGGAACTGTATACTAATAAAATGGCATAAAGATACTGGGAAAAATCAAGGTGAAATGTTAGAACTTCTAACAAAAATATCTGATATAACCCCCAAAACAATAGATAGTTACAAGACTGATGGGGAAATTTAATAGTCTACTGCATCTGAGTCCCTGGTTAGACTCACCATCAGTCAGGACTATGCAAGCATCATATGCCTCACTAATGACACAATACAAACTGCAAACTACAGCAGCACCATATATGCAATTTCCATGTCTTAAAAGGTGAACTTGTCTGTTCCTGGTGGTTCATCCTGGAACTCCAGACACTAAGGGGATAAGATAGGAGCACCATGAATTCTAGCCAGCACATAAGGATCAAACACTTGCCCCTTGTCTGCTTTTCTCAAGTTCACAGATTGGATATCTCATTATACTCTGGTTTTATCCCCCATTCTCCTCTCTCTCTCTCTCTCTCTCTCTCTCTCTCTCTCTCTCTCTCTCTCTCTCTCTCTGGGTAAAGAATAGAGAAAGACATCAAGGAAATACATACCTTGATAGAGGGAGTCATTTCTGTGTTTAAAAGAAGCCTGGCAGTAGAAGTCCCAGTAATTCATAAGGATGACCCTAACTTAGAATATAAGCAATAACGGAGAGGCTATTTTAAATGTCCTATAATGAGATTGATGACTACCTTAAATGCTACCATACAGCCTTCACCCAGTAGCTGATGGAAGCAGAAGCAGAGATTCACAGCTAAACACTGAGCCAAACTCCTGGAGTCCAGTTGTAGAGATGGAGGAGTAATGAGCAAATAAGTCAAGAGGATGTTGGGGAAACCCACAGAAATGGCTGACGTGAGCAAGTTGGAACACCCTGATTGCAGACTTATACTGGGGGAACCTGGAAGAACAAAGTAAGCACCCTAACATGGGTGCCAGTCAGGGGGCTTGGGTGGTTCATGGGGCTGTTGGTAGTGGATCTAGTATGTATCCATAGTTCTTTTGGCTTTTGAGGGCCAGTGGTCAAGGAACCAACCCTAGCCTGCCTCAGAGGAGAGCCACTGAGCTGGCATGTGCTGAGGTAATATGGTCACTCTTCAAAGGTCCACTACATCACTCTGGTAAACCCAGAATGGATGCGAGAAAATACTTTAAAGGCATGCTTTTACTATCTGTCTAGGCCTGCTGTCATTTAGGTCCATTGAGGCTCAGTTATCCCCCACAAGGTCAACATGGTGGCATGAAAGATAGAAAGGCTGGGCTGCAGGAACAGCTCAGTTCAGAAAATAATGATGGTTGTGGAATTAAAAAGTGAACTCTCAGGGATACAGCTAGAGCTGGAAACCACACTGAAGGCCCAGCATGAGCTCCTAAAGGAACTGGAAATATTCCGGTGTGCCTCTCTACTTTAGGGTGAGCATCAGAGAAGGAATTGCCCTGGCTTGTCAAAATTGTTATGCACATAGCAGATACAGCAGCAGCAAGAATGAAATTTAAATAGGAGAAGAATGAGTAGAACAATGAAAATGATTTTTTTTCCAAATTCAAAATGCAATTATTTTGTCCTCTACTCTGTTATGATTACTGTTCCAGGCAGCATTTATTAGATAGGATTTTGCCCTTGATCTTGCAGATGACTAACTATTATTAATGTGTAATCTCATACCTTGGGAAGCGAGTAACTGGCAGGTTTTGGAATTGAACACGCATGGGAAAGATTATGTTACTGATATAAATACTGAGATATTCTGCTTCCCAGAGGCATGATGCAAGTACACATATTTTTACGTTGGACACTGATTTCACACACACACACACCCACCCACCCACACACACACACACACACACACACACACACACACACACTCACATGATTTCTATGTTCAGGGAAAGATAAAAGGTGTTAATATTCTCTATTTGTCAGTGAATTGGGTTATCATTTACAATAGTAAATAAATTGAAGTGTTAGAAATAGAAATTCATTTGAAGTGAAGCAGCCTTGACTTGACACACGGTAGTGACAGTTTATAATATGCCTCAATATAGGAGTGCAAACTCCTTTTTATGATGATGCTGCTCATCCAAATAATGTTCAGTTCATGTCTTTCCTTACTTAGATTAAAGGCAAATGAAATTTATTTGCTTAATGATACATAACCAAGAGAACAGAAGAAAGCCCAAGAACTCCAGTATGCCTTGGCAGCAGAAAAAGCCAAGTCAGGCCATGACAAAGAACAGGAAAAACAACTTAAGGTAGTGTCTTCAAGTAGCTTGGAGAACTGTAAGTTATACTCTTCTCCACCCAGTTGTCAGCTTTCTCCTTTTTAAAGGTGTAACTTGTTCACTCTGTGTTGAATACTGTTGTAATTTATCTAGGCCATAGTACATAGAGAAGTTAATGTTGTGACACTGTGTGTGTTTCCTTCCCTGAAGTTGTTCCCACCAGGAATGGCAAGGTACATTCCCCACAGCTGGGTGCTGTGCAGTGCAGATCTCCCTTCTGCTTTCATTTCTGCCATCACAACTTGTGAGCACGTTGTGTGTTGTCAGTCAAATCTTGTGCTGCACATTTTAGCTTTCCTGTATGATAGTACAGATGTAGAGTCTAATTTTCATTTTCCCAGGTATTTTCTTTTTAAGCATCTTGTTTTCTCTCTAAGTGTGTCACTTCAGACACTCCCAATATTAGACACCTATGCTGGATAGTTCTTTTTTCTTTGTGGTTGTTGTTTTTGCTTTTCTAATACAAGTTCTCAACCTAGTCCAGGCTGCCATGCTTTGCTTTCCAAGGCTCCCATTGAACTGCACTAGTATAAGGCACATGGCAAAGCTTGCTTTTCTTAACAAGACATAAAATATTTTTTTCTTGAAGGAACTTGTGGTAGATTGTTATACACATTTGACTGCTTTGTCAGAAAAAGTTGAGACTGACTTTTGACAAATTCTGTTTTTCAGACTGCATTTTATTTGTCCTTTACCAATACAATTGATCCATCTTACTCCACTCATTTTTTTCCACTGAGTGAGTGTTAAAACCATGATTGACAGATCATCTATCATGATCCAGATACCAATGATTTTTTACTGCCTTTTTATTCTCACAATAACTAGGACATTAAAATAATATTTGCCTTTGGTTGAGGTGTGGTGAATGGAGGTGTGGTGAATATTTGTGTGTTTGTGGTGTGTGTGTGTGTGGGGGGGTGTTTGTGAACCTGAAATGATCCTTTCCCTGATCATTTTTCTTTTTCTTTCTTTCTTTCTTTTTTTTTTTGATGAATAATCTGAATTTGCTTGATGGGTCATAGAAGAAATATTAAGATGGAGACTTACTGTAATAACCATAATGAGAATGGCCAGGACCCCTCAGGAAAGTCATGGCTAGATTTCCCTGCCTGGGGCCCAGTTTTAGAAAAGATACATTAATGTATAAAAGTAAAAACTGTCACGATAAATGTAGGAAAATTATTACACAGTTGCAACTAGTAAACATGCAACTCTAATTCTAATTATGTTTTTCATTTTCATTTAACAACAGAAGTTTTAAATGTTAGAATTTGCATTTCTTTGTTGGCTTTAAACATAACAGAGTGTTCTATAAAGGTCATTGGTATGAATTATATAAGTCAGGTTATGAAAGCATTTTGAAACTCTACCCTGCCTTGATCTGGGTTTGTATGTATACATCTAGTTCAGTATTGGACCACTTTAAATCATTTAAGATAATTTCTGTGGCTTCTCATCTAGATAGTTTTCAACATAAGTATACTTCACATTTACACTGATATAGTTCACATTGACACTTGTTCTTGTTTGGTACCATGTTGAAACATTCTCTAAAGAAATATGTTCTTTCTCACTTTGTACACTATGGAGGGTACTACATACACCATTCCTCCAGGACATCAGGTGTGTGTTTCTCGTACTGTCAATCTAAGACTGAAACACCTATGGGTAGAACATTTGGACTTTAGCCCTGACTGCTCCTTACAGGATAACCCAGCATCACAAAGAAATTTGCCTATGTGCCATTTGGAGCTGATGAGATGACTGATTGAATTTTCGTTTGAAGTTTTTGCTTCGGTAACATATCTGTCCTTCTTCAATAAACCATCTTAAATTCATATATTGTAGAGAGAGACAGGAGACAGAAAGAGAGAGAGAGAGGTTAAGAGATGGGTGGGAGACTAGTCGGAGAGAGTAGGAAAGAGGAGAGGAGATAGAGAGAGGTAGAGGGATGGAGAAAAGACAGACGAGAGAGGGGAGTAGATGGAGATAGATAATTGAGTGATTTGAGAGTGAGGGAAAGAAAGAGAGGTAGAGAAGCACACAGAGAGGTAAATATGTCACCCCCTGAGGAACATGCCTGTTGAGTACATTTCTGGGAAGGGGATCTTTGTAAAATGCAATATTTCATAAATCTAAGAGTAAATCTTTGTATAATTCTCCATTGCGTTTGACCTATGCCTTTTATTAGTTGAACTGCATACCATTATCTAATATGCTTAACATAAGATACAGCGATTTGTAGATTAGCAGTTGAAAGCACCATTAGCTCAGCAGTTCAGCTTCTGTAAGGAGAGAGGAGGCATCACTAAACTGGTGTCTGTCTCCACTGCCTTCATGTCATGGACTGCACTGTACCAAATGCACCAACATATTCCATTTCTGGACAGCTTTCATTATTAATTCTTTTAATAATATGTTGAGAGATTGCCCTAATCACAATCTTGACTCTTCGCCATCGGTATTAGTATTTTAGAATTTCTATAGCTAATATAACCTGGGTATTGAGAAACAAGATTGTCCCCTTGCAGTACTGGAGGTCAGTTGTCGGAAATCAAAGTGTTGGAAGAGCCATACGCTTTCTGAAGATTTTGAAGCTTCCTTGACCCTTCCTTGTTGTAGAAGTTACTGGCAATGCTTGGATTAAGGCAGCATCTCACTCCAGCCACTGCTCTGTCCTTGCTTGTTATTTGTTTATAAATATTTGTAAGTAATCTGAACTTTTTCAGTCTTTTGTTGATTCAGTTAGGATTCTTATTTGGGAGTATTAAAAGACAATTAACTTTTTATTTAAGCAAGACTTCTCTTGCATATGGACCAATGTACATTTCTCCCTTAAATGTGGCTCCCACAAATAACTATTCAATGGACTTTGCAAGCATGGTGACAAGCCATGTTCAATTCTGTGTTTTCCTTAGCAAAAAAAAAATAAAAAAGGAAAAAAAAAAGATAGAAAAAAAAGATAGAAAAAAATATCCCCCCCACACTTTTTTTTTTTTTTTTTTTTTGAGACAGCGTCTGACTATTATGGACTGGAACTCAATCTGTAGATCTCGTGGACTTCCAATTCATGGAGACAGGCTTGTATCTGCATCATGACTACTGCTGGAATTAAAAGCATACACTACAAAGCTGGGCCTAGCCAAAATACTCAACTTAGTAAAACATTCATAGCCATTGTCTTTGCCTAGCCTCATGTCAAGAATGTCACACCTTTACTAAGCATTAATGAATTTTATACTGATGATCTAGTAATGTCTTGAATTAGTTTGATGGGAGAAAGGGATGAAGTTGGTGATTTGCAGAGTCTCCTCATTTTAGTGTTATTGCAGCATTTTCTTAGCTTGCACTAATGAATTTTGCTGAGAACCAGGGAGCAATCAGATTATTTCTGGGCTTGTGGACTATCCCTTTGATTTCTTTCTTCAACCTTTTCTAGTAGTACACTGCCCTTGTTCCTGGACATTTAGTCATGTGATCAAATTTCAAATCAATTTCAATCCTTCAGGGTAGTTCATGGTTAAGGTTGCTCTAGACTTAACTTCCCTGTGCATTTTATAATTTCTCAGCTTCTGTATTTGTAGATTTTGATTTCAGTACAGATGTTATTTTTGGTGTATAAAATCCCCTTCTATTATCATTGTAGTGGACATCTGGAATTTTGACTGATTGGTTCAGCTCTCTTGGGACTGATACCCTACTCATACCCAATTATACTGTCATATGATTTGAACCTTCTTATTAATGGGGAAATTTTAGCAACCCTAATGACATTAAAACAGATTATAATAGTTTTGATAGGATGTTTTTCCATAGAACTGCGTGGAAGCCAAGCTTTTGTATTATAAATTATTTCTGGGAAATATTTGTAGTTGACAGAGGCTAGAGAATACAGTGTCTAGGTATTAACTTCAGAAGCACACATTTCTCCAGGGTTACCAGTCCTGAAGAGTCTAGGTTTGCAAGTTTAAAATTCTTCAAAGACCTGGGTTTATTCATGTATGAGGGCCACTTATGTATATAAAGATCTGAGAGGATAAGGAACAAACTCACTGCCAAAAGCTTTAGGTGAAATCAAACACTTTGTAGGTGTCCTTTGAAATTTTAACAGGAAAATGGCTGAGACTTTGGACTAACTCTGATGACCACATTTCCTAAAACTAATGATTACCAAAGAGTGTATGTGGATATTACTGGTCCCACTTGATTATATTTTGGTGAATCATTATGGGATTTGACTGTGACTTGTTCAAGGTGCATTGTGTCATGGTCATTTTAGTCAAACCTGTTATGGTGGGGATCTTATTGATAGAATTTCATATTTAGGGGGCTGACATCCATGTCTAGATTTTTGAGGAGGCTTCTTTGGGTGTAAGAACACTAAATGAGAGAAAATCTGAACTAATCATGAGAATACCAATTCTAGAATTCAAAACACTTATGGATAGTTCTTACAAAGGCACAGTGAAACTGTTATGTAATTGGGGGAGAGAGAAACCCACTACTGAATCGAGATGTGTACCATGAGCTAAGCTTTAGAACAACAGTGTATGTCCTTTCGCAAAGAGCCTTTTTTTTCAGCCTCCATAACTCAAACTTGTTCTAAGAGGCTGACAACATTAAAAAGTCACCATCCTCTTCTGGCCTCTGCAGGTACCTGGCACACATGTGATACACAGACTGACATGGATGCAAACAATCACACACAGAATAAATAATAAAAAAACATCAAGTTGGACATCTAGGACATAACTTAAGCTAAAATGACTCAGTGTTTGGGACAACAGTGAATTAAGGTACACAGGAATTATTCCGTGATGAATGGACTCTGCCACTATATGAAGTATGACACTTTGTGGATAGTTCTGAAGGATAAAAGATGATTCTTACAAAGTCTATCTGTAAAAAATGTTCTCCTAAAAATTACATTTTTATCTCTGTGTATAAATGATATCTGACAGTGCAGAGCAGAGTGCAGACTGTGGGAATTGCTTCTCTCCTACCTTGTAGGTCATAGTGATTGAACTCAGGTACTCGGGTATGGAGGCCAAGCGCCTGCTGAGCCATTTCTCTAGCCCTTTAAATTCTACCTTTCTGGAATTTACAATACTGAACTTTTAGGAGAGAAAGATGATGCTTACAGTGCTTTACCAGGGATGGCTTGGTAAATGACATGTAGAAAGATGGACGATCAGCAATGGGGACAGTGGCTGTATTCCTTGTTTATGACAGGGCTTGCTGTGCCTTCTACACCTTACTGCTTTCTGCCATATGAGGAACAGGTGCTCCTGTGGGCCTCAACATCAGTGTACCTTGCAGTGCTCATCATACATCTTGTCGAATCCAATGAAGGCAGCACCAAACCATTCTGTCAGGGGTTGCTGGTAGAGCACAGGAGTAATAAAGAGATGATTCTCTGCTGGTCAGAGTTTAAGCTGAGACAAGCTGTGAACTTATACTCCGAGCTACAAGATTCGATTAACAGAAAGGAAAATGTTGAGGAGTTACAATTTCACACAGCGACCACAAAAAAAGTGGTTAAAATCCAGCTCCTGTGTTAAGAGTATGTTTTTCCCTGCTGCTCTGCTCCCATCGCTGCAACAGCCCCACACAACACACAAGATACAATTCTATTGGCCTGTTACTCATTTCTTATCGGCTGGCTCTGTCTTAAATATTAACACATTTCTATTAATCTAAGTATTTCTGTGTGGTCTCATTTTTTCAGAGAGAGGCCTGAGCAATCTTTTCTTTCAGTCCACCATCTTGAATCCCTTCCCGACATCTTCCTCTCTCCTCCTAGTCTCCTAGTCCCAACTATCTTGTTTTCCTATTGCCCAACAATATTCATTAACAACTAAGAGAAACATATTTACAGAATGACATCTCCCATCACACCTAACTGTGAAGTAGACCCAAGTTGTCTTTGCAGTGCCTCCATAGGGGAGACATAATCTATCAGGGTTCTTCCTGGATTGTAATGCTCGAGTTGAGGGGAGGTCAGGGAGGCAGCATTTAAATCAGCTAGAATCTCTGGACACCTATGGGATGGAGTATGTTCAGAAATCCATTTTGTAAGAAACAACACAACTAAGTTTCCAGCCTGCCCCTTCTCTGATCTTTCCAATGTCTGTTCTACACTCCCAGATGTCTAAACAGAGGACAAGGAAGTAACTCATCAATAGAAAACTCAGAGATGCCGTTGTCAGAAGAATGCCCAGTACCAGTCTTGCAGATGTGCTCAGTAAATGACTGATGTGTGGAAATCATCATTTCATGTAAGTACAAATTTTTTAATAGTGGATGATGTTTAATGCTTTTCTAGGGTCTAACTACAGCATATATTTATAGGTATAGCATATGTTTCCTATGCCATTAGAAACCGTTAGAACTGAAAAAGGAGCTCTGATTCTAACCTTTAAGACAGAGAAACTACGTATAACTAGGGATGTCCAGCTCTCATAATGCAATGTACTCTAAGTCCTAACAGTGTCTACTTCTCTCTGAAACATTACTATATCTACTCCAGCCAAGTTCAATAATTTTTACTCATTCAATAGTAATGGATCATATGAGCAAGGAAGGTCAAGATCATGAAGGAAAAACTTACATAGACACCTGAACCAAGCACATGGAATTTCAAGTACTCTTGACATACAACTGGGGAGACTCCAGGGGACTGAACTAGAGACCCTCTGCATGTGGGAGACTGTAGTGAAGCTTGGAAAATTAGAGGGGCTCCTGGCAGTAGGACCACAATACAAACCTGATACATGAGATAGCTTGTTGGAGCCCATTCTGCATTGTGGGATGCCATGTTCAGTCTTAATGCATGGGAGAGTACCTGGGCCTACCCCAAATTATTTTGACAGACTATCTTGACTCCTCATGGGAGCCATTACCTGTAAGGAGGAGAGGATCTAGGGAGTGCTAGGTAGAAGGTGAGGGGTGTAGGAATAGGGATGGGAGGAAAAACTGTGGTTGGAATGTAAATTGAAATAAAAAAAATAGAACAAAAATATTCTGACTGTCTATTTCAGTGTCCAGTTTAAGGAGGTTCAAAATACAACAAACCCATTGCAGGGAAAAAAGGGAGGGATGTGCCAGACTTCTTGGCACACACCTTTAATCTCAGCACTTGGTAAGCAGAGGCAGGGTAATCTCTGTGAGTTTGACACCAGCCTGGTCTACAGAGTGAGTTCCAATGAACTAGTGACACCCCATCTCAAATAAGACTTGTAAAGTGGGGAGATGTATGTTTGACAGGAACTCCCTTACTTCATGGAGACTTCTGGAATTTCTGTACATTACAGGCTAACTCCTGTCACATCAGAAGTCCAGGTAGTCTATCAGTTCCATGTATTCTACTCTCACCCAGTAGACAGGGAGCTGCCATTAGGCAGTGCTGTCTTCATTCATGTTCCCACAGTGCTTACCTCCTACCTTATCCCATACAAGGTGAGGGAGGGAATGAGAAGCGAGAATCTTACAGTGAGGACTGGAAGAGGCAGCCAGGGCAGAAGCCAGCAGTAAGATAAAGCCTAGCTCCTCTGTAGAGCTGCAGGAGCAGACAGAGTCTGAGCTTCCCTGAGTTTGTCACCTCTTCTGCTTCATCTGTGACCTATGTTCTTTGAGCGCTATCCCTGAATAGCTTCCAATCAAAAACCTCTGCCTTATTTTAACAAAGAAAATTAAGTAAGATCTGGAGAGATAGCTTTCTGCTTAAAATTACTGGCTGTTCTTCCAGAGGAGCCCCATCATATTCCAGCACCTGTATTGTGACTCAAAATGGACTCTAACCCAAGTCCCAGGGGATCTGACAGTCTCTTCTAGGCAACATGTGGTACACAGATGTACACGACATACAGCATGAATATAAATAAATGTTTTGAAAAGTAATAAAGAAAAGGAAAGGAAAACCAGCTAACCCTTTGAAGTTGTTTGAGATATCACCTGTTTTCAGAATTGATTTTTTTCTTATTTTACATATGGATCCCAATTCCCATTTTCTTTTTCCCTTTCTCTCTCCCATGTTCCCTGACTCCCCTATCCCACCCCCCCCAATTTGCAGGGTGAGTGATGCCTTCCTGGAAGGAACAAAAATATCTGTTATGTCATTTGGAGTAGGGACTAGGCCCTCCCTCCTGTGTCTAGACTAAGAAGTGCCCTTCAATGAGTGTGCTTCTTAAATCCTTTCATGCATCAAGGATATATCCTGGTTCCACTGTCAGAGGTCACTTAGACTGCCAAGGCCTTCTAAGTGAGAACCATCTTCAGGGGGTCTGAGCTGGTCTAATGCTGCTTTTCCAGCTATCAGTCTGGGGTTCTGATAGCTCCTACTTGTTCAGGTCAGCTGTCTCTGTGGGTTTCTATAGTCTTGTCTTGCTTCCATTTTTTTCCCAATCTTCCCTCTCAGCAACCAGATTCCAGGACTTCAGCTCAGTGTTTAGCTGTGGGTATCTGCTTCTCTTTCCATCAGCTCCTAGATAAGGGCTCTGTGATGGCAGGTAAGTTAGTCATCAATTTCATTACCAGGCAAGGGCATTTAAGTTAACCTTTCCGCTGTTGCATAGATTGCCACTTGGGGTTTTCCTTGTAGGTCTCTGAAAATTTCTATAGAGTCAGTTTTCCCTTCAAACCTATAATATTTCCCTCTATTATGGAATCTGTCTTTTTTATTTTTGCTCTCCTCCATTCCTCCCCTTACACAATCTTCCTTGTCGCACATGTTCTCCTCTTCTCCCCTTGTCTTTCTCCTAAATCTTTCCTCACCCACTGCCTCCCACTCCCAATATTCTCAGGAGATCTTTTCTGTTTCCCCCTTTTTTGGCGGGGCCTTGTAGGAATCTCTTAGGTTCCTCCTTTATCTTCTGTATATAATAGGGCTATTGATTTTTTTTTTTTTTTTTAGTTGAACTTATATCCTGCTAGTTTGCTGAAGGTGTTTATCTGCTATAGGAGTTCCCTGGTTGAGTTTTTGGGTCACTTATGTAGACTATCATATATATCATCTGCAAATAGTGACAGTTTTACTTCTTCTTTTCCAATTGTAGCCCCTTCATCCCCTGTTGTTGTCTTATTGCTTTAGCTAGAACTTCAAGTACAATGTTTAAGAGATATGGAGAGAATGGGCAGCCTTGTTTTGTTCGTGATTTTAGAGGAATTGTCTTAAGCTTCTCTCCATTCAGTTTGATGTTAACTGTTGGTTTACTATATGTTGCTTTTATTATGTTGAGGTATGAACTGTAAGGAAAATAAGAAGTAGTTTTACCAGATGTCAAGCTGTGTCTGATAGACATTTAAGATTTTTTTTATCAAACATTCCAAGTTCTCATTATGTGGCTCTTATTTTTAATGAAACTATATAAATTAATTGATGAAATTACATGTAGAGGTGATATTCTGTGTAATGTTATCAGATGTACCACCTGATATACATAACATTTTATTTAGAAAAAAGTACTCAGGGCTTTGCCACTCAGGTTCTCAGCCACAGTGAACAGTGTTTTCATGATGCTGATATTTCATATGTGATCTTTGTCCCTCAATCCAGGACAGCCACATCATCCAGATATGCTTGTAAAGCCAGGTATTTCTCAGTTCTGAAAGTTTTTAATAAGGACATTCAAGCAGAGGTGCTTTTCATTGTTTGCAGTGGTCACAGCTCCCAGGATGTCAGTCTACAGCATCTTTTTGTCTTCTCCATCTCCTTCTAGAGCTCCCCAGCAATTGACAGCACAGACCAACACTCACCTTTTCTCCCCAGCCTCAACCACTTCACATTTCCTTTGAGTTTTAGATTTCAACCAGGGGGTCTTTTTCCATCTCTCACTATGACTGAACTTCTAGAACTCCTCCACATGGGTGGGGTGGCCCTGAAAATGGGCTCTGGGTCCCACACAGGTTTGGTCTAGCTTCTTTGGAACTGTCATTGCTCCTTGACCTCTGAGTGCTGGCTAGAGCCCTGGTCCTTTCTTCAGAGATGGTACTTGAGAGGCACTGGCAGTATGAAGGAAGGTCTTCTCTTTCTAGTAGCAACTCATTTCATACTCTTGGCCTGCCATCTGTTTTCCTTGCAAGACATAGTCCTGCTAGGCCTGGAGGCTGCCTCCATCTCACCATTAGAACAACAATCACACAGCCAAATATGGAAAATACATCCAAACAAAGGATTCACATAAATACAGGATATAGCTATATCTCTCCTTGATGTGCAAATTAGACAGATCAATGATCTGGTATTCTCTGAATGCAGATGAAGATCACATTTCTTCTGCTAGACACTTGAAGAATGGACTTCCAGTGTGGCATACACTGTTCCAAGAGATTTATGCAAGGTATGATCCCTGTTACATGAGGAACTATCCAACAGCTACAGGACCTGGGATCATGGGGATTACTGAACACTGTTCCAAAGAAGGCCTGTTCTGTTTCTTCACAATAGGAAGATCAGGGTAATGAAACTGATTTCCTAAGGATACCTAAGTGGTGTGTGTGTGTGTGTGTGTGTGTGTGTGTGTGTGTGTGTGTGTTTCTCTGAGTTTGTGTGTGTTGCTGTGTGTGTGTCACTGTGTGTATTTTTCTTTGTATTTTTATTTACGTGTGTTTGTCTCTCTATGTTTACGTGTGTGCCTGTAATACAAATTAAGAAAAAGTGTCCATGAATTTAGAAGTAAGAGGAGCACATGCAGGAGATCTGAGAATGAAAAAGGAACATGGGAGATAATGTAACTATAAGTTATTCAAAATGAAATAAATCAGGACAAAATTTCAATTGGTAACATAGTTGCATATAAAAAAATTTCCATCATGGTAACTTTCTTGTGCTAAGAAATAAATGCAAGTCTTTAAATATGTTAAAACTTTTCTCCTTACTAAATAGATACCAAGACACATTCATAGAAATGACAGTTAAAATATCAGGGAATTAAAACTTTTAAGAAACAAAACAAATGTAAAACTCTGTGATGCTGGTGATGTGCTCATGTACAAAATTTCCACAGAAAACTGTTCCCTCTGAATCACATTCTTTTATTACATTTGGATCAACACTAACTATAAACAAAAGACAGAGGTTGATGTTAGTAAGAGTTTTGACTCATTTTACAAAGTTTATAGCATATATACATATAGTGGGGCAGGAGGAAACTAATAAACCATACAGCAAAGCTTACTGATATTGTAATATAAGTCATATTTTGTATATCTTTTATATTTAAAAGTAATGTAGTAGAGTATGTTTGTAGATGATCAGATAAACCTACACCATTTTATAATGTATCTTAAGATATGAATAGCAGCATTAGTTTTATAAACTTATTAAAGGAAGGTTATCTAGTGAAAAGATTTTATTTTTTAATTTTATTTAATTTTATTAAAACACATAGAACACACACACACACACAACCACACACACACAGACACACACACATACTTGCACTCAAAACAACAGCAACAACAACAGTCAGAATGATCACCATCATTTGGAATGAGGTGCAGGGGCAGGAAGATAAGGTTCCCTGTTATACAGTAATTTTTGGACTTCCTGTTTTTAAACTATTCTTTGTGCAGTCTTTAGCATATGTCTCTATTACATTCTTCTACAAGCATTCATTAATTTATGTTTTTCTAAAATGTTTTGCATGCATACTAAAAATAAAGCAACATGAATATTTAGGAACACAGGAGAAGAAAACAATAATTTTCAACTTTAGGAAATAATATTGACCATTCCCCATTCATATGTATCCATACTGCCTTCTTTGTTCCAGTCTCCATTTGTCTTTTCCAAATTCTTATTTATTCTGTTCTGTTCTATTTTTCTCTCTCACATTTTGTCCTGTCTAAAACTGACCATATACAAATGATCTCATTGCCTAGTTTTACCACATAGCTTCTGATGGCATCTATCCATTTTCAAATAATCAGTAATACAAACAATGCTACAATATCAAATATAACAAAGATATCTTTAATGCTTGCATTGTTATTTCTCTATGATAAAAAGATTTATTGCTGCTAAGTACAATGCCCAAATTCCTGGGCACTTCATCGGCAATGTCTTCATTTTGTAAGCTTTATTGGGATTTATGCCAAACTGAAAAAGACCAGTTTGGTTAACACTGAATTTACTTGTACGCATTAGACCTGATATTTCCACATGTCCCTTTCTATCTGATTTCATTCTTTATAGAAATGAAGTTATGTTTCATAATTTCTACTAAAAAAACATGGGATCATAGTATGTTATCTGTACGCCCAATTACATGTCTACCACATGTATTTGTAATTATCCTTTATTCTATTTTCCTAGTGTTATACTATGCAACATTACATCAATGCACAATAAAGTGGTATACAGATATGGGCTTAAACCAGAACATTTCTGATGTCACTAGTTTATAGATGCATCCATTATTACCTTCTAATAGTTACTTGTGAATGATGCTTGCTTCATAATTACATTGAAATGTCTGAGAAAAGTCACCTCATACAAATCTCATTCATTAAAAAATAATTTTAAACACAGTATATGTACAGTATTCAGTACCATTATGGCACTTCCTAGCAAAAATATTTTAGCATATTCTCCTCCTTGGATTTACTGTGACCTCATCTTGCATTAAGCCATTTCCCCTCCTTGTTTCCTTTCTGCCCTCAAGTCACAATGCTTTCGTTTGTCCCCCTGCCAGTCATCTTCTACAGCAACCAATTTTACACTCAGAGTCTAGTTTTTTTTTTTTTTTTTTTTTTTTTTTTAATGTGTTGCACTGTTTGTTACTGTGGTTAGGGAAACAATAAACGTTACGTGATGTAGGACATGGGGTCCTTTGGGTGTATGCCCAGGATTGGTATAACTGGGGCATACATTAGCTCTATTTTTAATTTCTAAGAGATCTCTCTATTGAGTTTCATACTGTTTGTACTAGTTTGCACTCCTACTGTCAGTGAAAAAGGGTTCCTCATTTCCCACCTCCTTGTGGGCATTTGCTGTCATTTGATTTCCTGATTGCAGCCATTATGACTGGTGTGAGGAGGAATCTCATTAATGTCCATTTCCCTAAAGGATAAGGATGTGGAGTTCTCTTTACAATCACTTATAATTGGCCATTCCTGTTTCTTCTTTGGAAAACTATTTGTTAATTTCACTACTCCATTTGTTAATTGGAAGTTTGTGTGATAAATTTTGGCATTTTTTCCTCAATATTGGATAATAGCTCCCAAAGGCAAAGATTTTCTTCTATGCTGGTGGCTATATGCTTGCTCTGCTGAGAGTTTCTTTTGCTGTGCAGAAAATTCTAAATATTATTGTAAATCTAATCATCCTTCCACAGCATCTACTCAATACTCTTCACAATTTCTGCTTTATTTAACTCTCAAAAACCTGAGGGAGACTATTATTGTCTCTGTTGATTTTAGAAGTGTTGTATCTATTCATGATTACAGACAAAGGCAAAAGTTATTGCAGAAGTCAGATGGCTCCAAAACTCATGGATTTTTCAATCTCATATATTTGTTTGAGAAGGTTCTGGCATTATGTCACTAAATATTTCCTAAATGAAGATTCTGTTTTTAACAACTATTGTAATTCTAATAGTACAGAGGATAGTAAACTCTTAATTACAAAAAGGAGAGAGGCCAGAATGCTGGTACTACCCCAAAAGCAGAACAAACAACCTAGCTTTTTTTCCATTCTCCTGACATCACCCCACCACAGCCACCACTCCTCATACATTGGAAAAAGTATCTCCAATTGAAGTTAATCACCAATCAGTCACTAATAAAAGACTTTTAAAATTCACCGACTGCTCAATGGTGAAATTTTAGTGGTTTCTACATGTCAGTCCATGGGCTGGGTGGATTAGTTATCTCGGTAAATACACAAAATCGCATGTGACTCCAAAGATATAATCAAATTATTTCTTATTACACACATTTTAAAAGTATAAACTAAACTATGAAAAGTCTCCCAAGTTTTTGATGTTTAGGACTATCTGAGAATCACTGCTCTCAAAGAATTTGGGGCTTTATGGGATTGTGACAATAATTGAACAGTTCCAAAGCATACATGTAGATCTTGAATGAAAGAATAAGACTGCTGTCAATGACTCAGTGCTAGGTTTCATTGACAAATGCTTGTGACTACACAAGTCCTAGAGCAGCAGAGTAGTCCAGGTCAGAATAAATCTGCCATTTTTCATAAGACCAGTTACAAGCTCAAGCACACTTCCAAAGTAAATTATAAAACATTCATCAAGGTAAGGAATTACAAATCCTTAAAATAAATCAAGTTCCTAATAATTGAAGACTCCCCCATCCTCCTACATGTTTATGTTTCTCCATCAGAGTCAATTCTAATTCATTGAGGTGACCAAAAACCCTCATGACAATGTTTGTGAATGAGGATTCAAAAGGGTGAGGGTGTTGGGCATGTCAGGAAGTGCTGACCTTTGCCAGTTGGAAGAAAGTATCAGGCAAACTCTTAAGCAGATTCAAACTGATATATTTAAGGACTACAAGGAGGATGCTTATTCTGAGAACAGTGAGGCTTAGTATGTGAGAATAGTCAAGACAGTCACAGGGTCCTATTGTGCAGAACAAAACAACACTGCAGTAAGGTGGTCTGCTGAAGTTTAAGGGCACAAAATGCTCTCCTGCTGATGATTATTGTGTAAAGAACAGACTCGAAGGAAGGAATGATTAATTAGTCCATATGAAAAAGCAGGTACTAATGGGTTATGAGGAGTGGTGTGTTTCCCATGACCTTTGAAGACCCAGAGAAAAGGAAAATGTTTAGATTAGAAGACAGGTATGAGGAAAAGAGGAATCAAGGTAGGTGGAGAGAGCCAAGAAAGCCACACTTTGAAAAGATACAGGTTTACTTTAGACATTGGTGAATGTCAGCATTCTATCACAAAGTAAAAGAAATCCAGTGCAATGATCTACCTTACACTTCTAATGTACTGGCCATATCAAAGTAGTGAAGACTAGGCAAAACTTACACAACAAACATGCACCACTGTCTGATTTAGTCCTGCAGAATAGCATCCTTCTGAAAATATAAGCAAAATTCCTTTGAATCACATCATTTCACATATCTAAAAGTCACAGAATGATCTCCTGTTTCCTTTTATGCCTCTGATGAAGGTATATTTTACCGTTAAAATAATCACTCTGGATATTCTGATACATGGCAGACAGGGCACAGATGGATACCTTGGTTGTGCTGACAGTTCGGAGATTGTCAGAATGCTTCCCTGAAGACAGGGGCTCTCTATTCCATAATGCAGTTCTGGATTTTTCAACGACTGCTGTAAGGAGTTTCTGGGGCTCTAAAAGCCCTGAGCTGGATTTTCATGTTCTTTACTTTCTTCACTCTCTGGCAGAGGAGACACCTCGATCTCTTGACTGATGTCTGTGTCACAGGAACAGAATCAAAGGCACACTTTACTCCAACTTTCTTTGTTACAAAGCAGTCCTACGTGTGTATACAGAAAATACTTGTTATTCTTTACATACATGCATTTATTATGACATTTTATTCTCATTAGTAAGAAATCCAGAGTGACTCAAGACCACATTTTCTATCATTGTGGTTATAGAATCACTAAATATAACAAATTTACATCATTAACTTCAAACAATTTAGAACCTAAAATATGAGAAATGTTAAGGACAAAAGATGAGGAGTCAGGATTTTCACTTTAACGAGGAGAACATTGAACAAAAGATGACAATGAACCTGCAAATTTATAAAATTGGCAAAATTATAAAATTAAGCAAAACACATTTGTAAACATTTGATATACAAGTACTCTAATGTGTTCCACACTTAAAATTTACTAGTGTTCTGTAAAGCAGTCTGAGAGCCAACCGACAATAACTCTGCTTTCTCTCCTACCACATTTTCTTCTGCAAGCTGAAATTTCACATCATGTGTTTGCTGTCTGTGAACCCATTTTAAACAGAAAAACAATGACATACATATACAATCTGTAAATTTGAAATCTATATTAAAAGAAATAACTTTGCATCAAGTTTGTTTCTTAATCCCCTACAATTGTGCTGCCCTGAATCAAATTTACAAGTGACTCACTCTGGTACTCATGAGAATGAAATTGTATTAGCAATGCTCTTATTTTCCATAGGAACTCTCACTTTACCGGAAAAAAATGTTTCACAGAAACAATTGAAACATGGAAGAAAAATGCTGATGTATTGCTGTCCTGAACTGATAGTCCAGGACTTGGCATGGTCTACAGTCACGACTGTGGTAGAATATTACTTCAAGGTGTTTTAATTTTGTTTGTGCTGCATTTGTTTAACTCTGAGAAGCAGTGTTACTGTGCCTGTCTAAAACACCTGGTGGTCCTAATAAAGAGCCGAATGGTCAAAAGGGAAGCAGGAGTAAGGAAAGAAGGTCATGGCAGGCAGATCATATAGAGAAGGAGAACAGAGGAAGTGGAGACTCAAGAGGACAAGGAGAAGAGGACATCAGGGCCCACTGACCCAATGGCCTAGCCATCCATACCCCAGCCGCCCAGCAACCAGACACAGAGGAAAAAGGAAAGTGACATATGCAGAAGTAAGAAAGATAAAAGCACAGAGAGAAAAGGTAGAAGGATTAGAAAAAACCCTAGATAAGGTCAGGCCCTCAGAAGTAAGAATAAGCCTGAGTCTTTGATTTATTTTGGAACAGTATGTTGGGCTATGCCAAAAGCCAAAGAAGTAAACAATCAAAAATAAAGCATGCACAAATCAAAGGCTGTTTTTAAAGGTCTCATTAATCAATGTGCAGAAGACAGTTTAGAGAACAGTGTTGAGATGTCTGTCCTTTGAAGGGGTACTTAGAAGCTTTTCTCTTAGCAATAATTCAGAAACCCAACAAAGAGCTCTCTGTGCTAATAGAGACATCCCCTACTGTTAACTGGTGTCACCATTGCAACACAGAAAACACTGGTCTAGTCTGTGTGAACACTTGTTGAGTTGCCTATTTGCTACTTGACAGAAAACTTTGGAATTCTAGGCGTAAGTGAATGCTCTTGGTACACAATGTGAACATGTTATTGCACTTGTACTGGAAGAACTAAAGTGTGTCAGGTGACTCTACTGTAAGAGGGCATAGTCATCTGTTTCCCCTGAGACTTTGGCCATGAACCCTTTCAAGTCCTTCCAAGGCTGACTTTCCCTGTGTGCTCTTGCTTTGCTGGGTCCTACTCCTATATACAACTACAAATTTTGAAATTTACCTGAGCATTTTAAAAGAATAGAATGACAGAAACTATCTCAAATAAATGAAGGTTCCTGTTGCCATATTTTTCTACAAGTTGAAATTTAGAGTAGATAATTGGACATTCAACAATATGTGCTTTATTTCTGTGACATGGCTACCGAGTAATAGTACATTGTAGATATCATCTTACTTGATTTTTAAGAACACTTTATAAAATAACTATATTTGAAGAAAACTGACACAGGTGATACTATGTGATAATAAGTTATGTGCTGACAATGAAGTATCTTTTTAAAATATTCCTTAAGAATATTAAATGTAACAGGCCGAAGGTATAGCTCAGTGATAGATTACTGTCCTACAGAGTGCCTTTGTTCATACTCCAGTAAATAAAATAAGGAAGGCATCTATACAGTTAAATACAATTTTATCATTTGCTCAATATTTCATGTTCATGTACACTTCATCATGACTTATTAAACCATTTCAGAGAGTCACATATTGTTCAGTTTCTGGAAAATTATTCAGTTACTAATATAAATGCTCAAAGAGAAACATAAAAATGGCTACTGTTATGTTTCTACTAGCCTTTTCTATGTTCACATACTTTAGAAAGTCATGACTGACAAAACATCAGATAATAGAGAAAATGCAAATAATGTACTTACTACCCCACATCCCTTACTTAACCCTATCTGTAATGTCAGAAACTAGTTGTGTTCATATGTTACTTAGAAGGTTTTGAATCGTGTCTTGAATCTCTGGATGACAAAAATATTACAATCATTTAACTTCATGGAATAAGTTTGTCATTGTAAAAACTATGATTTACCTAATGACAACCTTAGAAAACCATAGGGTAGTATCAAAACCTATATATATATCTAGTAATTTAAAAATTTAAAATTTTTACTGTGAAATAAGTGTTATAACATTAACTTGAAATCTTCATCCAAAGATAATTTATGTAGCTACTTATTGGTGGGTTGCTCAATACCTATACAAATATACAGGGAGCATACATCTTTGGAGGAACACTAAGTAATTCACGATGCAAATTTTAAGAACAAAAATCCTAACCGCAAATGAAGTAAGTTTTCTGTTTCTTTGTTTAACCATGAGTGGCCTGGTATTGCTGTGCAGACACAATGGCCGAGGACTCACTAGATCTATCTGCCTCTGCCACTGAGCATGCCCCACCATACCTGCCAAAGGACATTTCTTAATGTAGCTCACTCCTCAATGCCTTTGCTGTTCAATTTTAAAACATGCAATTCCCCTTTAAATTTAATTTAAACTTAGAAAACTCTGTAATTTTTGAAGAGTTTAAAAGGATCTACAGAACCATCAACAGAAAGAAGTAAAATGTAGAAATAGTTGGGAATAGAGAAACAGCAGAAAGAAACAAGGAAAGTTAGAATAGTTCTATTATCTGCATAATATCATTGTTAAACTATAAAGAATACACTAAAAGTATACACTAAATATCAATTTCAATGCCTGAGGATAAGATACTAAGATAGAAAATTTATCTAAAATTAAGTAGTGATTAAAGCAAAGTTTATGCAAAGTGAATACTGTTTATTGGGGTGGTAAGCTGTTTACCTTCAACTTGATATCTGTATTCTTGGAATGTCAGCCTCAGAATTATTTTGTGCACACCAGAATTCTCTTTCTCATCTATTTTATTTCTGTATTTTAAAGGACAACAATGTTCATCAAAAAATGCATGCACAGTCTGTTAAAAATTTGAATTTTTAATTAAATTTTTATTTCTTCTAAATACTATTGAAACATTATTAATCTAAAGGCAGGGGTCAACAGAGTCTGAATGGAAGCTTAATTTCCTCTTCCCCCACATATGAAATCTATCTGCAGAAAAAATAATGTTTCTCTTTGACATGGTATAATACTCTCATCAGGGAGAGTTTGATAATCTTAATTACACAAAATGATGACTTTCTTTCTATTTCCTTTGAATGTTGAAATATATAATGAAATATGAGTGTTTACCGGCTAGCATGGCTCCTACTTTCTACCTTGAAAATATCTCTTGACTATATCAACTATCCTGAAACAAAGAGCACATGGGGAGAACTTCAAAACTGACACCTAGAGAGGTCTGCCACACATCTCTGAAAATGATACTCTGTCAAGGGAGAGATTATACTAGTGTCCTTTCTATAATAGTCAAGCATGATTTCTGTGTCCTATCCATAAACACAGCTAAAAATATCCAGTACAGTGTTCTGCAGAGCAACTCATAACCCTACTATCATTTAAAATACCATTTCATGTTCCATGACTTTATTAGACATCCAAGTTATTTTTACCTTTGTATCTCACATAACTGGAAATAACCATCAATGATTTAAAAGATTTTAAAGCCAACTGTTTATTGCTACTATTTCTTGTACTAACGCACACTGTGGGTTAGTGATCGAACATATTAACTCTTCAGCAGAGCCACAAAAGTAGTCCCTGGGTCTTTTCCCTACTAGTTTCTGAGTGATCTACACACCAACACAACAAATACATCCATATACTTATCCATTAAATACATCATTGCAAACCTCAAATAAAACTTCCATAAATGGGTCTTATCCATACCAACTCCGGTAAAGTCTGTGTGACATGGTGAAAACCACGTTCCCAGGCCAGAGGCATATGTTCCAAGGAACCTGGTCTTCCAGAGGACCCTGGCAGCCTGCCTCTGCCAGATGTTCCATTGTGCTTTTCAAATTCTGTGGATTTGGGTTCTTAACCTTTTCTTTCTTGATTATAGCTATAGTTAGTACAACGGGTCCTGGCCAAGTCTTGGTGGATAGCAGATAGTGAAAGGATAAAATTTCAGAAACTAGTAGGAAAAGACCCAGGGAGATCACCAGGAACTTGGAAGAGCAGCCTCGTAATTCCTACTACTATGGCTTATGGTAGAAAGCATTTGTTACTTAGAGGACAATAGTGGGCATCTTCAGTAAACAGGGAAACTCCACAAATATTCAGGACTACAACCCCTCCTATGCCATATACAGGAGTATACAATGATCCGGGAAAAAGACTGCTAAATGTAGATGGTCTTTATAGTGATATTAGCTAGGGAAGGCCTCCTCCTTCATTATAGACCAAAAGGGACTCAAATAGTTTAACAAGGCATTGGCAAAAACTATATGCTCACCTCAACCAAAGATGAATAGAAGGGACATTACATGAGAGGAAAGGAGGGTGCGGGAAATGGGATTGACATACAAAATAAGCTTATTTCAAATTTAAATACAAAACTTAAAAAAGAAAAAGCCAAATTGGCCTGACTGGCCATAAATATATTAAGCTTTGTAAACTTTTGAATTTTTGCAAGGGAGTCCTCTCAGCAGGATTCTAAGAATAAATTGGCCTCAGGTCCGAGGGTATTAACCACTGTCTGGAGGACACATGTTTCTCAGAGAATACTTCCTGCTCTCTTCTTTTATTTCAAGATAAGTTGTCAACATGTAACCACTTATCAGATGTAACTTTGTATAACCTGGCATGGGGTCAAATCTTAGTTCCTAAATCATGTGTATATATCTGAATTAAACTTTCAATAGATTCAAATTTCATCTCTGTGTGTTCTGTCTGTCTGTCATTTGCCGAATCTTTAATGAACTGAGAACTGGAGCCCTCAGTCTCCCAAGGTGGTGACCCCTAACTGGGTCAGTCTGTGGCAAGTCTTCACTTTTTTGGCACAGAGACATAGTTCAGTGGTAGGGTATCTTGGCTAGTATTTCCAGGCCTTGGGTTTCAGTCCTAGTGCCTAATGAATAAATAAACAAATCTATTAATTAAAACAAAACATTTAAACATGTACTCCTTTCTCTTCTCCTGTTTTCAGAAAACGTGATGATTACTCAATAAGACACTTTATTACCTCCCAAGAACAATAAACTGTCACTAGAAAACACTGGACAGTCTATCTGAAGAACACATCAAGACAAACAATTCATGGCATACAAATACAAGTAAAAAATGTTATCAGATTAAATAACCAAAAAAGACTTGAAGTGAAAACTTAGCTTCCTTTGTATGTGATCCTTCAAATCTGACATTTTTCAGCAGAGCAATTCTATTGGAAACTTTAAAAGTACCCGTTCCTAATGGGAAATACCTATATGCATGAAAGGAAATATCTAGTAACACAACAGAAAACATCAAACTAAATGGAGGGAAACTCAAAGCAATCCCACTGAAATCAGGAGCAAGACTAGGTAGTGCATTCTTTACATGTGTATTCAACATGGTACTCAAACTTCTAAATACACCAAGAAGACAAAAAAAAAAAAAAAAAAAAAAAAAAAAAAGATCAAAGGCACACAAATTGGAAAAGTAGAAAAGTGAATCACTCACTAATTGCCAATGACATGATAATATACATAAGTGATGCCAAAAATTCTTAGAGAGAGCTCCTACAACTGGTAAACACCTTCAGTAATGTATTAGAAAATAAGAGTAACTAAAAAAATTCAGTAGCCCTTCTATGTACAGATGAAAAAGAGACTGAGAAGGAAATCAGAGAAAAATTACCCTTCACAATAGCCACAAATAACATAAAATATCTTGGGATAACTCTAACCAAACAAGCAAAAGATAGGTATGACTAGAACTTCAAGTCTTTAAAGGAAGAAATTACAGAAGATATCAGAAAATGGAAAGACCTCCCATGCACTTGAATAGGCAGGGTCAACACAATGAAAATGGAAATACTACCAAAAATAACCTACAGATTCAAAGCAATCTTCATCGAATCCCTGCAAAATTCTTCACAGAACTTGATTGGATAATACCCAACTTCATATGGGAAAAACAAAAACCCAGGATAGCCAAAGCAATCCTGTACAATAAAGGATCTTCTGTGGGCATCACAATCCCTGACTTCCAGCTCTACTATAGAGCTATAGGGATGAAAACAGCTTGGCATTGGTATAAAAATTGACAGTTGGACCAATGGAATCCAATCCAAGAACCCGATATCCACCCACATTCCTATGAACACATAAATTTGACAAAGAAGCTAAAAATATAAAATGGAAGAAGGAAAAACATATGCAACAGATAGTGCTGGTATACCTAGCAATGAACATGTGGAAGAATTCAAATAGATCAATATCCATTGCCATGCACAAAACTCAAGTCCAAATGGATCAATGACCTTGATATCAATCCATCCATACTGAACCTCATAGAAGAGAAACATTCATTTGAATGCATAGGCACAGGAAATCACTTCCTATATAGACCACGAGTATCACAAACAAGCAGGACCTTCTGAAACTGAGAAGCTTCTGTAAAACAAGAACACAATAAGACAAAACAGCTCCCTACAGAATGGGAAAAATCTTCACCAACCTCTCATCTGACAAAGGGCTGATCTCCAAACTATACAAAAATCTTAAGAAACTAAAAATTGAACTACCAAATAATCCTATTAAAAAATAGGGTAGAGATCTAATCAGAGATTTCTCAACAAAACAATCTCACATGCCAAAAAGAAAAAAAAAAAAAAAAAAAAAAAAAAAAAAGGAACTGCTCAACATCCTTAGTCATCAGGGAATTGCAAAATCAAAATCCCTCTGAGATTCCATTTTACACAGATCAGAATGTCCAAGATCAAAATCACCAACGATTGCAGCAGTTATTGTGGCTCAGTTTTAATTTGTAACTCCTGAATTTCTTGTTTAAGTGTATGCTTCTACTTTTTTACCAGTTTGAGGATATCAATTTCTTTTTTAAGCTCATTAATCTGAAGAGTCATTTGTTCGGATTTCAAATCAATGTGTGACAGCTGTAAATCTCTTACCTCAGAAATTTCTAATGTTAGTTGAATCTGTTTACTTATCAAATTGTTGTTTTCACACTACATCTTTTCCATCTTCTTACTGATTTCAATTTCTAAATCATCTATCTGATGCTTGTCGTGAATGTTCAGATTATCTTTAAGTTTTTCAATATTTATTTGAAATTCAAGTTCTAGATATTCTTTTAACTTGAAAAGTTCTGCTTCATGACTGGAGAGGACTTGGCTTCGCAACTGCTCCAGTCTGATTTTTTGGGAATTTGACATCCTGTTTACTATCCCATTTCCAGTTTCATTTCACAATTTCTAATTCCTGATTCATGTTAAACTCAAGATCCTTCTGGTTTCCATACATAGCAGCAACCTCGGCTTTCAATTCTTCCACTGTCTGGTGGCATTTACGTGAATTATTTAATTTCCTTTCCTGCTTTTCTATTTTTCTCGATCTCTATCAATCTGTTCTCTTAAAATGTTGACTTCTTCTTAAAGATCATTAAACTGACACTGAAGTGCAGGTTTTTCTCTCTGAACTACACAGAGTTCTTTGCTGAGGTTCTCCTTTTGAGAAAGGGTATCTCCCAATTTTATATTCTGTCCATTTAATATCACATTCCATAACTCACGATCCTTTTTATACTCTTTATACATACATATTGCACCTACCGACCGTAGTATGTGCATATGATATTAAAATAGACTCTGTCACTTTTATGGCGGGATTTAAGACTATCTGAGATTTCTGTTGTTGCATTAATTCTTCTTTCATGTGCATGATTTCTCTTCCATACACTCCACTTGAGGTGATCTTATTTCATTTCTGTTTCTCTCTGGGTGTGCTCTTCTCTATGCCCTTGTCAGTTACATTAACTTGGTAACATCTCTTCTGAAGGTCTTCACCTGTCTCCTTGAAGTCCTTAATTCATAAAACTTATGCTTTCTCTTTTTCTTTATAACTGGTTAGCTCCAGTTTTAAGCTTTGGGTCTCTTGGTCCATTTCTGTAAGCTGTTCTTTTAAGTTTCCCACTAATTTCTCAGCAGTTTCTAACTGCCTATGCAGAGTACCATTCTTCTTCTCTTTTTCAGCCTTTCTTTCCTGCACCACCTCAATGATGGCCTGCTTTTCTTGTATTTTAAAACATTTACTAATTTTTTAACCTCCTTCCTCAAGGGAAAAAAAAAAAACAAAAGGAAATTAAAACTATTTCTGGTAACCTTGTTGCTTAACTTACCAAAAGACTTAACAAAAGACAGATGAAGGTCCCATTTTTACATCATTCTAAAAAAGTACCTATTGTGCCCACCCCTCAATCATTTCCATTATAAGACACTTGATGGGGGATGTCATTCTTTAAATATGTTCCTCATACTGGTGTAAGACTCTCAGAATGAGGAGTCTTCCAGTTTCAGTTGGTACCCCAAGAACTCAAAGTCCAGTCCAGTTGCTGCAACATGTAAGAGGCTTTAATAAACAGGAAATGTTTGAGCAAATGGGCTCCTATAGCAGGCATGCTATGGAGAATCTCCCCCCTCCCTTGGGCCCAGGTGTTTTTAAAGGCAAACCCACAAGCTTAGGGAGGGGGGGGACCCTATGTCCATTGAGCAAGTGACCCTTGGAGGCTGGATTGTCTGCTATTAAGGTCAACAGACCTTAGGGCCTCAGGGTGTGCTAATTAATTTTGTCTGGGCAAATCGGAGTTGCAGCTATCTCTTTGTTTCCTAAGGACCCTATTCACCACCTGCTGACTCACAGCAAAGGAGGGGCAGTGTGAATTCTTGTTATCTCAGGGCCTTGTGAGAGGAAGTTAGCAAATTCCTAGGGACAGATATTGGTTTCCAGGTTAGTCCTTCATTAACATTACATTGTTTGTCTTTCACTGGTTAAAAAATAAAGCACTTTTGGCTAATAGGAAAGAAAGGTGGGACAAGGAGACAAGGAGGATTCTAGAAAGTTGTAGGGAGGAGTAAGCAAGGAGAGACTGGAGAACAGAGGTCCGGACCCACTCTCCCGTAAGATGAGACCACGTGGAAATACTTAGATTAATAGAAATGGGTTAATAATTAAGGCAAAACTAGCTGGTAAGAAACTAGTACCTGACCAATAGAATTATATCTAATACAGAGTCTCTGTATGTTATTTGGGGCTTGCACAGCAGTGGGTCCCGGCGGCAGGGAAAAACCTTACTGCTAACATATGGTGCTGCAATGTGGCTAAGAAGATCTTCCATTTGAAACTTAACAGATGCTTTAAAAAGGGTTTTAGAAACAAAAGAACAGAGACAAGCAAGGCTTCTTACTAACAGCATTTTTCTGGGTTGGACTCTGTTTTGCATGAGACAAGCAGAGATTTCCAAGGCTCCTTTAAGTGAGGTTTCCTGACTCAGCATAAGGGGCAAAAAAAAGCATGGCTTTAAAAAAGCACTGCTAAAAATTTATTGGTGTGTACCAGAGCTGTCAATGGAAGTGACCAAGTCTCCAAGCCAGCAACATGCTGCTGAATGGCAGCATAGTCCAAGTAGTGAGCACAGCTCTCAGTACTGGTGGTAAAATAGCCATCTTGGATAAGACCTCGGTTAACACAGCTATGACTTTCATTTTAGCAATGCTGTTGCTTACCAGATAAAAGACTCGTGGACAGAAAAAGATAAAGATTTACAATACAGACAGATCCACATAAAAACAAAAAACAAAAACAAAACAAAACAAAACAAAACAAAAAGCTAAAGGTTTACAGTGTGTTCTAAAATATATGTAGGCTTGGGAGAGAAAAGGAAATTAAAATGGTTTTAAAAATACAGCAAGTAGCTGGGTATGGTGGCACATGCCTTTAATCTCAGCACTCGGGAGACAGATGCAAGCAGATCTCTGTGATTGGAAAATAAACCTGGTATGCAGAGAGAATTCCAGGACAGATAAAGTTACACAGAAAAACCCTGTCTCAAAAAATGAAAAAAATAAAAAGTAAAAGAAACAAAGTAATTAAAAGGCCACATAAAAATGGAGAGAATCTGCATACTGTATGGCATTGTATTTTCTTTGTATCTTTTGACTGCTGAGAAAATAACAACCACTGTTAAAGGAAATGCTGCTGGATGAATTCAGTTTATATATTTTAAAAATGCTTTGACTTCAAAATTTAAGTCTAAGGACAAGTTACTGGGGAAAAGGATTTCTATTTTTGTTTCCACAGAAAATGAAAAGCTATGGATTCCTTCCAGACTAATATGGTTTGAGCAAGCCAGACCCCCCCTGAAACAGATTACCAGGTGATCCTACATTCAAAACAGCTGGACATAGCAGCCTTACAGACTACAGCTTAGATTTCTGCATCTTCTTAGAATCCACCATGACAGTGCCCCTTATCAGCAGGAAGTGGTTTGGAAAGAACGAAGCTCAAATTCCCAAATATTGTTTATAAATATTTATTTTCATTTAAATGGACTTGGTTGTAAATGGTTAATGATCACAACCAATATCTTTTTAAAGGTAAAAAAGGGATTATGGTATAGATATGAATACTTTGTTTTGGAATGGATTTTCATTTATTGATACAATTTAAGGTAAATTTTGTGATATGTATAATTCTCCTCTTGTTTAGATATTGTGCATATATAGCTCATTTAGAAATGTAATATATAATGTAGTACAGATTATAGATATTACCCATGATAGTCAAAGCTTAGAGTTAATTAGATATCAAGATATACAGAGATATATTGAGATGAATAGGCATTCTTCAAACCTTTCAAAGACCTACAGTATATGGCATTTAAAATGGTGTAGGGTTTTTCTTGACAGTGAGACATATAGGCTGGCAACACCACCTGCATCAAAAAGGAAGATGGGCATTGAAGAAACTCGTTATGAAGTTTACTTCCAATATGGCAAGACTAGCCATTTGGACAAGATACTGCTCTTGTCTGGACTGTTTTACTTTATGCTATATAAACTGGACATGCAGGACCCATAGAAAAGTGACTGCTGATTCAAGATGGACTTGCTACAGAGTCCCTGCTTCATGGAAGGGTCGGCCAGACAATCTGCAGGACACAGAGGAAAATGAATGACAAAACGCCAATACAAGAAGACAGTTTCCTCCTTTGCTGAAGAGTCTGCCAGACCCACTATGGCCTAGGGGTTAAGATGGAAGATTACAGAAAAACTTCAGGTGACTGAATAGGCAAGATGTCTCTGTCATTTCTAGTGTTTATATATTATCCTTCTGAGGTCTTTGAAGGAGTTGAAGAGAGATATTTATGGATATAGTTTACCTTAGTTAAGCTTAAAGATAAGTTACATATAGGACTTTAGACTCACAAATATAGGATAAATGATAGAATAGTTTCTTTTAATCTTGCTAAATGTTAATGGACTAAATAGTGCTAACAGTGATTCCTATTTGATAACTGTTATGTGATATATTTTGCTATGTTAAGGTTAAAACCCTTCTTTTTATTTAGACAGAAAAGAGGAGATGATGGGAGATGCCATTATGTGTATATGTTTCTCATACTGCTTAATGAATAAAGCACTCTTGGCAATAGGAAAGGAAGATAGGTAGGACTAGGAGACAAGGAGGAAAGAGGAAGTAGTAAGGAGGAGTCAAGATGGAGAGTCTGGAGAGAACAGAACCGCCATTCCTCTGCTCTCTGTATGACCAAGTGGAAATACATAGACATGGGTTAATACTTAAGACAGAGCTAGTCGATAAGAATCAAGTAACTGGCCAACAGCATAATATCAAATACAGAGTCTCTGTGTGTTATTTGGGGCTGGCGTGGCAGCTGGAAAAGATTGGCGGTGGGAGGAAAAACCTTACTCCTTACAATACAACATTGAATACATTTGGTTATTTTATCCATGATACAGCAGGTTATTCTAACTATATAACAAAGAAAATGTTCTTAAATTTGAAAACAAAAACATAAACAGGACTTCCAAAATCTAAACCATATATGGAAACTAAGATCATCCATACCATATATAAATACAACATTTTTTGAAACAGTGGGTGGGCCCTCTTCCTGAGTCCTAGAAAATGATATATCAGGAATCCTACCACGCATCTTCTAATATCCCACTCCTCTTTACTCAGGGCCTCACTTTCATATCCTGTTTTTTTTTTTTTTTTAATCCTCCAACCCAATCTGGTCAACACACTCCCAAAAGTCCATTCTATTCCACTATTTTTCTCCTCCTCCATATATGTCCTCATTATATTTCTAGAAATCATTCATTGCTGACAGTATCTTCCACAAGTTTAGAACAGCCTGAACCAAACAATTTTGTTAATATAACTAGTAGCCCTTTGAGATATTGAAATTTTAAAACTCTAATGAAAATCTTAATAAAATGTGTTTAATATAATAGATAAACCTGAGTAAAGAATTTTGAAAGTCATTGCTTTTGAAGAAAGGGGGAGACATTCTTCTCTACACTACTCCAACCCTCCCAACCCCAGAAATACTAGTATTGACTCTTAACTTCCATACTCATGTGGGCTAGTCCAATCTAGTCCTAGACAAAGTTCAGCCAGCTGAGTCTTTTAATTATGTTCTCCTCATACCACTTCAATATGTTCATGTGGAGGTAGGTAAACATACAATAACAAATACCCATACCCAAAGCAGATACATTGAAAGATATTTTCTTTTAAAGACCACGTCTCACACTACAGTCCATGCTGGGATTAAGCCCAAATTGTCTGCATCCACCTCCCAAATGCTGGGATCACAGGCATGAGCCACCACAGTTGGCTGAGTTCTGAAGTCAACAATTTCCAACTCAAAGCTCTTGGGCTAGAAAACCAAGCCTTACTAAGAAGTTCTTTTGATGAAACAGTGATATTTGCTTGTATCTCTTCAAATCATATCACAATATGCTAAGTCAATGCTGACTCCATTTCTTTGTAAATGAAAACCATTTTAAACTTTGTGGAGCATTTCTAACAATTAGAAAACAAAGCGCCCTTGCCTTAAACAGTTTACAAAATTTCTTTTTAAATATAACAAAATGATTGGAGATGTCATTCTGTAAATATGTGTATCTTATTGGTTAATAAATAAAGTCTTGTTGGCCAATAGGAAAGCAAGATTGGCAGGACTAGGTGACAAGCAGCATTCTAGGAGATGTAGTAAGGAGACTCAAGATATAAAGACTTGATAAAAAAGTTCAGGACCCTCTCTCCACTAAGAAAAGACCACTTGGAAACACTTAGATTGATAGAAATTGGTTAATATTTAAGACAGAGGTAGCCAATAAGAAACACCAGTAACTTGCAACACATTTATATCAAATACAGCATATCCTTGTGTTATTTTCTGGCTGATATGGCTCTGGGACCAGATTGGCAGGGAAAACTGCTCATAACAAAATGGCATATCTGAGGTGGATAGGGAGAACTTCCACTTAACACTTCACAAAAGCTTAAGAAAGGATTTGACAAACAAAATAACAGAAAAATGAAAGTCTTCTTGGTAGCATCATTTTAATCAGGCATACTCTGTTTTACTAGAGACAAGCAGAGATTTGCGTGGATCCTTTAAGGGAGATTTCTTGACTGGGCATAAGTGGCAAACACAGGTAACAACTGAATGGTTTATGTAGAGGCTGGCAATGGCAGTGACAACATCTCCAAGCTAGCAGTATGATGCTTGATGGCACTTAGACCAAGGCAGTGAGCAAAGCTCTCACTGCTGGTGGTAAATGTACTCTTGCCATCTTGGATAAACAGTTGATTATCAACAGTTATGGCTTTCATTTTAGCAATGTTGTTGTTTAGCAGATAAAAGACTGTGGCTAGAAAAAGATAAAGAACCCTCACCTGTGTATTCCAATTAGCACAGGGACAAACCCTAAATGTTTTCACAGACTCCAAATATGCTTTTCACATCCTCCTGTCCCATGCTGCTATCTGGAAAGAACAGGGGGTGGGGGCTGCTTACTACAAAAGGAGGATCCATAACTATCTCAGATTATATTATGGCCCTGTTATAGGCCTTCCACCTCCCCAAAGCTATAGAGATTATTCACTGCTGGTCTCATCAGACTGACAGCTCCATTATCTCTAAGGGAAACAACTGAGCTGATGAAGCAACTAAAGCTGCAGCCCTCAGAAGCCCACAATCACCATACCCACCACAGGGAGTTCTTACACTACAACCCACATCCTCACAGTCACCTTCTGATACTCAACAAATTCTGTCCTATTTACACAGGCTCTTTCATTCTTACAGCAAGGCTCTTTCTCATTTTGTCAAGGCTCACCTCCAGCCCACTCCTGAGGACTTGGATTTCTTAAAAACTATCACTGCCTCTTGTAAAACTTGTCAGATGTCATTTCCTAACTCCAGGTATCCTAGCTTCACTTTTCTTCCCAAGCCAGGGCCTCTCTCCCAGGGATTGATTGGCAACTTGACTTTATCCACATGCCTACAGTCATACAGGTCAAATAAATCCTCGTATTAGTTGATACTTTCTCAAGTTGAGTGGAAGCTTTCCAACTACTAGCAAAAAAGTTCAGACAGTCTCTGACACCCTTCCCAAGGAAATCATTCTAGGGTTTGGAATCCCAGCTTCTCTTCAGTCAGACAATGGTCCTGAGTTCACCTCTCAGATTTTGCAAATCTTATCTAAAATTCTCACATCCCTTGGCATTTCCATATCCCCTATCACCCTCTGTCCTCAGGGAAGATACAGTGTACTAACTGTTCCTTAAAAAGTGATCTTGTTAAAATGTCACAGGAACTTCACCTTGACTGGGTAAAGCTCTTGCCTCTGGCTCTTTTCAGGCTTAGGTCCCTCCCCAAATGACCCCTTCTCATCTCACCCTTTGAACCTATGTACAGGAGGCCAGTTCTAACACCTGGTCTCTCACCCAAACTGTCACCTCTCCCTGACCACCTGCTTACACCCTTACTTCATCATCTCCTTTCTCACCTATGGAACTTTACTGAGCACTTCCTGCCTCGACCTTGCCCCAACTTATGTACATCCCCATTTAACATCTGGGACCAGGTCCTTCTCTTTCCCTCAGACCAATGCCCCTCACACCTTTCCCCTAAATGGTAGGGCCCCTTCAAGGTACTCCTTGTCCCTCCAATAGCTGCAAATCTTGAGGGCCTTTCCCACCTCAAAGCCTTTACTTCTCCCTCATATACAGCAACTACAACAGGACCCTGTTCCCTTAAGCTTGAGAAGACACCAATATCAACTACACTGTCTCCTATTCTAGAAGATTAAGGATTTATTCCTATAAGCTCATCCTTCCAGCTTGGAAGCCTCATGCTTTCCTTCCTGTCCTCAGGCTGACCTAAAACTTCTAATCTAACAAATTAGCTGTTGTTACAAGATTGACAGCCAAAAGCCATGGATCTAGAGACACAAATCATCAAACACTTGTAACTCCTAAATAAAGGTAATATTTCTAGCATGAATATCTGCTAATGTGTCTAATATTTATGTTTTCACAAACCCAAAGGAGTTTTTAGGTTCCATGGAGCCAAATCGGATCCACTTAAACAGCTCAGATCACTCCAGATAAATATTACTCAACTTCATTCCTGGCTTCGGGACTTCCTTACCTTGTCCTTGGACCCCCTTGGGAGCCCCTCCCCCACCTTATAATAATTCTCCCATTAAGTATCAGGACCTAAAGAAAAAACTGAACCTTGTCTTCTGCTCTGCTAACATCTTCCCAGGTCTCAAAATGATGTCAGGGTTGCAATGAAACAACCAGCTACCAGGACATGGCAGCGCCCCAGCATTCTTGGATCCCCCAAAGATGATCTATGCCCCCAAGTCAGCAGGAAGCAGTCTTGAGAACTCAAAGTCCTTATTCCCTAACCTGCCATGCCCAACCCCCACCTTTTTAATAACAATAAATGGTGGGAATGTTGGAAACCAGCATCCTGCTGACCCAGCCCCTGACAATGGGCAGGAAGCTCATGGCCATGTCATCACTATGTTAGGCTGAGCAGGGGACTCAGTTACATATGCAGAAGTCCCCCTTTTAAAGCAAGTGCCACACACACACACACACACCCTCTCTCCTGCTTTCAGTTGGCCACCAGCTACTCTTCTTTCTCTCTCCTCTATCAATAAACTCCACGTGGGTGCTGAGTCGCCTGTTTGTGTTTCATAGGCAATATCTGCAGCAACAGAACAACAAAGACAGATTTAGATAAAGAAAAACCCCTAAAGATTTACAGTATTTTTAAAAATATACGTAGGCTAGGGAGAGAAAAAGAAACAGGATAAAGTAGTTTAAAAAAAAAATAGAAAGAGAGTAGGTGCCTGTGATGGCACACAAATTTAATTTCAGCACTTGTGAGGCAGAGGCAAGCAGATCTCTGTGATTTCAATGTGAACCTGGTATACAGAGTTAATTCCAGGACAGGTAAAAGTTACACAGGGAAACCTTGTCTCAAACATTGAAAAAAATAGAAGTAGAAGAAATAGAATAATAAAAAAAGTCACATGCAGATAGAAAGCAAACACAGTCTGGATACTGGATGCTATTGTGTTGTCTTTGTATTGTTTGACTGCTGAGGAAATAGCAAAAAATGCTAAAAGAAATGCTGCTGGATTAATCCAATTTATGCATGTTAAAAATGCTTTCACTTCCAAATTTAAGTCTAGGGAAAAGAATTTCTGTTTTTGTTTCCACATAATGAAAAGCTGGATTCCTTCCAGATTAACATGGTTTGATCAAACAAGACACTCTGAAACAGTGTTCCCGGTGATCCAACATTCAAAACAGCTAGGAAAAGGCAGCCTTGCAGACTACAGCCAGGAGATCTGTGTCTTATTAGGATCCCCAATACAGTGCCCCTTACCAGCAGGAAGCAGTTTGGAAGGAATGGAATTTGTTATAAATGGTTAATGATGACAACCAATCTCTTTTTAAAGGTAAAGAGGGGATTATGGTATAGAAATGAATACTTTCACTTGGAATGGATATTCGTTTATTGATACAAATTTAAGGTCAATTTCTTGATATATATATTTCTCCCCTTGTTTAAGTATTGTGTTTATATAGCTCATTTAAAAATGTATAATTCTGTATAGATAATAGATAGTCACCTACAATAGTCAAAGCTTATAGTTAAGTTAGTTAGGTTTTCTCAATATACAAAAATATATATCAAATGGATAGGCATTCTTCAAACCTTTCAAAGACCCACAGAACATGGCATTTAAAACGGTTTAGAGTTTGTCTTAACAGTGAGGCACAACTGTTCCTGGCAACACTACCGGCATCAGAAATGAAGATGGACAACCAAAAATCTCCTTATGGAGTTTGCTTCTAATACATTTGAGAGATTTGAAGCTAGTGGTTTGCTGAAATGCTAAGCTAGATAATTTTAACAGTATCATAGGACAGTCCTTACCACAATCCCCTGTCACTTGTATACTGGCTGCAATCTCCCTGACAGTGATATTAGTCGCTATTAGTTACAATAGTTTACAGGATAGTAAACACACAAGACAGTGTGGAGAGCTATGGCCACCAGGGTCGGAGCAGCCCATTACTGGCCATCAGGGCCCACACAAACAGCCTAAACACCTCAAAGGAAAGCAATAAAGCCAGTGCAGCTTTCTGCACTGCCAAGACCACTTGAGCAGCCACCTCCACCCAGAAGGGCCACCAGTCTGAACATCCATGGGTATGACTGCAAAAGCTAAAAGCACGGTCCCAGCCAGATGTTCAAAGCCACTGCCTCCTTAGAAACTGCAATGTCTAGCAGATCCCTGAATGCAGATTCCAGCTAAGGCACCAGCAGGACGACTTCCAACTGCAAAAATCAGATCTGCAGTGCAGACTTCTACAGCCACCACCAGCTCCCAGAGCGCACTCCCTTCTACCTCAAGCACCCCCAAGCCTGCTCCCTTATCTCTAACACAGACCAAGAAACCCCGGGGTGGGTGTACCATGCCAGAGGGCAGCTAGACCATGCAAGTCAGAAAGGTAGACCAGGCTGCGAGCAGCCCGACTTCAGCAAGCCTAGAACACCATCCCTGCCACCGCTTTGCTCTGCCTCCGAAGCTGGAGGCCTCCTTCTCACAAAAGACAGAACCCGAGAAGCTGGCAGGAGGGCTTTGGGTCTTGGGGTTGCTACATGTCCTGCCTGGCACCTCCAACACTACCGCGCGCCGCCTGCTGGTCACGGACAGGACGGGGCCTCCTGAGACCACGACCCAGAAGGTGTGGATCCTTGCAAGACAGAGGGGACCTGAGGATGTGGCCTTTGCCTATGGCACTGGGGCAATGGGTAGAAAGTGATTGCTGCAGACACAGCCACGCCCTGAGAACCTCAAGCCACAAGGAAGGACCTATGTGTCCCAGGAGGGGGCACAGCAGGATGTGGTAGAGGGATCTTTGACCAGCATGGTGGGTGGCGGGGTCGGGGTCTGGGGCGAGGAGCCAGTGAAAACACCATGCGAGCTCTCATCTTATCTTCTGTGGAATGAGAGCTGCTGCACCTATCCCAAGGAGGTGTTGCCTATGGCCTTTCAGAGCTTGGTGCTTCATGAACCCTCCCATCAGAGCTGGGGAAAACACTGTCCTGCAGAAGCAGACTGGAGGGTGAATGCATCAGGTCAGCATTAATGCCCAGATACAATCGGTTTGATCTGTTGTTCTTTACATAACAGACTTGTCAAAATTCCCAAGGCAAAACTGATTGTACTAAAGGAGCCTATGTATCTATATTCACATTTACAACTGTGAACATTTAAGTTTGAAAAGACTATTAATAATTCTTTCAGAATTTCACATATTTCATTTTGATCAATACTCTCACCCTATCTCCTCCAAGATCCATCCCCATTCCATAACAGACACATTTTGTTTGCACATTCATTATTTTTAAGTGCAACTAAGCCCTTCAATAGTGTGTTTTTATTAAAGGGGTGTTTTGACCAGGTCACGGGACCTGTGAACATTCTGACAGCAACTGCATTTAAAGTGTATATCCCCTGCAAGCAACAGTGTGTATGCATACAAACCCTGTTTGTATGCAAATCAGTAAACAGAATGGAAAAGAAAACAAACAAACAAACAAAAAACAACATCTTGCCAATCTGTGCTAATGGGTAAGAATAGGTAAGGGACAAACTATCAAATAGTGACAAAGAGTCATCAAGATACATTCACTACAGGGTTCCCTTCATCTGCTCCCAGTCAGACTGAACTGGACTTAAAAGGCAGTGAGTGGCTGACTGTGATTGGCTTACAGGACTTGTTCCTGCTGTTCCCCAGGGGCATCTTCAGTTTAGACACTCCAGCAGAGGAGGCAGATTAAAGATACATCCAGAGGCAAATATTAATTTAAATGTTTGCAGAAGAATATAGTTATAAATGATAAACTAGATGTTTCAGAGTATATCACAGTAAAGCAATCATGATGATAATAAAGAGAAGAGAAAGGCAGGTGAGAAGAAAGATAGAGAGAAGGGAGGAAAGGAAGAAGGGAGGGAGGAGGGAGGGACTCAGGATTGTGTTATATTAGAAGACCAAATCTCTAACAATAAACTTAAAATGAAGCACAAGTTTGAATTTCATAGGTATAAAGTTGCCTGTTGAGAAGAACTACTCTGTGCTTAAGGATCTCTCTTGGATGAGGGTTATCTATCATCCCAGTCCTCGATTAATACCTATTAGCACAAATCATTTTCTACGTTTCAGCAGTGATGGAGAAAAATTGCTCCTCACTCACATCTCAAAAGATATTGAACCTAATTAGGAAAGAAAGAAGTAAAAGCAGATGATGTATAAGATGTATATAAAATGCCACTTACTATAATTGAAGTGTAATTGCAAATAGAGATGATGCTGGCCTGGGAGGCTGGGAAGGTATAACGAAGGTCAGTATAAAGGCTGGCTCTCAGAAATGGAACTGGACACCTGTGCATTACAGAGCCCTGCAAATGTGCACAAAAATGAAAGGACAGTACACCACAGTGCTAGTTAAAAACTAGTCACATTTTATAAGATTAAAAATCTCTAGCCAGCTACTCAACTAGAGCTCACATAACTGAATTTGGATGTCATAGCTTTGTTCACTTTGGTCAGAATCTGCATTCTGTTGCCCCTCATTGCCTGCAACTTCTGTGCTTTATGCCAGGAATAGTTTGCCTCACTTCCCTGTGCACTCTGTGTGCCACACATTTGTCCACACGTTTGTTCAGGTGCTTAGAAATTACAGATTTTAACACAGTAAAAACAAAATCAGACAGGAGCTTCTTTGCTTTGGGACTCCATTTGGCTGTTCACCTCTGACACCTGCTGGCCACATATAGTTACTGCAACTTGAGATCAGCAAGTGAGCCAACAAGCACTCTACATGCCATCCTGATAATCTCTAATGATGAGAATATTAAATCTTTATAATGATATAAGATTGAAGAGAACAAGAAATTGACTCATTTAATGAAATATTGGAAGTTTTAATGTGCAGGAAAGCCAAACACTCCAAGAAACAATGGTGAATAGATTACAGGCCACAGAAAACTTTAAAACTGATAGGACAGGAGGTGAGGTAGAAACAAAAGACAATGAAAGAGATTTAACATCACCAGTATTTTTCAGAGTAAGAGATGACTTACCAAAGGTCATAACATCAACACTTGCTTCGGTCTACCCTGTAATTATTACTGAAAAGCCAGGCAATGAGAAACATCCATAGGAATTCCTGGAATGCCATTGGCAGCCAATACATATGAAAGATTTAAAATGTATTAAAGCAGCAATAGATTCTTATGGCATGCATTCACCATATGTGATGTGAGCCAGTTATTGGCATCATGGTCTACAAGATGTAGAATTATCACAAATGACTGGAGCCAATTAGTCTCAGCTGTCCTAGAAATCAGTCCTCAAATGAAATCACATTCATTATGGAGGGTCCAGGCCAAAGCCCTTGGACATCAAGGTAAAAATAAAGGGTATAAGGCTCCATAAAACAAAATTCGTGGTGAGATTCTTTATGCTGAATCAGAGAATCAAGCTACATACCATAAATGCATCTTGTTCCTATGCCATACAGCAGGCTTGAAGGCTTCGGACAAGATTCAAGAAACAGGGGAAAGAACTGAGTCATATACTGAGGTTATGCAAGGCCCAAAATAACATTCTAGTGAAGTTTTTGAAAGATTGACAAAAGCCATATAAATAGGGGTAGCAGATTCAGAAGCTAGACGAGTACTCATTGAGTCTCAGGCTTTTGAAAATGCTATTTCAGAAGGCAAATAGGTCCTTGGACCCTTAAAGATAAGATCATCACTAATGGATGAATGGATTTTAAGGTTACTTGTGGATTTTACAGAACCTCGCAATATCGTGACAAAATCTCAATATGCAGAGAGAGTCATCTTACACATTGAAACTGCTGAATATGTTGCTGATGACACAGAAATTACTTCATTATTTATATAACTACAAGAAATAATCAGGAATAGGACTCGAGGACTCATCATATTCATATGTATGTATACATACATATATGTATACAAATATATATGTATATTTATATATATATATATATATATATATAACATGAGATCCCATCCGCAAGGTTCTCTCTCAAAGGAAATGATGGAATTGAGTGATTATTAATAGGAAGTGTGCTGGAGGCCTTGGGATTACATAAAAAACACAATGTCAATAGCAAAGGTTTACAAAAAAATTTTCCATCACATGGCAAAAAGCTAAGGAAATAGTATTTAAAAAAAAAGTCGTACTTGTTCATTCTATAACCAAAATCCTTTACCCTTTACCTTTACCAGCAAATGAATGTGTTTCACTTTGCAGAATTTGTAACATTAAAATATGTGCGCCATGAACTGGACACATTTTTCAGGATTTGAATAGGCAACTGCTCAGAGCTCTGAAAGGGCTGATTCTGTTATTATATACCTATAACAGGTAATGGCTATTATAGGTTTACCTGCACAAATAAAATCTGACAATGTTCCAGCATATGTCTCCAGTAAATTGAAATATTTTTTTAATATTATAACTTAAAGCATATTACTGGTATACCGCACAATCCTACAGGACAAGCAGATGTTGAGAGATCTCGATGCACTTTAAAGAAAACACTCTATAAACAGGCATGGGGAACCAAGACCCTCCAAGAACATATTACATAATGCTTTACTAAACTTAAACTTTCTTAAGCCTGACGAGAAGGGAAACACAGCTGCAGAAAGATATTTGACAATAGGGAACACTTTTGAGCTAAATCAGCCGGTGTACTTCAAGGATGTGTTGACCTCAGTATGGAAACCAGGCTAAGTGCTACATTGGGGAAGGAGTTTCACCTTTGTTTCTATAGGAGAAGAAAAGCTGAGATTATCATCAAAGTTGAACAAGATTTGATTTGAACAGGAGAAATCTCTTATGAGGAGAAATGATAGGTCATCCACCAAGGTAAATCCAACAATTTGTATGGAGACCTCACAAAGGTTGGGGGAATGTTCTGTTCTGTCTTTACATGAAAAAAAAAAAATATCCAACTTCAAGAAGCCAAAAGGCATCCAATTTGTAGATGCCTAGAGAAGAAAGTATAACTTTCCAGAAAGAATCATCAAAGAAAGAAGAATCTCACTTATGGTAGCAATATCTATTCATAGTACAATCTCTCTACCTGAATCTCCTCATTTCCAGTACACTAGTAGTACAGTAGTACTAATTCATGTAAAACCAATGCTGGCTTTGGAGATGGATTTGGCTCTCCTTCTCTAAATTCAAGCACATTGTTAAAATATAATTCAGAATTTCTGTCTCATATCAAAAGCCCAATTGGTACAAGACAGAATAAAACTATAATTCAAAAATCAAAATTTCCCTCATAAATTATAATCCTTATTGTTACCTTTCCCAGTATGCATACATATAAATGTTAAACTTTCTGTGTTGATATTAATGTTTGATTCTTTCACAGTGAACAGTAACATTTCCTAAAACATTTAAGTCTCCAAAGAGAATATGGGGCCACAATTATTCAACTTCATGTGATTCAATTTGATGGCTCTGAACTAGTAAACACCACTTTGGGACCAGTTTGGAACTAATACTGCTCTAGACAATCCCAGATTAGCTCACTGAGATGGTCTAACTTCTTATAACACTCTAGCCAGAGCTTCATATAAGAACTTCAGACAAGCACCACCTACCACTCAGAGACTATCAACAAATACTACATCTAGTCCTCCTGAGATTTAACCATTAATTTAGATTTATTCTCCATTACAAGATCCCATAGAGTCACTGTCACCCCATCACACAGGAAGTAATTCTGAGAAAACAATGCCCCTTTCCCTACTGTTGGCTTGATGGGTATTTTGATTTTTTTCTTCATCCCTGAAAAAGATTAATTATAACCAACTTAGGGTTAGTATAGATTGTGTAGGGTTGGGTATGGGAGAAGATGGTCAGGCTTGGGTATCACTTTTAGAAAAGTGGAGTAGGATATAGGTAGATTAACACATTTCCTTCTGAATAAATTTCAGCAACTATTGGCTACAGATAACTTACATTGTTAGATTCTTGTATGTTGACTCTGTAAGGTCTTCTTTCATTTGATGTTTTGCATACAAATATAAAACTAACTTTATGTATATATTTTGTATACTGAAACAATTTAGGATAGTTTATCATGTTGCACTTTGCAGTACTATCTGTGGTCAAGACATTTCATATATATATATATATATATATATATATATATATATATATATATATTCCCCTTGCTAAATTATTTTGGGAAGTTTTAGCCATTGAGCAATTGTGTTTCTGACAATTACAGGTTATAGTTAGCCATGACTTTTATACATATGAGGTTAGTGAGAAATAGATATTAGATCGTCAATGTCTTCAAGGACCTGTAGAACGTGACACTTAAATGTTTCATTAATTAAGTACTTCATTGACATGAAACACAATTGCTCCTGAGAGCACTGAGCTATTCCCAAGACTATGTTTGGTACCAATGGCACTCCATCTGGATTTCGTTCTCTCCTGGTTTACTGGCCTCTTTGGGAAAGAATTGCCCCTCCTCAACCACTGACCTTAGAAATGCTGTCCCAAATGTGCTAGCAGGAGATTAACTTAAAGAAAACTTCCCAACCTTGCCAAGTCAGGGTGAGACAGGTAAGATGTCCATGCTTCTGAGATGGTCAATGTTGCTGTGAGACTTTGGGTGACTGTCCAGGAAGCCTGCATTTCTGTCTTTGCTTGCCAATCTAGGAAGTCACAAGTTCAGACTCCCTGCCTACCCTAGCATTCTTCTTTTTCTTCGCAGGTCTTTGATGAGATTGAAGACTATCCAATCTTAGCTATGTCCTCTCTTATCTTAGATAGACAAGACTTAGACTTTCCAGATTAGGACTGCTATCAGAGTAATCTCTGTCATGCCTTTACCCTGATACTGGACATGTAGTATGTGTCTATTGCTCAATGTTGCTCCTGTTGGTAGTAGGTTTGAATTTGTGTATGTTTACCTTTCCTTTTCCTGGAATACACTTGACATTGTAAATCGTTGTTGCATCAGGCTTAAAATCTTTTTCTTTTGACTAAAAGGGAAATTGTGGCAGCATTTTGCATGGGAACTTGCAACAGTGGCCACACCCCTTTATTGCAGTTAAATAAGGTTCAGGATAAACAAATAGGCCAATTAGATGTTTATTCAGGGAGAAATAACTTACAAACTAGACAGATTAACACCAGCAGGCTCCACTGGATGCTCTCCTCTCCGTGTCTCTCCCCCCACCCCCAGCAAGAGAGCACTCCCAGACTCTTCCTGAGACCTCCTTCCACAGGTATCTTCCCACCCTGGCTCCACCCACCAATGGGCATGGTCAGTGCCACAGAAGTAGACAAAGTGAATACCCCACTACAATACCCCTTTTACTCTAAAGAAAAGATTTAGGCTTGATACAAAACTATATACAAAACAGTGAATAACAAATGTGCTCTAAGAAAAGGAAAATCGAGTACAAAATGACCTAAATATCTAGTCCTAGGGTGAAGGCATAACAGAGTTTACAATAGAGCTGTCCTAAGCTGGAAAACTTAAGTCTAGTACATAATATATCTAACTAGGAAAAGATAATAATAGTTGTGATAGTTTAATCTTCAAACTCCTCAAGACCTGAGAAGGAAAATAACGATACTAGGGTAGGCAGGAAGTGCGGATGGCAACTTCCAAAAAGGTGCAGTGAGGACAGAAACAGCAAGCTACCTAGACAGTCACCCTAGGTCTCACAGCAATGTTGGTACACCCAGTGTTGGCTAAGACCAAGAGTACTTGACAGACCACACAACAGCAAGGAGGTATAAAGGCTGTCTTACCCTGACTTGGCAAGGTCCAGCAGTCTTCTATATTTGTCTCCTGCAAACACATAGGACTGCATGCCCAAATCAGTGGTCAATGTGGGGGCAGTTTTTTGCCCAAGAGGCCATTAGCTGAGGCGAGAATGAACTCCGGCAGGAGCAACAACAGTCAGGTTCCAACATATTTTCGGGAAAATGTATGGTGCTGTCAGGAGCAACAGTGTCTCATGTCAACGGAGTACTAATATTAAAACATTTAAATGCCATGTCCTGCATGTCTATGAAGTGATTGAAGACTAAGCAACTATGTCTGACTAATCTCATAGGTAAAGGAAACATGAGTGAAGATAATCTGTAATACGCAGGAACTTAGCTAAAAATCTGATTGAAACTTCCCTGAGTAAAGCAGGAACAAATACCTAAACAATATAACTATATACATATACATAGATATAAATCCCTAAAATAGATGTAGAGTAGAAATGTCAAGACAAGAGGTAGAACTTTAAAGGGCAGCATGATAAATATCCCAAATTGTATCAATATACAAAATATCTTGAATATAAAAAAGTATACTTACATAAAATATGGCAAGTATATATGTGCATAAATTGTATCAATATATGAAATGTCTTGAACATAAGTAAAAGTATACATACATAGAATATGGTAAAAATAATGTGCATAAAACATCATAAGTGAAAAGATTTCACCCAACATAACAAAATATGAACTAAATATTACATAGCTTACCACAAATAAGAATATATAACAATGTAAGCTGTAAAATACTATTATCTCACTCTTACTTGAAAATTCACAAGAAAATAGGCTAATCTACCTATATCCCATCTAAACCATAACATTCCCAACCATACCTTATTCCTGTCTAAAAGATAAACCCGAGTGTAAGCATCACCTTCCATACCTGACCCTAAATAACTAAAACCAACCCAAAGAAAATGACTATTGTCCCCAAATTCCAAGGGTAGGGAAAGGGGGCATCGTTATCTTAAGGTTACTTCCTGCTAAAATGGGATGATGATTGCTTCATGAAATCCTGTAGGAAGAAAAGTTTTAGCAACCAAATATCTCAACAGAACTGGCTGTGGCATGTGTAGCTAGTCACTGTGTGGCAGAAAATGCTTGACTGTAGTTCTATTTGAAACTCTGTCCAGGGTGTAATAAGAAGGTGCACCATTACAGCTAGCTAGTCATGAGTTGTCTCGAGCAAAACAGTCTCAAACCGGTTTTAGGGTGATGTTTGTAGTTCAGATGCATCAGGCTGAGTCAAGTGAAACGATGACATGGTGCCCCATCTTCTTTCTGGAAAGTTCAAAGACTGCATAAATCAGATTCCTCTTCATTAAATGATTGTTTCCAGAGAGCTGTTTTCTCTTCCATAGGTACTTGCATGTTCAGGGTCTTTTGGCTGTTTGAAGACAGGTTTTCTCTGTTTGCCTGTAAGAACAAGAAGAGAACACTTCTACTTTTGAGAGGTCTCTGCACATCTCATGGGACCTAATTTGTTGGATGACTTGTTATTTCTCTTCATTAAGATGTTTCTCTTGTTCAACTCAGATCTTGATTAACTTAGATGGTATCCATAGTTTTTCTTCTCCTGTAGATACAAATGAGAAACCCCTACCCCAACGTAACACATATCCTGGTTTCCAAACTGAGGTCAAAACATCCTTGAAGTATACTGGATGATTTAGTTCAGACATTTTTTCTATTTTCCAGTGTCTTTCTGCAGCTGTTTTTCCTTTTTTCATCAGCATTAAGAAAGTTTAATGTTAATAAAGCATCATGTAATCTATGTTTGGGTGTCTTGGTTCCTCTTGCCTGTTTATGGAGCATTTCTTTTAAAGTACAATTGGATCTCTCAACCACTGATTGTCCTGTAGTATTGTGTGGTATACCAGTTATGTGCTTTATGTTTTAATACTCAAAAAACTGTTTCAGTTTGCTGGAGACATCTGCTGGAGCCTTGTGCAGGTATGCCCATAATGACCATTAACTCCAATAGGTGTGTGATAACAGAATCAGCCTTTGCAGAGCTCAGAGCAGTGGCTCATTGAAACCCTGAAAATGTATCCATAGTGTGATGTACATATTTTAATTTTCCAAATTCTGCAAAGTGAAACTCTTCCATTTGCCATCTTTCATTCTGATTCATACATTTAGGGTTACTGCCTGGTGATACAGGAGTTTGCTTATAGAACGAGCAAGTAGGACATTTCCTTACTATTTCCTTTGCTTGTTGCCAGGTGTTAGAAAAACCCTTTTTTAAACCTTTCCTGTTCACGTGGTGTTTCTTATGAAACTCTGAGGCTTCTAGCACACTTCCTATCAATAAATGATCAATTTCATCATTGCCTTGTGCTAGAGGTCCTGGCAGACCTATATGGGATCTGATGTGTGATATATATACATATGATGAGTCCTTTTTCTGATAGTATCTTGTAACTGTATAAACAATGAAGTTAACTCTCTATTGTCAGGAATAAATTCTGCAGTCTCAATGTGTAAGACAACTCTCTCTGCATATTGAGAATCAGTAACTATATTGAGCGATTCTGTAAAATTCATAAGTACCATGAGAATGGCATACAATTCTGCCTTTTGTCCGGAATTGTAAGGGCTTTGAACAACTTTAATAATTTTTCCTGATTTATATCTTGCCTTACCTGATTTGTTTGCATCAGTGTAGAATGTATGAACTCCAGAAATAGGTGTTTTTCCTACAATGCGTGGAAGGATCCAAATCATTTTCTTTATGAATTTGATTCTCTCAGTTTTGGGATAATTATTACTAATCATTCACAAAAATTTTCTGCATGCTCTCTGCCAATATTCATTATCTTTCCATAAGGAGGAAATTTCCTAATTAGTTAAAGGTACTATAATTTCTGCTGGGTTCCTTCCTGTTAGCTGACGAAGTCTTAAGTTACCTTTTATAATCAAGTCAGACATCTTTTCTATATATGTTTTTAGTTTTTTATTCTGTATATGTGGTAGGAAAATCCACTCTAATATGATATCTTCTCTCTGCATCAAAATCCCTGAAGAATATTCTCTAGATGGTAATATAACCAGAATACAGTCTAGGTTTGGATCCACACGGTCCACATGTACTTTTAAAATGGCCAACAGAGGAATGTGTCTGAGTAGGACAATGGCCTATGACCTCTGAGAATTTAGAAGCTTTAGAAAGCCTGGTTCAGGAACAGCTAAATGCTGGACATATCGAGGAATCAACCAGCACTTAGAATTCTGTATTTGTTATCAAAAAGAAATCTGGTAAATGGAGAATGCTTACAGACCTGAGAGCCATCAATAAAGTTATCTAGCCAATGGGCTCTCTATAGCCTGGAAAGCCCTTGCCTCCTATGATACCTAAAGAATGGCCTTTTATAGTTATTGATTTAAAGGACTGCTTCTTCACTATACCTTTACAAGAAAAAGATAAAGAGAAATTTGCCTTCCCGGTACCTAATTACAATAATTCTCAACCGGTGAAGAGATATCAATGGAAGGTTTTGCCACAGGGAATGCTAAACAGCCCCACCCTGTGCCAATATTTTGTACAAAATACTGCTAGAAATAATTCATAAACAGTTTCCACAATCCATAATCTATCATTACATGGATGATATATTGTTAGCTGACTCTAAAGGAGAAATATTAGAAAAAATATTTGAGAAAGTAAAGGAAGTTTTACCTCGCTGGGAATTACAAATTGCACCTGAAATATACAAAAAGGAGATTCTATCAACTACTTAGGATATAAAATAGGTCTACAGAAAATTAGACCACAAAAAGTACAGATCAGGAGAGATCGCTAACAGACACTTAATGGTCTTCAAAAATTATTAGGAGTGATTTCTCCACTGCAAACCATTATTGGAGTAGAAGGGCATTATTTAAAAAACTTGAAAATGGCCCTAAAAGGAGACCAGGACTTGAATAGTCCAGGAATACTATCAGATGAAGCTGAAAAGGAATTAGAATGGGTTATATTACCTTCTGGAGAATATCCTTCAGGAATTTTGATGCAGAGAGAAGATATCATATTACAATGGATATTTCTACCACAAAACAGAATAAAAAACTAAAAACATATATAGAAAAGATCTCTGGCTTGATTATAAAAAGTAAGTTAAGACATTGTCAACTAACAAGAATGGACCTAGCATTAACTAACGAGGAAATTTCCTCCTTATGGAAGGATAATGAATTTTGGAAGAGAGAATGCAGTAATTTTGTTTTGGAAATGATTAGCAACAATTCACCCTAAAAGTGAAAGAAACAAATTCATCAAAAAAACTATTTGGATCCTTCCACACATTGTAAGAAAAACACCTATCTCTTGAGTTTATACATTCTACACTGATCCAAAAAATCATGAAAGGCATGATATAAATCAGGAAAAAGAAGCAAAGTGGTTCAAAGCCCTTACAATTCTGTACAAAAGTCAGACTTGTATGCCATTCTCATGGTACTTGTGGATTTTACAGAAGCCCTCAATATAGTTGCTGACTCTTAATATGCAGAAAGTGTTGTCTTACACACTGAGACTGCAGAAATTATTGCTGACAATGCAGAATTAACTTCATTGTTTATACAGTTACAAGATACTATCAGAAAGAGGACTCATCATATATATATATATATATATATATATATATATATATATATATATTTCACATCAGATCCCATACAGGTCTGCCAGGTCCTCTAGCACAAGACAGTGATGAAATTGATCAGTTATTAATAAGAAGTGTGCTAGAAGCCTTGGAGTTTCATAACAAACACCACATGAACAGCAAAGGTTTCAAAATGGATTTTTCTATCACTTGGCAACAAGCCAAGTAAATAGTAAGGAAATGCCCTACTTGCTCATTCTATAACCAAACTCCTTTACAACCAGGCAGTAACCATAAAGGTATAAATCGGAATGAAAGATGGCAAATGGATGAGTTTCATTTTACAGAATTTGGAAAATTAAAATATATACATTACACTATAGATACATTTTCAGGGTTTCAATGGGCCACTTCCCTGAGCTCTGCAAAGGCTGATTCTGTTATTACACACCTATTAGATGTAATGGCTATTATAGGCATACCTGCACAAATAAAAACTGACAATGCTCCAGTATATGTCTCCAGTAAATTGAAACAGTTTTTTGAGTATTATAACATAAAGCACATAACTGGTATACCACACAACACTACAGGACAATCAGTGGTTGAGTGATCCAATGGTACTTTAAAAGAAATGCTCCATAAACAGGCAGGAGGATCCAAGACACCCAAACATAGATTACATGATGCTTTATTAACATTAAACTTTCTTAATGCTGATGAAAAGGGAAAAAACAGCTGCAGAAAGACACTGGAAAATAGAAAAAATGTCTGAACTAAATCATCCAGTATACTTCAAGGATGTTTTGACCTCAGTTTGGAAACCAGGATATGTGTTACGTTGGGGTAGGGGTTTCTCATTTGTATCTATAGGAGAAGAAAAGCTATGGATATCATCTAAGTTAATCAAGATCTGAGTTAAACAAGAGAAATATCTTAATGAAGAGAAATGTCAGTCATCCAACAAATTGGGTCCCATGAGATATGCGGAGACCTCTCAAATGTAGGGGAAGTGTTTTGTTCCTGTCCTTACAGGAAAGCAGAGAACACCCATGTTCAAACAGCCAAAAGACACTGAACATGTAGGTACCTACCAAAGAGAAGATAGCTCTCCAGAAACAATCACTGAATGAAGAGGAATCTCATTTATGGTAAAAAAAATATTTAATTCTAGTAAAATATTTCTATTCAGAACTCTATTTTTTATTTATTATTCATTATTCCTGTAGTCCCAATTCATGTATTCCAATGCTGGCTTTGTAGATGGATTTGGCTTTCCTTCTCTAAATTCAAGATTGTTGTTAAGATTAAATTCACAGTTTCTGCCTTATATCAAGAAGCCAATTGGTGTAAGGCAGAAGAAAACAAAATCTGGGGCCTCATTTGCTTATAAGCAATTTTTCTCTGAAATCCTAATTTTCTCATATTCGTTTTTATGCTTATTGTTGCCTTTTCCTGTACGCATACCTTAAACTTGAAAATTTTACTTTCATATTGATGTTTACAGTTTCCACAAGGAATAATAACCATTCCTAAAAGCAGTCTTTGAACTCTCCGGAAAGAAGATAGGGCCCCACTTTGACATTTCCACTTGACTCAACCTGATGCATCTGTACTACAAACATCACCCTAAAACCGGTTTGAGACTGTTTTGCTTGAGACAACTCCTGACTAGCTAGCTGTAATGGTGCACCTTCTTATTACACCCGGCCAGGATCCCATGGAGCAATCATCATCCCATTTCAGGAGGAAGTAATCTTAAAATATCAATGCCCCCTTTCCCCACTCTTGGAATTTAGTGATAATATTCATCTTCTTAGGGTTGATTTTAGTTTCTTAGAGTTGGGTATGGAAGGTGATGCTTAGACTCGGATATCTCTTTTAGATAGGGATAGGGTATGGTTGGGAAAGGTATGGGTTAGAATGGATATAGGTAGATTAGCCTATCTTATTGTGAATTATTTAGTAATAGTGAGATATTAGTATTATACAGCTTACACATTGTTATATAATATTATTTGTGGTAACCTATGTAAAATTAAGTTTATATTCTCTTCCAGAAGAATTGTATAATTTTTCACATTGTATAAAATCTTTCCATGATGATGTTTTATGCACATTATCCTTACCATATTCTGTGTATGTATACTTTTACTTATGTTCAAGACATTTTGTATATTGATGCAATTTAGGATATTTTTTTCATGCTGTCTTTTGTAGTTCTACCTCTGGTCTAGAAATTTCCACTCTACCTCTATTTTAGGGATTTACATATATATATAGTTTAGGAATTTGTCCCTGCTTGACTCAGAGAATTCAATCAGTTTTTTAGCTAAGTTCTTGAGTATTACAGAATATCTTCACTCATATTTTCTATACCTATAAGATTAGCCAGACATAGATGCTTAATCTTCAAACACTTCATAGACTTGCAGAATATGGCATTTAAATGTTTTAATATTAGTACTTAGTTGACATGAGACACTATTGCTCCTGACAGCACTGTGCATTTTCCTGAAATGTGTTGGACACTGTTGTAGCTCCTTCTGGAGTACATCCTTGCTTCAACTAATGGCCTCTTGGGCAAAGAACATCTGCCACCCTGACCACTGATTTGCACATGCAGTCCTGTGTGCTTGCAGGGGACAAATATAGAAGACTGCTGAACCTTGCCAAGTCAGGTTAAGACAGCCTTTCTACCCCTCTGATTTTGTTGTGGTCTGCCAAGTATTCATGGCCTTAGACGTAATTGTCTGTCCCAGTGTTGCTGTAAGAACTTGGGTAACTGTCCAGGTAGCTTGCTATTTCTGGCCTTGCTGCACCTTTTGGAAGTTGCCTATCCACAGTTCCTATCTACTCTAGTATTGTTATTTTCCTTCTCACGTCGTGATGAGTTTGAAGATTAATCTACCACAACTATTATTCTCTCTTCCTACTTAGATATAATAGCTAGTAGACTTAAGCTTTCCAGCTTAGAACAACTCTATTGTAAACTCCATTATGCCTTCACCCTAGGACTAGATATGTAGGTCGTTTTGTTCTCAATTCTCCTTTTCTGAGAGCACACATGTTATTCACTGTTTTGTATATATTTTGTACCCAGCCTACATCTTTTCTTTAGACGAAAAGGGGAATTGTATTCACTTTGTCTGCTTCTGTGACACTGACCATTCCCATTGGGGAATGGAGCCAGATGCAGAAGTTACCTGTGGAACTAGGTCTCAGGAAGAGCCTGGGAGTGCTCTCTTGCTGGCGGGATATGGAGAGGAGAGCATCTGATGGAAACTGCTGGTGTTCATCTGTCTAGGTTGTAAGTTATTTCTCCCTGAATAAACATCTGTTTGGCCTATTTGTTTATCCTGATCCTTAGTAAACCATGATAAACACTAAGTGGATGGAGTGGATTTTAACTTGAAATATAGCTACAGGAAGATGGCTGAGACCTTAGACAGTGGCTTGATAACCACATTTCCTAAAAGTGGGGGGTAGTATATAAGACTTACCCCTTCCTGAAGTAATCTAAGTGTATTGTTTCTATTTGTTCATGGTACCTGTGTCATTGGTTCTATGCTTACTTTACCTTATCTCCATTGGGACCCTGGAACAGCCTTGTATCTCCAGTATGCAAGCCTGCTGCATACTGCATTCCAGGAGTTCTATTGTGAAGGAGACAGGCAGATGACCCAACAACTCATGTGTGAGTTGACGATTTTATGCCTAAGAACTAATGCATAATTCAAGAGATTACTACAAAAAAATAACTACTCCAAATCCCACAAGCTTTGAATATCTATGAATGGGTTTTTAAGGGTGCTGTGGAGGAAGACTTCAGGATTAAAAAACACAGGGGAATGACAAAGATGTAACAATGCATTAATGGATGCAAGTCTTAAAATAAGTAACTTAAAAGGTTCATAAGATATTGTAGGCACCTTTCATAGTGAAAATTCCAAGTGATTTCTAATAGCCATACATGATATTTACAGGAGTTACCCATTGGAACAATTATTATTACCATCTAATTCTTAATGCTATTTTTCTTTTCCTTTAGATAAGACTCTATAGGCCTGCCCAGAATACTCTGAAATTCTGTAAACCTCCAATTTCATTCAGTCTCCTAGATTCTTAGATCACGGATTTGAGTCACCATACTTATCTTTGATTCAGCTTTCCAATTGCAACTGGGATCCTAAGTAGTGACTTCATATCTGTGCTGTCTTTAAAACTATATGAAACATAATAACTAAAGATGTAGCAAGAGTCCTCAAGATTGGTAACTTGTCTGACAATACCAGCTGTTGCCAAAGATGTTAAGTAACAGAACAATCACACCTTGCTAAGTGAGTGACACATTGATAGGACTGGTTTTCCAAATACTTTGGTCAAGGCAAAGTAGTGCGTACCTATCACCCCAGAACTCGAGAGAATAGAGACAAAAGGACCTGAGACTTAAGGTCATCCTTGGCTATACAAAGTTTGAGGTCAGCATGGGGGACATGACAACCTCTCAAAAAAGAAGTAAAACTGGGCATCATCTAATTTAATGATACACACCTCTTGACCCAGTGATTCATTTCCTAGGAGGCTGGGAAAAATGTCCCTGTGTATTACAAATCTCAGAGGAGTATAGGTAGCTCTCTGATTCCAACAGCTCACACATGAAGCAATCAAAGGTTCAGACACAAAATTTGCACATACAGTTAAAGTGGTTATTCTCCATAGCAACAGAAGCCAACTTACAGGTAACTGTAGAAACTTTGAAGACTGTCATATAAAGGAAAAAGACACAAAATATATACAGATTGATAAAGTTCAAATCCAGGAAAACTTTCTAAACATATACAGTCTAAGAATTTATAAAACGGTAGGAAAATTCAAGATAAAAAAACAAGAAAATGATTACCTTAAGTTCTAAGGAGGAGAATGACAAGTTTTAGGATGAGCGCAAGTTCCACATGCATAGGTAAGTACTGTCCGCACATACTCATTATATCATTTGTTATACTGAACATCTGAATTTTATAAATTTCTGCATGGATATTACACATCACCTGTTTTGAAGCAAAGAACTAAAAATAAACAACTATTTTTATTGTGAATTTCCTTTTATGTAGCTATCTTGAGAGTATTAAAAGACTTTTCAAAAAAAAAAAATAAGCTTCACAATGAAGAAAAACCTAAAGAGTTGAACCATATCAACATACTGTCTGTTTATTTAAACTAAAATAGAGCTATTTCAAATGAATTTGAAAACTATTAAACCTGTCAGTAATAACATTGATTATGTCCTTTTTGCAAATAGATATGTTTCCTGATTAGATGACTTTTTACAGGGGGACAAATTGACTTGAAGTGACAGTTTGTTCTCTGCTTAGAGTCACTTCCCTGACATTCACTTGAGCATGTAAAGATTGACCTGCAATTAACAAATTCTTTCTGTCCATAGTTGTTAGTTACTAAATGCCTGTTACAAAGACAAATGAAAAAATAAGTGAACAGAGGGGTAGAAATACTGGAATTAACAACCAGGAAGTCTGAATGCCAATGAATGAGAAAGAATGGTAATTTTTTGTTTGTTTGTTTGTTTTTGTTTTGTTTTCTGAGACAGTGTTACTCCTTGTAGACATACCAGGGCTGAAACTAGCTCTTTCAGACCAGTCTGGCCTTGAACTCACAGAGATGTCCCTGCCCCTGTACCTGAGTTCTGGGATTAATGGCCAGTGCCACCACCATCTGACAGCAAATTTTGTCATTAAAATTTCTCAAATAGTTTTGTTCAAGAAAAAAATATTGTGAGGGTTTGTTGCAGACAGATGGGCCTTAGTTTCTAAATATTGATGTGCATTTCCTAGAAAGCAGGAACATTTTTATTATTTTATTATTCATTTACTTACTTGTTGGGTGTGTCTGTGTACATAATTCTGATCCACAGGACATGTGGTAGTCAGAGGACTATCTGTGGCGATTGGTTTTCTCCTCCCCCCTATGTGGGTTTCAGGGGTCAGACTGAAGTAGTTAGGCTTAGCAGCTTACATCTTACATGCTGAGATATCTCTCTGGTGCAGAAACATTCTACATAGCCACAATACTCTTGACAATAATGATAAACATTACTATGCTATCTAACATAGGGAATTTACATAAATTTTCATTAAATGTCCTTTGCAGGAAAATGAAAAGTGGTACTAGCAAGTCTTTGGCAACCTTGGAACTTCTGCACAGTACAGGTTAATTTTTCCTGTATTCTTTAATCAATCAATCAAACAAACAAACAATCTTATTTTGTACTAAGCCAACTCTCTTGTGTCCTCTCAGAAAGCTTGGTCACATAGTTAGGAAAAGTCTGACTAACGCAAGGTGCAAGAGGCATTCAAGAAACACTATTTCTGTGACAAACATTGTACTGTAATACCTATGAATCTTAAATAAAAAGAAAAACAGTTTCAGGGATATTTTTGAATATGAAATTCTTTCTTCAAAGAGGACCTATCTATGTCATATCAATCTGAGTACTCTTTTCAAGGGATGATGCTGGCTAAGCTAACTAAGGGGATTTTGTTGTCAGTATCTTGACTACCATTGTAACTGCACCATTTCTACTCTGCCTTTTGAGCTGTCTCAAACTCCTAATCCCCATCAGACTCAAAATCTAAAATTAAGAAAACAACCATCTGTAATTACACATGTACATGCAAAGGTAAAGTAACACTTTTTAAACAAACACTATTCCATTTGTTTAAATATTCCAGAATTATGCAACTTACCACTCAACTGCATTACACTAGGTTGGTGAGCATTAGAATATGGAAGTCCAGGAATGGAGGACACCTAATCTAAAAAGACGACAACAACAGAAAACATGAGACTTTAAAATTGATTTATGAACAATCAGACCGAATGGAACATTCATCTATTTTCTAATATAGTGAAGAGAGGAACAAAGACATCAACTTATTCTGCGATACTGTCACAAAACACAAATAAAAAGTCTGTAATTTCCCTCCTCATGGATCTTGCCATAGAAAGGAACACACATGAATTAAGAAATCACAGTATGCTCCAGAACCACACAGGAACTTCATTATCTAACTCACAACAAGAAGATGTCAAGCTGTAGTTATGCCACGAAAAGAGGTATTATTTCTCAGATCCCTGTGAATAATTTCTTAACAACTCACAGTAATGAGAGGAAAATGAAGGAGGGTGCAAAACATATTATATGAAAACGAGGTATCTGTTTAGATTTTAAACCCTGGGTCATGTTCTTTAGAGAATGGCATTCTTTAATCAGTAACTGGAATCAGCATAGCATTCTCTCCTAAAAGTCTCAGCTTCTGAAATATGTCTGGATTCCATATCTGAAATATCTGCAGCATGTATCTTCTTCACTTGTTCAGCATTTTCAGTAAACTGACTGGTGATCTGTGTGGTTACTTCTGGGTAGCACTCAGCCGTGTGTACATCTGAGCTGCTGGAGGTCTAAAAAGGACCTCATTACTGCTGCTAACCTTGCTGTCTCCCTCTGTCTGGGGCCCAAATCAGCCACCAACAGGAATTGGCTCTAATTGTGGCGAATTTTTCCAGTTTGCTTGTCTCCAGTCCAATTTTCTTTTTCTAACAAGTCCAATAAATTCTCTTCAGTATTTGTAACCTGATTTCTAAATTTGTTTGAATCTCTTCAGAGTGATGTTATATGTTGTTCTTTCATATAAAGCATAATGAAGACAACAGCAAAGAAATAAGTGAAGTCTTGTGTGCTTTGGATACAGGACTAGGGATGAACACAGGGAAATGACAGTTCGTGCTTCAAGGCTCACTTGCATCAGAACAGGAAAATCACCCATAGGCCTCACAGTTTCCGGACTTTTGTCCACACTATCGTCAGGACATGAAGAAGTGTGCTTGTATTATCAGTTTTTGTTTTCATGGGATCTTTGGTTGTGTTTAACACACACCTTTCTCCTCCATTGCCGAGTATAGATTAACAGCATCCCCTCAACCAATATTCCCAGGAAAACCAAACAAGGAGGCACTGGTAAAGAAATATAACAATGGAATTTTTCTTTAACTCCAAATAGGCTTTGCCTGCCACTGATGGTTAAGGAATACATCTAGGGAATGCAGTGAGAAGAAATGAAGACAGGAGAACAGGATGTATCATGAGCTGTATTGCTCATCAAGAGCTTTTCATAGTTTTCCACCTGTTCTTCATAACAGGCTCCAAATCTTCAAGTTTTCTAAAAAAATCACAGTCTCCACAGGCATTCATCAGTTCAACCCTTGTCTGAGAGAGAGTTGGAAACACAAGGCTATTCAGAAACCGTGAGAAAAGTGTCTGTCCAAAGCACTCCTACACTGTAATGTACTTTTGCTATGGATATATTCCAATCAGAGGATAGGATGCCAGTGATACTTAAAATCAGCTAGGATGTTTTTCAGAACCATCACTTTCTATAAACATACTAAGATTAATTTTTCTGAGAATGGAGTTAAATTATGTCATTAGTATATGGGTGTGTGTGTTTTAATACGCTTTATTGTCATTCAAAATTTCAAATTTATGTCATGTTTCTCAAAGAGTGAACATTGACTAAGATATGTTTAGGTGTTATTGTTGGAAAGTCTTATTAGTATTTTAAAATTTAGTATCTATAGTAAAATTGTTACAAGTCCTGGTAGGGAAAGACCCATATTTGAAAATATTACCATTTGGAATATAAATTAATCATTATAAATACTGCATTTCTGTTACATTAGAATGTAAACACTGAGAAACTAAAATTCTTTGTGTTTTCTTTTGTATAGTAAGAAATAAATATGGTTTCAGAAATATGTTTTTTCTGCCTGCAGCTGGTCTTGTTCCACCGCTGTGTCAGCCCCAATTAACACACCAAGACTCTGTATTAGATATATCGCTGTTGGCCAGTTTCTTGTTTCTTATAGGCTAGCTCTGTCTTAAGTATTAACCCATTTCTGTTAAATATAAGTACTTCCACGTGGTCTAATCTTACCGAGGAATTGGGCAGATGTCTCATCTCCCCAATCTTTCCATATTCACTCCTCCTTACTCCTTCCTCTCTCCTCCTTTTCTCCTAGTCCCCCTATCTTCCTTTCATATTGGCAAACAGTGCTTTATTCATTAACCAGTATGAGAAACATATTTACAGAATGACATCTCCCATCATTTTCTTATCTTTACCTAAGATCTCCAGCACATTTTCCCTGCTGGGAACAATGAAATCTCACCAGGTACACAATTTCCTAGAGCTAATAATATTCCCACATTAATTAAGTTGAATATTACTGTGAAAATTTTCACTTCTTAAAAGGGATAGTGACAAAGAATATGTACTAGGAAGAATCTAAGCCAGTAAATCCCACACAAGTCAGAGAGAATACATGTAGTATTCTTAGTTTACATGTAGTATTTTTATACATTTCTTCTGTGTTAGTGAATAACCATAGAACTGAGTTTGCACTTGTTACACTAATGACAATAAAACTACACAGTGTTAAATGTAATTAGACCTGTGTCTATAGCCTTTGTTTCAGTGTAGGGCATGGCATGTAATAAATGTCAGGAAATGAAATATCTAACATGGGAGGAATGAAACAGCTAAGTCTCAAGGGGCCAATTGTGAACAGGTGTGCTTTAGGCAGTGAATCAGATTGCCCAAAAGCCTTCAACCATAAACATCAAGGCATCACTGTACTTTATTGGGAGTTCTGTCTGGAAGTAACCCCACTGTCTCATAGTGGAGCTTCCTGAGCTTCAATGCCACAAAACTCATGAACCACAATTCCCAGTCCAAAGGAACCGAAGACTCTCCTTTAGGAACAATGTATTTTCCAGATGTCTCATTGCACTTAAGTTGTTTGATATAAGCAAAACACCAGATTTATTAGTAAGTTATCAATCAACAAGTTAAAGAATTACCTAGAATGTTTAAGTGAAAATAAGATCACATTAAAAATGAACCTCAGAGATATACAATCTTGAAGGCTTCTTTCATTTTCTTCAACTTCCTGCCTTTTTTAAGTGTCCTCTCCCAAAGGCTTCTGTAGCTCTCTTACTTTTTTCTGTCTCAGATAGCCTTTTCTCTATAATTTACACTTGTTTGTCTATTACAAAACTTTTTTCCTCTGTAATTTCCACTTGTTGATTCTCTGTTGTAAACTAGAATATATTTCAGCTGCTTGGTTCTCTAACGCTGCCATTCTCACAGTTAATGTGTAGACATCTGAGTGTATGTTGTCTCCTGTCAGAGGATTTACATTGTGTCTATCTGTCCTGTCAGGATATGATGTTCTCGTCTCTGGGAAGTATTCCACTTACTGCCAGTTATGCTTGAGTAAGGGTGGCTTCGGCCACTTTCTCTGACAGTCTCCGGAGATTTTTTCCCTCTTCTTTTGAATCATTTCTGGTTTTGAGTGGCCTTGCTCCAGTGGTAGTAACTATGTTTCTAGACTTGTGTAACCTTTGGCATGGGTTTAAGGCCTCCAGCAGTGGCCAAATTTTTTAGGTGCTTAGAAGAGTCCTGGGCAGAGACACCTTCTGTCTGCCTTGCATCCATCTGGAGCACATCAACAGCCATGCCAACACTTTCCATAGCTGCAGTGTGCAGTCGCTGCTGGTTCACGTGTTCTTTTTAATGTGCATAGTTCTTGAGTAAGAGTATGTTTTGTGTAGGCCATTTCCTCATTGGTGGCTTCTATTTTTTGTTCTGAAGACTTTCTTCAGCTCTACTGTTTCCAGTTGATACTGAAGGTTTTCTGTATCTGGAGATGGAATGTGATTTCTGTTGTCTTCAGCTCAATGCTTGCCAACTCCTGCTGCCAATTTTCAATTACTCCTTGGAGCTGCGTTATTTCTTCCTCTCTGTTTTTCTTCACAGATCCTTGCTCACATATCAGACACTTGATTTGGGAATTGAGATCCTTTATAACTTTATCTTTTTCAATCATGTCCTATTATTTAATGAAAAGGGGTTCATATACAAAATGTGTTTCTTTTTGGAAATTGTTTTAAGTCAGGACTTTATAGAGATGAATATGTATAAACCAACACATTATCACAGAAATATGAATGTTCTTTTCAATATAAACCAACAAGACACCTCCTGTTCCTTAGAACTTCAAATGTCTACGTTTAGAAGCAAATAAATCCCATAAAATTCATTTGCCTACCAATGTTGCAACTAGCAAATACTTAAAAATACAATGTATAAAATAATGTGAATTATTTTCATGAGCTAATTACCTTAAATAATTTTTTGTTGCTGGAGTTCTTGCAGGTGGGGGGTGGACTCCTTTCTCTTTCTCTAACTGAATATGGAGCTCTTGAACCTCTTCAATCTTATTTTTCCTGTTCTTTGCAAAGTTGTTCTAATTGCTCCTTGGAATTCTTTATAGCCAATGTTACCCAAGACGGGGAAAAAAACAAAACCATAACCCAGAACATACAAATAGTATTGTCAAACAGAAGAGTTTTATTTAATTTACAAAGATGTATGTTTAAGACATGTAAATGGTAATAAAGAAAAATACTTTTCTAAGTGATTTTTACCTACTGAATTAATAAACATGCTTAAAGTGTATTTTTCTACTTGTTATTTGAGACAAGTACTTTCTATATAACCCTGGTTATCCTTGAACTTGCTCTGTAGAGCAGGTTAGACTCAAACTCAGAGAGACCTGCTTGCTTTTGCTTTCATGAGCAATGGGAATAAAGGTATGTGCCTGGCCTCAGACAACAAAAAGGGATTTTTAAATGATTTTTGACTATGTGTATCTAGGTTTCACTGAGGATAGTACCAATAATTTAACCAACAACCCTGTAGGTACTTAACACATTTTTAACAATAGATTACCAAATGACTATTAAAGTGATGATCAAAACTGCTGCATTAAAAACAACTTAAGAAGCAGGGGCAGAGCTGAGAGGGAGCTGGGACATATACTTTTTGTTGCTGGAGTTTCTTTCCTGCCTGATTCCCTAGCAGTCTAACACCAAATGAACCCACAGATGCTATATTAGCTACAATACTTTTAGCTGATGGCTTGGGCTTCTTATTGGCTGGCTCTCTCTTAATTATTAACCCATCTCTGTTACTCTATTTCCATCTGGTCTTTTTCTTACCAGAGAAGGGTCTGGACCTTTTACTCCATCCTCAGCTGCATGGCATCTGCTTGTCATGAATCTCTGCCTCTCTTCCCAGCATCCTGCTCTCCTGAGACCTGCCTATCTCTCTACCTCTATTGACCAAACAGTGCTTTATTCATCAACCCATAAGACAAACATATATACAGAAGGACATGCCCCATCAAAGGAGTTTATTTCATGTGGGATATACAGAGGGAAGTAACTCCAGATTTCAAATTTTTCTTCCACCACATCTGGTTTCAACAAAGGGCATCAAACATGGCCGATACACACTCTGAGACTACCTCTCAGACCAATACAATACATTTTATGGTTAACAGGTACCTTACATTTAAATAACACTTATTTTGAATTTTTGACATTGATATAAAATAGAAATAATCCACAGTGTTTTCCAAGATACTTTGTTTTACACTCAAGGTACAAATAAAAATAAAGGAGGGCATACATCAGGAAGCTATAAAACATGTGACACTATCATTTATTTAATTAATATTTACTGTACCTATTATTTCTTATATTCCTTTAGCTAGAGGTTTAAAGATTATGGACTGATGCATGAATACCTAAAAACCACAAGAGTTCAAGAAGAAAACATATTTTGGGGGGTTGTACTACATTGCCGCTTTGGGCTCTACAGCATAAACTTCAGTACTTTATATCATTAAGTGTACTATCCTTTTTATTTAAATAATGTCAAGTGCAGAATTAGAGGAAGAAGAAATTGGACAATGGAGGAATCTAATGCTAACTCCGTGTTAGAACAGGTAAGAAATATAAATTTGTTTCTTTAATGCTATTCTAGGCTTTTTGGAGCCCATCCCTATGCATTGCTCTGCCTAGATACAGGGGAGAGAGCCTTTTCCTGCCCTGAATGATGTGACAGACTTTGATGTTTCCCCATGGGAGGCCTCACCCTCTCTGAAGAGTGGATGGTGTTGAGGAGTTGTTGGTGGGAGTAGGAGGACAGAGGGGTGGTGGAGGGTACTGGCATTGGTATACAAATAAGTTTGTTTTGTAAAGAAAAAAGAAATAAATGACAATAAATAATAATGAATGTTTAGAGAAGAAAAAGTACTTTGTTTCTTAAAGATACTCAATATTGTCTTTTGAAAACTCAAAATGGTTTTGGGTTCTGGGCATAAATAGATGAAATAAGATAATGGCTACAAAGAACCTCAGGTGTTCATAGCAAAAAAAAAAAAAAAAAAAAAAAAAAAACATTTTCATTGTCAGTGTTCTGTTAAAAGACAACCAAAGGAACACAACAGAGACTTTCAAGATGAGAAATGTTAGTTGAAAATCAAGGGTCACCCAAATGTTGAGGTGTTAGTCTACCACCCAACAACAGTGCAAGCAACTGTGCACACACCTGCTCAAAGACCTGCATCAACTGTAGCATCAACTGGCCTAGGAGAGTCAAACATAACCATAGTTATGTCTCCTGCTCCCTGAAATGTGATAATGCATACCTGCACACATTAAAATGCTGATGTCACAGTTCTGTGTCTCACTAGTATACCCTATGCTATCCTTGAATGTTTCGATGCTCCTGCCTCAGCCTTCTAAGTGTTGAGATAGCAGATGTGTACATCTAGGCCAAGCTTACCATCAGATGTTAATACTAACAATAAAAACATCCTATTAGCAAATCACTGTGTCTTATTAAAAGCCTGCTGCTGAGCTTTAATGACATTCTACAGTAATTTTTCTTGTTTACTGTACATAAACATGAACTTTCCCTAAATTGTCTAGTACTTTGCTATACTAAAGTACCCAACACACATATGTAATTCAGTTTATTAAACACATGGAAATAGAGAGGCTCCTTGGAGCCTAAAATACATCAAATTCTTGTGAAATGGGTCACATTTTAAATATACTAGATAAGGTTGATATAAGCAATTCTGGAATGCCACCAACAGCATAAGACAATAGAAGAGAGTTTGAGCAGTTAAAGAATGCAATAGTATTTAATTATGACATTATTTCATACAAACAATAGATTTAGGTTTAGTGTTCTCATTTTGAAGAAACTCCCTTAGACTCACCACCATCTACTTTTGAAATTACATTTGAATATATGTTTTTTAAATGTTACCTCTAATTCTGTAAATTGTAATTATAATGTGCATGTGTATTCTTCTGTGCATTCTTAAATTTTTTTATTTAGGGAAACTCAGAGGACAACCTATAACTATTTTTCAATGGTCTCTTTAAATTAGACTTGGGAGTTTACAAACCTGGGTGTATGTCAGTCTCTATTTTAAGACTGAAACATCTATTGGCTGAGAAACTCTTGTTATTTGCTGATGACATGATACTATACATAAGTGACCCCAAATTTCTAACACAGATCTCCTAAAACTTATAAACACCTTCAGTAATGGAACAGGATACAAGCTTAACTAAAACACAAAGCATAACAAAACAAAACAAAAACAGCAGTAGCCAATCTATATACAGATGACAAACAGGTTGTCAAGGAAATCAGAGAAACATCATCCTTCATAATAGCCACAAATAACATAAAAATATCTTGGGGTAACTCAAACCATACAAGCAAAACACATGTATAACAAGAACTTCAAGTCTTTAAAGAAAGAAATTAAAGAAGATATCAGAAAATGGAAAGATACCCCATGCTTTTGGATAGGGAGGACCAACAGAGTAAAAATGGCAATTCTACCAAAAGTAATTTACAGACTCAACACAATCTCCATGAAAATCCCAGCACAGTTCTTCACAGACCTTAAAGAAAAGTACTAAACTTTATATAGAAAAGCAAAAAACCCAGGATAGCCAAAACTATCCTGTACAGGAAAGGATAATCTGGGGGCATCACCATCCCTGATTCTAGCTCTATTGTAGAGCTACAGTAATGGAAAGACTTTGTTATTGGCATAAAAACAGACAGGCAGGCTCCCTCCCCAGAACTCCCTGGGATGGCCCTGATCCTGCTGCTCCTCTCTCCTGTCCCCATTGAGAGCACCCTTGGAGGAGCTCTGATACACCCCCACCCATCCCCACTGTGATCCTGCCCTCCCTAGCCTCTGCCCTACCCTACCCATGGTCCTGCTGCTCTGGTTGAGCACTGGGACAGCGGGTGGAGCCAACAGTCCACCCTACTTCAGACACTTCTCGGAGCAACTCTAAACAAAGGAGACCTGGCTATCCACACAGGACCACCCATAATTTCCACCTGCTTGGTCTCTGACCCCACCTCCAGTCCTCTGCTGGAGTCCCGGGCCCCTCCCAGAGATCCGGCTATCTCTGTTGGACCACTGTGAGTTCCTGCTGGCATATTTTACTGGATATTCATCCTTGACTCCATCCCGGGGTCCCTGTCTGCAGAGAGACCTCCTAGAGAGCTTGGACCACACAGAGCTACAGATATTGAATCTCAGACCCACATAAGCCCACCGTGGAAATACCATAGAGAGAAGGGAAGACCCCACCAACACCTGCTGAAAGAAGCTATGGGAAGAAGGCAATACAAGAAACACCTAACAACAGAAAGACAAGCATAACACCACCAGAATCTAGGGAATCTACACCAACTTGAATGGAACACAACAACAAAGCAGAGGAAGCAGAAGGGAACGACTTAAAAATTAGCATCATAAAAATGATAGAGGCCCTCAAAGAAGTTGTGAGAAAATCCCTTAAAGAAATGGAGGAAAAAACAAACAAAAAAGTGGAAGAAATGAACAAATTCCTTAAGAAAAGTACAGAAAGCCAAGAAAAAACAATTAAGCAGGTGAAGGAAACAGTTCAGACTTGAAAACTGAAATAGAGGAAATGAAGGCAATACTGGGCAAAAAACCGGCAACTATAGACACAAGCATAACCAACAGAATTCAAGAGATGGAACAGCTAAAATGACTCAGTGTCTGGGACAGCAGTGAGTGAATGAAGACAGGAATTATTCCATGATGAATGGACTCTGCCTCTATATGAAGTATGATACTTTGTGGATAGTTCTGAAGACTAAAAGGTAACACATAGACTATCTTTTAAAAATTTCTATTAAAATTAAATTTTTATCTCTGGGTATAGATGATATCCAACAGTGCAGAACAGAGAGTAGCTTGTGGGTGTTGCTTCTCTCCTACCTTGTGGTTCATAGTAATTGAACTCAGGTACTCAGGCATGGAGGCTGAGTCTACCTGCTGAGCCATTTCTCTAGCCCTTAAATTTCTACCTTTCTGGAATGTATTACACTGAATTTTTGTCAAGAGCAAGATGATGTGATGTCTACAGTGTCTTACCTGGAATGGCTTGTTTAAATGACTTGTAGAAGGACTATCAGGAATGGGGACAGTGGCTGCATTCCCTCTTAGGGCAGTAATTGCTATGCCTTCTACACCTTACTGCTTTCTCCCATATGAAGAACAAGTTCTGCCATGGGCCTCAGCCTCAGAGTATCATGCAGTGCTTATCATGCATCTTGTCTAATCCAATGAAGGAAGCACCAAGTCATTCTGTCAAGGGATGCTGGTAGTGCACAGGAATAATAATGAGTCTGTAATCTGCTGGTGAGAGTTTAAGCTGCGACAACCTGTGAACTTATGCACAGAGCTACAAGATTCAATTAACAGAAAGGAAAATGTTGAGTTATAATCTCACACAGCGACCACAAAATAAGTTAAATCCAGCACCTATGTTATGAGTAGGTTTTTCCCTGCCAGCCTGGTCCATCACTGCACCAACCCCAAATAACACACAGAGACACTGTATTAAATATAATTCTATTGGCCTGTTACTCATTTCTTATCAGCTGGCTCTGTCTTAAATATTAACACATTTCTATTAATCTAAGTATTTCTGCATGGTCTCATTTTTTGTAGAGCAGCCTCAGCATTCTTCTCTCTTAGTCCACCCTCTTGAATCCCTCCATACGTCTTCCTCTCTTCTCCTAGTCTCCTAGCCCCACCTATCTTGCTTTCCTATTGCCCAACAGTGATTTATTCATTAACTACTAAGAAGAACATATTTACAGAATGACATCTCCCATTACACCTGACTGTGGAATAGACCCAAGTCGTCTTTGCAGTTCATCCATCTGGGTGACATAATCTGTCAGAGTTCTGTCAGGATTGAAATGCTCGAGTTGAGGGGAGGTCAGGGAGGCAGCACTTAAATCAGCTAGAATTGCTTGACACCTATGAGTTAGAGTATGTTCAGAAATCCATTTTGCAAGAAACATCCCAACTAATTTGCCTGCCTGCCCCTTCCCTGATCTCTACACTGCCTGATCTATACTCCCAGACTTCTAAACAGAGGACAACAAGGAAGTAACTCTTCAATAGAAAACTCAGAGATGCCATTGTCAGAACAATGCCCAGTACCAATCTTGCAGAGGTGCTCAGTAAATGACAGATGTGTGGAAATCATCTTTTCATACAAGGACATTTTTTTAAATAGTGGATGATGTTTAATGCTTTTCTAGTGTCTAACTACAGCATATATTTATAGCTATAGCATATATTATGTATGCCTTTAGAAACCATTTAGAACTGAAAAGGTAGCTCTGATTGTAAGCTTTAAGACAGAGAAACTATGTATAACTAGAGCTGTCTAGCAGTCATAATGCAAAGTACTCCTAACTCCTAACAGTGTCCACTCCTCTCTGAAACATGACTATATCTACTCCAGCCAAGTTCAATAAGTTCTTACCTATTCAATAATAACAGAACATATGAACAAGGGAGGTCAAGATCATGAGGGAGAAACTTACAGAGACAACTGAACCAAGCTTGTGGAAATAATGAACTCTTGACCTACAACTGGGAAGCTCCATGGGACTGAACTACACCCTCTGTATGTGGGAGACTGTTGCGAAGCTCGGAAAATCAGAGGGGCTCCTGGCAGTAGGACCACAATACAAACGTGATACATGAAATAGCTTGTTGGAGCCCATTCTGCATGTCATGTTAAGTATTAATGCATGGGAGAGGGCCAGGGCCTACCCCAAATTATTGTGCCAGACTATGTTGACTCCTGATGTGTCCCTTACCTGTGAGGAGGAGAGGATCTTGGGTGTGCTAGGGGAAAGTGAGGGTTATAGTAAGAGGGATAGGAAGAAGAACTGTGGATGGATTATAATCGAAATAAAAAAAACTAGAACAATAATATTTTTACTGCCAATTCCAGTGTCCAGTTTAAGAAGTGTCAAAATACAACAAACTTATTGCAGGGGAAAAAGCGAGCGATGTGCCAGACTTCTTGGCACACACCTTTAATTTCAGCACTTGGTAAGCAGAGGCAGTGTAATATCTGTGAGTTTGAGGGCAGCATGGTCTACAGAGTGAGTTCCAGTGACATAGTGACACCCCATCTCAAATCACACCTGTAAAGTGGGGAGATGTGTGCTTGATAGGAACTCCCTTACTTCATGGAGACTTCTCTTCATTACAGGCTAACTCCTGTCTCCTCAGAAGACCAGGTAGTCTATCAGTTCTATGTATTCTACTCTCACCCAGTAGACAGGGAGCTGCCATTTGGCAGTGCTGTCTTTATTAATGTTTCCACTGTGCTTACCCCCTAGCTTATCCTATACAAGGTGGAGGGAGTGAGAAGCGAGAAAGCTACAGTGAGGACTGGAATAGGCAGTCAGGGCAGAAGCCAGCAGTAAGATAAAGCCTAGCTCCTGTGTAGAGACAGAGCTGGAGCAGACAGAGGCTGAGCTTCCCTGAGGTTGTCACCTCTTCTGTTTCATCTTTGACCTACGTTCTTTGACTGCGATCCCTGAATATCTTCCAGTTAAAAACCTGTGCCTTATTTTACCAAAGAAAATTAAGTAAGGGCTGGAGAGATGGCTTAGTGCTTTAAAGTAATGGCTATTCTTCCAGAGGAGCCCCATCTGATTCCAGCACCTGTTTTGTGGCTCAAAATGGACTCTAACCCTAGTTCCAGGCGATCTGACAGTCTCTTCTGTCCTCCACAGGCCCAGGCAACATATGGCACACAGACATACAAGAGGTACAAGAATACACATAAAAGTTTTAAAAAATAACAAAGAAAACAGTTGTCAGCTGTTTCCAGATTTTTTTTTATTTTTTCTTATTTTGTATATGGATCCCAGTTCCCTCTCCCTCTATCCCTTTCTCTCTCCCATGCCCACTGACCACCCCCCACAGCCTAACCAATCCCCCCAATCAGCAGGTTGAGTGATGCCTTCCAGGATGTAACAACAAAATCTGCCAAGTCATTTGAAGTAGAGACTAGGCCCTCCCTCCTTTGTTAGGCTAAGGGAGTATCTCCCTGGTCCTACATGTTCTCCTCTTCTACCCTTTTCTTTCTCCTAACTCTGTCTTCACCCACTTCCCCCCACTCCCAATATTCTCAGGAGATCTTTTCCCTTTCCCCTTTTTTTGGGTGAACTTGTATGAATCTCTTAGGTCCCTCTTTGTATCCTAGTTTCTTTCGAAGTGTGAATAATAGGCTGGGGATCCTTTGCTTTATGACTAAAATCCATATATCAGTACATAAATAAATAAATACCATGTTCATCTTTTTGTGAGTGGGTTATCTCATTCATGATGGTTTCTACATGTTCCATCCATTTGACTGGGAATTTCAAGGTTCCATTTTTTTGTTTGTTTTTTCTTTTTTGCTCCTGAGTAGTATTCCATTCTATAAATGTGCCACATCTTTATCCATTCTTCAGTTGAGGGTCATCTAGGTTGCTTCCAGGTTCTTGCTATTACAAATAATGTTGCTATGAACATAGTTGAACAGATGTCTTTGTTGCATGGATGTAGATAATTGGAGTATTTATTTAAGAGAAGGATTGCCAGGTCCTGTGGTAGAATGATTCCCATTTTCCTGAGAAACTAACATATTCATCTCCAAAATAGCTGTATAAGTTTTCACTCCCACCAGCACTATGACAGGGCTTCTAGAACACCTGCACAAGGGTGGAATGGGCCTGAAAATGGGTTCTGGGTCCCACACAGGTTTGGTCTAGCTTCTTTGGTACTGTCAGTGCTCCGTGACCTCTGAGTGCTGACCAGGGCCCTGGTCCTTTCTTCAGAGATTGTATTTGAGAGGGACTGGCAGTAGGAAGGAAAGTCTCCTCTTTCCAGTACCAACTCAGTACTATTTTTTTATTTAATTTATTATTTCACATGTCAATCCCAGTTTCCTCTGCCTCCCTCTCTCTGTCCCTCCTTCTTTCCCTCCCTTTTACCCTCTGTGCTCCCTCACATGCACCCTGACCCTTCCCTCCCATCCCCCACCCCAATTCCACATGTAGGGCAATGCCATCCAGGTGGGGTCATGTAGATATGACAGGTCATTTAAAGTAGGGTCTAGGACTTCTCTCCTATGTCTAAATTGAGTAAGTATCCCTCCATGGGCGATGTGTCCCCAAGGTCCTTTTGTGTACCAGGAATACATCCTGGTTCCACTGTCAGAGGTCACTTAGACTGCTCAATAATTCTGGCTGAAACCCATATAGAGGGGGACCTGTGTCAGTACCATACTAGATTCCCAGCTATCAGTCTGGGGGCCCCTTAGCTCCTCCTTGTCAGGTCAGCTGTCTCTATGTGTTTCTGCAACCTGGTCTTGCCCTCACCATCTGCATCTGGGTTCTAGTTTCACTCAGTGTTTAGGTATGGGTGTTTGCTTCTGTTTCCCACAGGTATTAGGTGAGTGTTCCATGGATAAGTTAGTTGTTGATCTCACTATCCGGGAGGGGCATTTATGTTAGCCTTTCCAGGGATGCTCAAATTATTAGTTGGTGGCATTCTTGTAGATTTCTAGACCTTTCTTTGGGTTCAGTTTTCCCTTCAAACCAATATTGGCTCCCTATTTTATGTTCTCTCTCTCTCTCTCTCTCTCTGTCTCTTTCTCTCTCTCTCCCTTTCTCTCTCTCCTGTCTTCTATTCCTGACTCAATCTTCCTGGTTGCACATGTTTTGCCCCCTCCCCCTCTCTTTCTTCTATTTCTCTCTCCATTCACTGTCCCCCCCCACTTCCCCTGTGCTCTGGGGGACTTGTCCTTACCTGTTTCTTTTCTGTGGGGGACTTTATATGAATCTCTTATAATATACCTTGTATCCTTGTTCATCTGGTGGTGTGCATTATACGCTGGCGATCCTTTTTTCTAGGTCTAAAATCCATATATGAGTGAGTACAAGTGAAAGGCCTATAAAATAAGAACTTTTTGTGGCTCTAAAGAAGTAAATTAAAAAAGATACCCAAAAATGGAAAGATCCCCCTTGCTCTTGGATAGGGAGGACAAACATAGTAAAAATATCAATCTTGCCAAAAGCAATCTACAGATTCAATGCAATCCCCATTAAAATCCCACCACAATTCTTCACTGACCTTGAAAGGATAGTAATCAACTTTATATGGAAAAACAAAAGACCCATGGATAGCCAAAACAACCCTATATAATAAAAGAACTTCATGAGGCATCACCATTCCTCACTTTAAGCTCTACTACAGAGCTATAGTTCTGAAAACAGCCTGATATTGGCACAAAAATAGACAGGTAGACCAATGGAATCTAATTGGAAATACTGATATTAACCCTCACACCTATGAACACATGATTTTCCAAAAAAACAGGTAAAAGAATACAATGGGGCAAGGGCTGCATCTTCTACAAATGGTGCTGGCACAATTGGGTGATGGAGTATAGAAGACTGCAGATAGACCCATGTGTGTCACCATGCACAAAACTCAAATCCAAGTGGATCAAAGACTTCAACATCAATCCAGCCACACTGAACCTCTTAGAAGAGAAAGTAGGAGGTACACTTGAATAAATTGGTATAGGAGATTGCTTCTTGAACATAACTCCAGGGGCACAGTCACTGAGAGAAACAATTAATAAATGGTACCTCTTCAAACTTAGAAGCTTCTGTAAGGCAAAGGACACAGTAGACAAGACCAAATGGCAGCCCACAGACTGGGAAAAGATTTTCACCAATCCTATATCTGACAAAGGGCTGATCTCCAAAATATACAAAGATCTCAAGAAACTAGTCAACAAAAGACCAAACAACCTTATTGAAATAATGGGGTACAGAACTGAGGAAAGAATTCTCAATAGAGGAAATCAAAAAGGCTGAAAGGCACTTAAGAAAGTGCTCAACATTCTTAGCTATCATGGAAATGCAAATCAAAACAACTTTGAGATACCATCCTACTCCTGCCAGAATGGCTAAAATTAGAAACACCAATGACAACTCATCCTGGATAGGATGTGGAGAAAGGGGAACACTCCTCCACTGCTGGTGGGAGTGCAAACTTGTACAGCCATTTTGGAGATCAGTATGGCGGTTCCTCAGGATATTAGGAATTAGTTTACCACAGGGCACGACAATCCCCCTCAGGTATATACCCAAATGATCCACATGCATGCAACAAAGATATCTGTTCAACTATGTTCATAGCTGCATTATTTGTAATAGCAAGAACCTGGAATCAACCTATATGCCCCTCAATTGAAGAATGTATAAAGAAATTGTGGCACATCTACACAAAGGAATATGACTCTGCAGAAAAAAAATAATGGAATCTTGAAATTCGCAGGCAAGTGGATGGCATGTGAAAAACCATCCTGAATGAGGTAACCTGGTCATAAAAAGAGGACCAACTCAGTTCTTACTCTTGGCCTGCCATCTGTCTTCTTGAAAGACATAGTCCTGCTAGGCCTGGTGGCTGCCTCCATCTCACCAATAGAACAACAATCACACAGCCAAATATGGGAATTACATCCAAAGGATTCACACCAGTGAAGGAGCAAACAAGATATGCCTAAATCTCTTCTAGATGCACAGATTAGAAAGACCAATTACCTGGATTTTCTCTGAATGCAGGAGAAGATCACAGTTCTGCTTTTAGCCACATGAAGAGTAGAGTTACAGGATGTTTTGCTGTGTGGTATGCACTGTTCCAAGAGCTTTAATACAAGGTATGACCCCTGTTACATGAGGAACCATCCATTAGCTCCAGGACCTGGGATCGTGCAGATTCGCGAACACTGTTCCAAACATGGCCTGTTCTGCTTCCCCATAGTGGGAAGATCAGGGCACTGAAACTGATTTCCTAAGGATACAGAAGTGGTGTGTGTGTGTTTATGTGTGTGTGTGTGTGTTTGTGTCTTTCTCTGTGTTTCTATGTTGTGTGTTGTTGTATGTGTTTGTCTCTGTGTATATTTTTTGTGTGTTTGTCTGTATGTGTGGTTGTTTCTCTATGTGTATGTGTGTATCTGTAATAAAAATTAAAAATAAAAAAGAGTCCATGGATTTAGAAGTAAGAGGGGCACTTGCAGGAGACCTGAGAATGAAAAAGGAACATGGGAGATAATGTAACTATAAGTTAATCAAAATGAAATAAATCAGGACAAAATGTTAATTGCTAACATACTTGCATAAAAAAATGCCATCATGGTAACTTTCCTTGTGCTAAGAAATAAATGCAAGTCTTTCTCCTTACTAAATAGTTACCAAGACACATTCATAGAAATGACAGTTAAAAACATCAGGGAATTAAAATGTTTAATAAGAAAGAAAAGAAATATAATAACTCTGTAATTCTAGTGATGTGCTCATGTACAAAATTTCCACAGGAAACTGTTCCCTCTGAATAACATTCTTTTAAAGCATTTGAATCAACACTAACTATAAACAAAAGACAGAGGTTGACATTGCTAACGGTTTCGACTCATTTTACAAAGTTGCATAGTATAACACCAGGAAAATAGAATAAAGGGTAATTGCAAATACAGGTGGTAGACATGTTATTGGTAGTACAGTTAACATATTATGATCCCATGTTTTTAGTAGAAATTATGAAACTTGACTTCATTTGTATAAAGGATGAAATCAGATAGATAGGGACATGTGGAAACATCAGGTTTAAAGAGTAGGAATAATTCAGAGTTATATAGTGGGGCAGAGGGAAAAAAAATACAATATAGCAAGGCAACATTGCAGCAATGCACAATAAAGTCGTATATAGACATGGGCTTAAACCGAACATTTCTGAAGTCACTAGTTTATAGATGTATCCATTACGACCTTCTAATAATTACTTGTGAATGATGCTTGCTTTATAATTACATTGCAATGCCTGAGAAAAGCCACTTTATGCACATCTCATTCTTTTTTGAAAATAAAATGTAAGACATTCAGTACCATCATGGCCTTTCCTAGCAAAAAAGTATTTTAGCAGATTCTCCTCATTGGATTTACTATGTCCTCATCTTCCATTAAATACTTTCCCCTCCTTGTTTCCTTTCTGCTTTCAAGTAAAAATGCTTTTGTTTGTCCCTCCACCATCTTCAACAGCAACCTATTTTACAATCAAAGTCTAGATTTTTTTTTTTTTTTTTTTTTTTTTTTTTGCGGGACAGGTTAGAGACAGTGTTCTCTAGGATGTCCTGGAACACTCATTTTAGATCAAGCTGTGCTTGACTTGCAGAGATCCTCCTGCTTCTGCCTCTGAAGTCCTGGGATAAAAGGAGTGTGCCACCACTGACCAGGAGAACGCCATTTTTTTAAGCCTTACATTATTTACACCATGTACACTCACTCTCCTCTGTGTATCCCTGCCTCTATCTCTTTCTCCCTCACTCTCTTCCTCTCTCTCTGTCTCTCCGTCTCTCTCTCTTTCACACACACACACACACACACACACACACACACATACTCACACAAAAACACACTAAGAAACATTACAACCTTAGATCTGCATACAAGGGAGAACAATCTGTATTTATGAGTTTGAACAACTGGCTTAATATTACATTTCCAGATCACAGATTTTTCTCACAAATTGAACAATTTTACTTTTTTCTACAATTTTGCAAAATTTCATTGTTAAATATGGTACACATTTTGATTTTCCATTCACGTGTTCGTACATATTTTGATTATCCATTTATGTGTTGCACTGTTTGGTAGTGTGGATAGGGAAACAATAAACATGATGTGAAGTAGGATATAGGGTTCTTTGGCCCAGGATTGGTATAACTGGGCCATATATTAACTCTATTTTTAATTTCTAAGAGATATCTATATTGCGTTTCATAGTTTTTGTAGTAGTTTGTACTCCCACCATCAGTGAATAAGCTTTATTTAACCCTCACAATCATGAGGAAGACTATTAATTTCTCTGTTGATTTTAGATGTGGTGTATCTATTCTTGATCACAGACATAGCCAAAAGTTATTGCAGTGGTCAGAGGGCTCTAAAATTCATGGACTTTTTGATCTCAAATATTTTTCTAAGAAAATGCTTGAAGACAAGATACTAGGATAGAAAATTTATCTAAAATTAAGTAGTGATTAAAGCAAAGTTTATGCAAAGTAAATACTATTTACCAGGATGGTAAGCTGTTTACTTTCAACTTCACATCTGTATTCTTGGAATATCAGCCTCAGAATTACATTGTACACATCGGAATTCTCTTCATTTTCTATTTTTATTTCCTATTTTAAAGTACAACAGCGGTCATCAAAAAATGCAGGCACAGTCTGTTAAAAATTGAATTTTTAATTAAATTTTTATTTCTTCTAAACACTATTGAAACATTATTAATCTAAAGCCAGGGGTCAACAGAGTATGAATGGAAGCTTAATTTCCTCTTCCCCCAGATATGAAATCCATCTGCAGAAAAAACATGTTTCTCTTTGACATGGTGTAGTGCTTCTATCAGGAAGAGATTGATAATCTTAATTACACAAAATGATGACTTTCTTTCTTCTTTCCTTTTAATGTTGTATATATATATATGAAATATAAGTGTTTACCACCCAGCATGGCTTCTACTCTCTACCTTGAAAATATCTCATGACTATATCAACAATCCTGAAACAAATATCACATGGGGAGAAGTTCAAAACTGACACCTAGAGAGGTTTGCCACACATCTCTGCAAATGATAATCTATCAAGGAATATTGTACAGAGTAGTTTTTCCCTGCCACCCAGGACCCACGGTGGCACCAGCCCCAATTAACACACCGAGACTCTGTATTTTATATAATGCTGTTGTCCAGGTAATAATTTCTTATAAGCTAGCTCTGTCTTGAGTATTAACCCATTTTTGTTAATCTAAGTATTTTTATGTGGTTTCATCTTACCAGGGAATGGGGCCAGCATTTTGTCCCCCCAGTCTCTCCATGCTGACTCCTCTTTAGTACTTCCTCTCTCCTCCTTGTCTCCTAGTCCCACCTATCTTGCTTTCCTATTGGCCCACAGTACTTTGTTCATTAACCAGTATAAAAAAAATATTTACAGAATGACATCTCCCATCAGGATATACTAGTGCCCTTTCTATAATATTCAATCATGTTTTCTGTGGCCTGTCCATACACACAGCTAAAATTATCCAGCATAGTGTTCTGCGGAGCAACTCTGCAGAAATACCATTTCTTGTTCCATGATTTGATTAGATATCCAAGTTAATATTACCTTTGACTCTCACACAAATGGAAATAACCATCAATGATTTAAAAGATTTAAAAGCCAGTTGTTTATTGCTGCTATTTCTTGCATTATTTAAAGTTAAAAAACACTGGGGGTTAGTGATAGAACATATTATCTCTTCAGCAGAGCCACAAAGGTAGTCCCTGGGTCTTTTCCCTACTAGGTTCTGAGTGATCCTGCACTCCAACAGAACAAAAAATCCATATACTTATCCATTAAATACATCATTGCAAACCTGACATAAAACTTCTGCAAATGAGTCTTATCCACACCAACTCCTGTAAAGTCTGTGGGACATGGGGAAACCATGTTCTCAGGCCAGAGGCATATGTTCCAAGGAACCTGGTCTTCCGGAGGACCCTAGCAGCCTGCCTCTGCCGGATGTTCCATTGTGCTGATCAAATTCTGTGGATTTGGGTTCTGTACCAAATTTTTCTTGATTATAGCTACAGTTAGTACAACAGGTCCTGGCCAAGTTTTGGTGGATAGTGAATAGTGAAAGGATAAAATTTCAGAAACTACTAAGGAAAAGACCCAGGGAGTTCACCAGGAGCATGGAAGAACAGCCTAGTAATTCCTACTACTATGGTTTATGGTAGAAAGCATTACTTACTCAGAGGACAATAGTGGGTGCCTCCAGTAAACAGGGAACTCCACAAAAACTCAGGACTACAAGCCCTCCTATGCTATATACAGGAGTATATGATGATCAGGGAAATAGATAGGTAAATATAGATGGAGAGAAAGAGTTATATTACATACTTAACTTTATGGAGCGATTAGCTAGGGCATGGCCTCCTTGGTGATTATTGACCAAAAGGGACCCAACTAGTTTAACAAGGCAGTGGCAAAATTATATGATCACCTCACCCAAAGATGGATAGAGGGTGCTTTACAGGAGAGGACAGGAGGGTGTAGGAACTGGAATTGACATGTAAAACAAGCTTGTTTCAAATTTAAATAAAAAACATTAAAAAAAAAAAAAAAGAAATACAGCCAAATTGTCCTGACTGGCCATATATTAAGCTTTACAACCTTGTGAATTTTTGCATAGGAGTCCTCTCAGCAGGATTCTAAGAATAAATTGGCCTCAGGTCTGAGGCTAATAACCACTGTCTGGAGGCCAGATGGTTCTCAGAGTATACTTCCTGCACTCTTCTTTTAGTTTCAAGATAAGTTGTCAACATGTAACCACTTATAAGATGTAACTATGTATACGCTGGCATGGGGTCAAATCTTTGATCCAAAATCTTGTGTATATATCTGGAGTAAATTTGCAGAAGATTCAAACTTCATCTCTGTGTGTTGTGTCTGTCTGTCACTCGTAGAATCTTTACCAACCTGAGAAGCGAAGCCCTCATTCTCCCATGGAGGTGACCACTGACTGGGTCAGTCTTTGGCAAGTCTTCAAGTTTTTGGCACAATTCAGTGGTAGAGTACCTTGGCTAGTATGTCCAGGCCCTGGGTTTCAGCCCTATTGCCTAATAAATAAATAAATGAATCTCTTAATTAAAACAAAACTTTTAAACATGTATTCAGTTCTCTTCTCCTCTTTTCAAAAACAGTGATCATTACTCAATAAGACACTTTATTACCTACTAATAGAGTACCCAAATGATCCACATCCATACAACAAAAGACATGTGCTCAACTATGTTCATAATATTTGTAATAGTAAGAACCTTGAAGCAACCTAGATGACCCTCAACTGAGGAATGACTAAAGAAGTTGTGGCACATCTCTGCAGAAAAAGATGATGGAATCTTGAAATATGCAGTCAAGTGGATGGCTCTTGAAGATATCATCCTAAATGAGTTAACCAAGTCACAAAAAGAGGAACATGGTATATACACGCTCATGTATGGATTTTAGACCTAGAGCAAAGATCACCAGCCTATAATTCACACCACCAGAGGAACTAGGATACAAGGTGTATTCTAAGAGGTTCATATAAAGTCCCTCACAGAAGGATATTGCAGTTAAATAAGGATAAGGATAAACAAATAGGCCAAATAGATATTTATTCAGGGAGAAAAAACTTACTACCTAGACAGATGAATACCAGCAAGTTCCACTGGATGCTCTCTTCTCTGCAACCAGCCAGCAAGAGAGCATCCCCCGGCTTCTACTCAGACCTCCTTCCACAGGTCACTTTTGCCCCTGGCTCCCCCAAAATGGGCGTGGTCAGTGCCACAGAAGGAGACAAAGTGAATATCCCACTACAATTCCCCTTTTAGTCTAAAGAGAAGATTTAGGCTTGATACAAAACTATATGCAAAACAGTGAATAACAAGTGTGCTCTAAGAAAAGGAAAATCAAGAACAAAACGACCTACATATCTAGTCCTAGGGTGAAGGCATAACAGAGTTTACAATAGAGTTGTCCTAAGCTGGAAAACTTAAGTCTAGTACCTGATATATCTAACTAGGAAGAGAGAATAATAGTTGTGATAGTTTAATTTTTAACATCATCAAGACCTGAGAAGGAAAATAACTATACTAGGGTAGGCAGGAAGTATGGATGGGCAACTTCCAAAAGGTGCAGTGAGGACAGAAACAGCAAGCTATCATTACAATCACCGTAGGGCTCACAGCAATGTTGGTACACCCTATTTTGGCTAAGGCCAAGAGAACTTGACAGACCACACAACAGCAAGGAGGTATAAAGGCTGTCTTACCCTGACTTGGCAAGGTCCAGCAGTCTTCTATATTTGTCTCCTGCAAACACATAGGACTGCATGTCCAAGTCAGTGGTCAATGTGGGGGCAGTTCTTTGCCCAAGAGGCCATTAGCTGAGGTGAGAATGAACTCCAGCAGGAGCAACAACAGTCAGGTTCCAACATATTTTCGGTAAAGTGCACAGTGCTGTCAGGAGCAACAGTGTCTCATGTCATCGGAGTACTATTATTAAAACATTTAAATGCCATGTTCTGGATGTCTATAAAGTTATTGAAGATTAAAAATCTATGACTGACTAATCTCATAGGTAAAGCAAATATGAGTGAAGATAATCTGTAATACTCAGGAACTTAGCTAAAAACTGATTCAATCTTCCATGAGTAAAGCAGGAACAAATACCTAAACAATATAACTATATACAAATACATACATATAAATCCCTAAAATAGAGGTAGAGTAGAAATGCCTAAAGCAGAGGTAGAACTACAAAGGGCAGCATGATAAAAAGTCCAAAATGTATCAATATACAAAATGTCTTGAATACAAGAAAAGTATACATACATAGAATATGGCAAGAATAAATGTGCATAAGTTGTATCTATATACAAAATGTCTTGAACATAAGTTAAAGTGTACATAGATAGAATATGGTAAGAATAATATGCATAAAACATAGTTAGTGGAAAGATTTCACACAATATAACAAAATATAAAGTAAATTTTACATACCTTACAACATATAAGAATATATAACAATGTAAGCTATAAAACACTATTATCTCATTCTTAATAATTCATAAGAAAATAGGCTAATCTACCTATATTGCATCTAAACCATACCTTTCCCAGCCATACCCTATTCCTGTATAAAAGATAAACCAGAGTATAAGCATCACCTTCCATACCCAACCCTAAATAACTAAAACCACCTCAAAGAAGATGACTATTATCCCCAAATTCTAAGGTTAGAGAAAGGAGGTGTCGTTATCTTAAGGTTACTTCTTGCTGAAATGCTCCATGGGATCCTGTAGGAAGATAAGTTTTAGCAACCAAATTTCTCAACAGAACTGTCTGTGACATGTGTAGCTAGTCACTGTGTGGCAGAAAATGCTTGACTGTAGCTCTATTTGAAACTCTGGCCAGGGTGTAATAAGAAGGTGCACAATTACAGCTAGCTAGTCTTGAGTTGTCTAGAGCAAAACAGTCTCAAACTGGTTTTAGGGTGATGTTTGTAGTCCAGATGCATCTGGTTGAGTCAACTGGAAACAATGACGTGTTTCTGTGTTTGGGTGTCTTGGTTCCTCCTGCCTATTTATGGAGCATTTCTTTTAAAGTATGATTGGATCTCTCAGTATCAGACTGAAGATTTTCTAAAGTCTGAAATCTATTTGTTTCTTTGAGAGTCTGAACTTCTTGAATCAAATAACTTTCTAGAGACTTCATTGCATCAGTCAGTTTCTTACTTTCTCCAACTACAAATGATTCCATGTTTTTAATATTCTCATCCTTAGATATTATCTGAATGGCATGTAAACTGCCTTCCAGAAACAATGTTCTATCTGCTAGCTTGCCATTATCCTCAGACATGAAAGAGATTTTATCATCTAGTCTTTCTATGGGATGTTCCATATTTTTAAACTTATTAGTAGCTTCCTCCAACCAGGAACGAGTTATTTCTGCTAGCATGTTAATGCATTGCATTGTTTATGTTCTTGTTATTGAGGCAACGGACATGAAACAAATTCTGTTTTCTACTTGGTCATTTTTATGTTCCATGTTTTGTATTTTACCTGTCAGCTCTCTATTGTCATCTTCAATATTTTGAATCTTTGCTACCAAGTCTCCTATGGTTTGTACAAGTTCCTTATTGTTTGCTGTAATCTCAAACCATTTCTTTAACAATATCATGTTAATGATGAAACCCATTGCTATTATAAAATAAATGTACATATTGGTCCAATCATAATTTTCTTCTGCTAAAATTCCTTCTATATATGAAGTAAAAGAATTCCTAAAATCCTGCATTGTAAAATTATCTGCCATAGGTATGGAACAATTGATCTCAGATATTATATCAGATTAAATTGCAAGGGATGTTAAATTTACCTTAGGTGTAATTCTGCTGTTCTTGAAATTTGATGCTTTTAGTTGTAAATCTCAGCTTGTGGTAGTTACGCCTGGAGGTGTACCACCAAATAGTGTCCAGCAGTGTACTGCCAAATAGCTTGAGGCAACAGATGCTATCCTCTCTGCGACCCAACAGCAAGAGAGCATCCCCTGTCTCCTCCTCAGACCACCTTCCTCAGATCACTTCTGTGGATCCACCCCCAATGGATGTGGTAGTGCCACAGAAGGAGACAAAGTGAATATCCCAGTACAGAAGGAGGAAGTGAAAAGTCCCCCAGAGCACATGTGAAGGGGGGGGTTGTCAGTGAATGAAGAGAGAAGTAGGAGAAAGAGAAGTGGAGGAGAAGAAAGCACATGCATATAGGAAGATTGAGTCAGAGTAGGAATAGAAGACAGAACAGAGAGAGATAGAGTGAGAGTGAGAAGAAATGTAAAGAGAGAGAGACAGAGAAGGAGAGAGAGAATGAACATAAAAGAGGGAGCCATTATTGGTTTGAAGAGAAAACTGAACCTATACAAAGGTCTAGAGACCTACAAGAATCCCGCCAACTAACAATTTAAGCAACCGTGGAAAGGCTACCATAAATTCCCTTCCCAGATAATGAGATCAACAACTAACTTATCCACCATCATGGAGCCCTCATATAGTATCTGTGGGAAACAGAAGCAGACACTCATAACGAAACACTGAGTTGAACTAGAATCCAGATGCAGAGGGAGAGGACAAGGCCAGAAGGACTGAGCAGTCTAAGGGAACTCAGACAGTGGAACAAGGATGTATTCCTGGTGCACAATAGGACCTTGCAGGTACATCCCCCATGGAGGGATACTGCCTTAACCTAGAGACAGGAGAGAAGTCCTGGTCCCTACTTTCAATGACTTGACAGATTTTCATGACTCCACCTGTATGACATTGTTGTACATGTGGAATTTGGGTGGGGAGGTGTGATGGGAGGGTGGTCAGGGTGCATGTGAGGGGGCAGACAGGGACAGAGGGAGGGAAGGAGGGAGGGAGAGTGAACTGGGACCGACATTTAAAATAAATAATAATAATAATAATAAAAAGAACAATCAACTGGCACTAGAAAACACTGGGCACAGTATCTGAGGAACACACCAAAACAAACGATGCATGGCATACAATTACGAGTAAAATTTCATCAAAATAAAAAAAAAATCAAAGAAGATTGCAGTGAAAACTTAGCTTGCTTCATACATGATTCTTGCAATATGAAATGTTTCAGCAGAACAATTCTATTGGAGACTTAAAAAGTACCCATTCCTAATGGTAAATAACTAAATGTGTGAAAGGAAATTTACAGTAACACAACAGACAACAGCAAATTAAATGGAGGGAAACTCAAAGCAATCCCACTGAAATCAGGAATAAGACTAGGCTGTGCACTCTCTATGTGTCTGTTCAACATAGTACTCAAACTTCTAAATACACCAAGAAGACAAAAAAAAAAAAAAAAGACATCAAAGGCACACAAAGTGGAAAAGAAGGGAAACACTAATTGCTGATGGCATGATAGTAATGATAGTATACATAAGTGACACCAAAAATTCTTACAGAGAGCTTCTACAACTGGTAAACACCTTCAGTAATGTAGCAAAAAACAAGATTAACTAAAGAAAAATCAGTAGCCATTCTATATACAGATGAAAAACAGGCTGAGAAGGAAATCAGGGAAAACTCACTAATTCACAGTAGCCGCAAATAATATAAAATATTTTGGGATAACTCTAACCAAACAAGTGAAGATGGATATAACAAGAACTTCAAGTCTTTAAAGGAAGAAATTACAGAAGATATCAGAAAATGGAAAGATCTCCCATGCTCTTGAATAAGCAGTGTCAACACAGTGAAAATGGCAATACTACCAAAAGTAACCTACAGATTCAACGTAATCTCCATCAAAATCCCTGCAAAATTCTTCACAGAACTTGATTGAATAATACCCAACTTCATGTGGGGAAAAAAAAATGGGAGAGCCAAAGCAATCCTGTACAATAAAGGATCTTCTGAGGGCATCACCGTCCCTGATTTCTAGCTCTACTACAGAGCTATAGTGATGAAAAAAGCTTGGCATCAGCATAAAAACAGACAGGTGAACCAATGGAATCGAATCCAAGAGCCTGATATCTACCTACATGCCTATGGACACATACATTTGACAAAGAAACTAAATATATAAAATGGAAGAAGGAAAACATACTCCATAGATAATGCTGCTATACCTAGCATGTGCAAGAATTCAAATAGAAACATAGCTATTGCCATGCACAAAACTCAAGTCCAAATGGATCAAAGACCTCAATATAAATCCATCCATACTGAACCTTATAGAAGAGAAAGTGAGACATACATTTGAATACAATGTCACAGGAGATCAGTTCATAAATAGACCACCAGTAAATCAAACTCTGAGATCAACAGTTACTAAACAGGACCTCCAGAAACTAAGCTTCTGTAAAGCCAAGAACACAATCAATCAGACAAAACGGCTCCCTAGATAATGGGAAAAATCTTCACCACCTCCACATTTGACAAAGGGCTGATCTCCAAAATAGGAACTTAAGAAACTAGAAATTAAATAACCAAATAATCCAATTAATAAAAATAGTAAAGATCTGATCAAAAAATTCTCAACCAAACAATCTCAAATGCCAGAAAGACACTAAAGGAAATGCTCAACATCCTTAGTCATCAATGAAATGCAAATCAAAACCACTCTGAGATTCCATCTTATACAGATCAGAATGGCTAAGATAAAAACCACCAAAAACTGCTCTAGTTATTATATCTCAGTTTTAAGTTGTAAATCCTGAATTTCCTGTTCAAGTGTATGCTTTTACTTTTCTACCAGTTTGAGGATATCAATTTCTTTTTTAAGCTCATTAATCTGCAGAGTCATTTGTTCAGACTTCAAATCAATATGTGACAGCTGTAAATCTCTTAACTCAGAAATTTCTAATGTTAGTTGAATCTGTTTACTTATCAAGTTTTCATTTTCACACTGCATCTTCTTACTGATTTCAATTTCTAAATCATCTATTTGATGCTTGTGGTGAATGTCCAACTTATCTTTATATTTTTCAATATATATTCAAAATTCAATGTTGAGATCTTCTTTTAACTTAGCAAGTTCTTCTTCATAACTGGAGAAGACTTGACTTCATAACTGCTCCAGTCTGATTTCTTGGAATTTTGACATCCTGTTTACTATCTCATTCTTTTCTAGTTCTAGCATTTCAAGTTTCATTTCACAATTTCTAATTTCTGATTCATGTTAAACTCAAGCTCCTTCTGGTTTTCATACACAGCAACGACCTCAGCTTTCAATTCTTCCACTGTCTGTTGGTATTTACATGAACCATTTAGTTTTCTTTCCTGTTGTTCTATTTTTCCTCAAATATATCAATCTGCTGTCTTAAAATGTTGACTTCTTCTAAAAGATAATTAAACTGACATTGAAGTGCATGCTTTTCTCTCTGAACTATGTAAAGCTCTTTGCTGATTCTCTCCTTTTGAGAAAGAGTTTCTCGCAATTTTATATTCTGTCCATTTAACATCACATTCCATAACTCACGTTCCTTTTTTATGCTCTGTATACGTATTGCACATATTGACCATAATATGTGCATACAATATTAAAATAGACTCTATTTCACCTTTATGATGGGATTTAAGATGATCTATCTGAGATTTGTGTTGTTTTATTAATTCTTCTTTCATGTGCATTACTTCCCTTCCATACATTTCATCTATCTCCACTTGGAGGTTGTCTAATTTCCTCTTTGTAGCTCACTGGGTGTGCCCTTGTCAGTTTCATTAACTTGGTAACATCTCTTCTGAAGGTCTCCAGCTGTCTCCTTGAAGTGTTCAATTTCTTTTCTTTTCTTTCTTTTTTTTTCTTTTTGGCTCTTGGCCAACAGTTCTTTATTCATTAACCAATAAGATAAACATATTTACAAAATGATATCTCCCATCATCTCCTATTTTCTGTCTAAAATAAAAAGAAGGGTTTTAACCTTACCATAGAAAAATGTATAACAAAACAGTTATCAAATAAGAACAGTTAACAATATTTAGTCTATTAACATTTAGCCAGATTTAAAGAAAATATTTCATCATCTATACTATCTTTGTAAGTGTGAAATACTATATGTAACTTATTTTTAATCCTAACTAAAGAAAACTATAATCATAACTATCTGTCTTGAACTTCTTCAAAAACCAAACGAGGATAATATATAAACTCTAGAAATGACAGAGAGAGCTTGGTCAGTCACCCAAAGGTTTTCTGTAATGTTCCGTCTTCAGACTGTAGGCCAAAGTGTATCTGGCAGACTCCTCAGCAAAGCAGGAAACTTTCAACTGTCCACCTGTATTGGCCGTTTGTCAGTCACTTTTCTCTTTGTCCTGTAGAATGTCTGGCAGACTCTGCCATGAAGCAAGAACCCTGTAGCAATGCCCATCTTGTATCAGCAGTCACTTTCCTGTGAGTCCTGCATGTCTAGTTTATACAGCATAAAGTCCAGCAATCCAGATAAGAGCAGTATCTTGCCCAAATGGCTAGTCTTGCCATATTGAAAGCAAATTACATAATGTGTTTCTTCAAGTTCCATTTTCCTTTCTTATGTAGGTGGTGTTGCCAGGAGCAGTTGTGCCTCACTGTTAAGAAAAACCCAAAACCATTTTAAATGCCATATTCTGTAGGTCTTTGAAAGGTTTGAAGAATGCCTATCCATCTCAAATACATCTCTGTGTATCTTGATAACCTAAATAACTTAACTCTAAGTTTTGACTATCACAGGTAACTATCTATAATCTGTATTAAATTATACATTACATTTTTAAATGAGCTATATAAACACAATACCTAAACCAGAAGAGAAATATACACATCACAAAATTGACCTTAAATTGTATCAATAAATGAAAATCCATTTTAAACAAAGTATTTATCTCTATACCATAATCCCTATTTTACCTTTAAAAGAATTATTTTTGATCATTAACCATTTATAACCAAGCCTATTTAAATGACAACAAACATTTATAAACAATATTTGGGAATTTGGGCGTCGTTCATTCCAAACTGCTTCCTGCTAATAGGGAGCACTATCAAGGGTGATCCGAAGGACATGCAGAAATCCTGTCTGTAATCTGTAAGGTTTCCTTGTCCCAACTATTTTGAATGTTGGATAACCTGGGATGGGACTCTGTTTCAGGGAGTCTTGCTTTGTCAAACCAAATTAGTCTAGAAAGAATCCTCAGCTTTTCATTTTCTGTGGAAACAAAATTAGAAATACTTTTCCCCAGTAACTTATCCTTAGACTTAAATTTTTAAGTCAAAGCATTTTTTTTCAATGTGATAAATTTTATTTTCTCAGAGGAGGCTTATATAGGGCCATGAGCAGGGTGTGAGCAGGGTTTGAGTGTAGCCAGGGCATGGGCACTGGCACATAGGCAGAGTGAGGTCAGTAGAAGGAATGCCCTTAATTGTTTAGCTAACCTGTAATTGGCTGTAATTTGCAAAGGAGAAATAGCCCTGAGCTGGATATCTCTTTAGGTGGCTGTTAAACTGCAGCAGGAGAGAGAGAGCCCTGAGCTATTCTTTAACTGGCTGTGAGACTACAAGCCTGTACCTTGGAACATTCTGCTGAAAATTCTGTTTATTTCTTTAACAGTCAGTAATTTTCTGCCTGAGAGATGTGAGGTTGTGAGGATGGTGATGGTCCTTAACAATACTAGGCATGGCATGACTCACTGTGACACTGGTGTCCACTTGCTGTGGCTGGCTGCTCTATAGGAGACACTGACTTCTAGGCTAAAGAATTTTAGACTAATATACAAATATTCTCTACTTGTAATTGCATTGATTTATAGCTATGTCTATTCTACCTTCCCCCTAAAAAGGAGTTAAGACTATGTACGTTAATAGATTAGCATTAAAAGGGAGCTTATTATATTAAAGAGATTTTGATATTTTAAGCTGTGGATGCTGACATGTGGAATAACATATTTAGTTAGTAAAGAAAAATGGTGTGCTTAAGGAAATGCAGAAATCTGGGAAATACATTTGGTATTTGGTATTTGGTATTTCAGTGCTTTACTGTTTTGTATGTGAGCCTCAGTATATAATTTATTTCTCTGGCTTAATTTGTTGATTTGTAAAATGAACTATTGTGTCATAAAATTTGAAATATATCAGTGTAGACTGAATATAATGTAGTAAAAACTTAAATTCAACAGAAAACAAATCTATAGTGATTAAACCGGTCTGAACCTGATTGAACTAGCTTGAACAGGATAAAAGCAGTAAACTGGATAGAACCGAGTTAAAACTGTCTGAATCAGTCTCAAACTAATCAAACGAGTCTGAACCAGATTGAACCAGTTTAAACAGGTCTGCACCAGAATGAACCAGATCCAGCTGGTCTGAAATTGATCAAACAGGTCTGTACCAGTCTGAACTCGATCAAAAACGTCTAAGCCAGTCTGAAACAGAAAGACCCAGTTTGATCTGGTCTAAACCGGTCTGAACTGGATAGAATGGGTGCGAACAATATAGAACCTGACAAAACAGGTCTGTAATGGTCTGAACCGGATTGGGACCCATCTGAACCTGTCTAAACCTGTCTGAAGTGGTTTGAACCGGATAGAGCCGGTCTAAACCTGTCCGAACCGGACAGACTCAGTTTGATCCAGTTTAACCCTGCCTGAACTAGATATAACACGTCTGAACTGGTCTGAAACTGTCTAAACCAGTTTGAACTAGTTTGACCAGGATAGAACCAGATTGAACCGGTCTGAACAGAACAAACCTTCTGAACCAGTCCAAACAGGATTAACCACATCTGAACTGGATAGAACCGGTCTGAACCAGATTGAACCAGTCTGAACTGGATTTTTAAAATATATAAATTGAATTAATATAGCAGTATTCTTTTAACACTTGTCGTTATTTGCTCAGCAGTCAAACATTTTAAAGATAAAAAAACAGCATAAAATCCAAAGTTCCTCTGGGCTTCCCATTTTTAAGTGGCTTTTTTATTACTCTATTTCTTCTACTTCCATTTTTCAATTTTTTGAGACAGGGTTTCTCTGTGTAACTTTGATCTCTCCTGAAATTAACTCTGTATACCAGTTTTATTTTGTAATCACAGAGATCTGCTTGCCTCTGTCTCCCAAGTACTGGCATTAAAGTTGTGTGCCACCACACCCAGTTACTCTAATACTTTTTTTTTTGACATTTAGAAGCATGTTTTATTTATTGTTTAGAGTAAAACTTCTAATCGTTTCACTCTACTCTCCAGTATCAAACATTTCTTTCTTATTTTAATTAATTATTTTTTTTTTATTTTACATGTCTATCCGAGTTCCCTCTCCCTCCGTCCCTCCCTCCTACTCTGTCAGCTCCCTCACAGGCACCTTGACAACCCATCCCTCACATCCACCCACCACAATTCCACATGTAGGGCAATGGCATACAGGTGAGGTCATATAAATCTGTCAAGACATTTGAAGTAGGGACTAGGACTTCTTTCAAGTCTCTAGATTGAGGCAGTATTCCTACATGGGGGATTTTTCCCCAAGGTCCTTTTGTATACCAGGAATACATCCTGGTTCCACTGTCTGAGGTCACTTAGACTGCTCTGTCCTTCTAGTTGAGACCCATATGCAGTGGGGCCTGAGTCAGTCCCATGCTGCATTCCCAGCTATAAGTCTGGGAGCCTGCTAGCTTCTCCTTGTACAGGTCAGCTATCTCTGTGTGTTTCTGCAACCTGGTTTTGTCCTCTCCCACTGCATCTGAGTTCTAGTTCGACTCAGTGTTTCATTATGGGTGTATGTTTCTGTTTCCAACAGGTATTAGATCAGGGCTCCATGGATAAATTAGTTGTTGATCTTACTATCCTGGAAGGGCATTTATAGTACCCTTTCCAGGGATGCTCAACTTGTTAGTTGGAGGCAGTCTTGCAGGTCTCTAGACCTTTCTTTACTCCCTTAAGGTTCAGTTTTCTCTTCTAACCAATATTAGCTCCCTCTTTTATGTTCTCTCTCTCTCTCTCTCTCTCTCTCTCTCTCTCTTTCTGTTTCTCTCTCTCCTGTCTTCTATCCCTACCCTCACTCAATCTTCCTAGTCTCCTCCCCATCTTTTTCTCCTACTTCTCTCTCCATTCACTGCTCCCACACTTCTCCTATGCTCTGGGTGACTTGACCCTTACACCTTCTGTGAGGGACTTTATATGAATCTCATAGAGTACACCTTGTATCCTAGTTACTCTGGTGGAATGAATTATGGCTGGTGATCCTTTGCTCTAGGTCTAAATTCCATATTTGTGTGAGTACATACCATGTTCCTCTTTTTGTGACAGGGTTATCTCATTCAGGATGGTTTCTTCAAGTGCCACCCACTTGCCTGTGAATTTCAAGATTCCATTATTTTTTTCTGCTGAGTAGTATTCCATTGTGTAGATGTGCCACAATTTCTTTATACATTTTTCACTTGAGGGGCATCTAGATGGTTTCCAGGTTCTAGCTATTACAAACAATACTTCTATGAACATAGTTGAACAGATATCTTTGTTGCATTGATGTGGATCATTTGGGTATATGCCTAAAAGGGGTATTGCCAAGTCCTGTGGTACACTAATTCCCATTTTCCTGAGGAACCGCCATACAGATCTCCAAAATGACTGTATGATTTTGCACTCACCAGCAGTGGAGGAGTGTTCCCCTTTCTCCACGACCTCTCCAGCATGAGTTGTCATTTGTGTTTCTAATTTTAGCCATTCTGATAGGAGTAAGATGGTATCTCAGAGTTGTTTTGATTTGTATATCCCTGGTAGCTAAGGACATTCAGTAATTTCTTAAGAGTCTTTCAGCCTTTTTGATTTCCTCTATTGAGTATTCTTTCTTCAGTTCTGTTTCCGATTTTTTAATAGGGTTTTTTGGTGTTTTGTTGACTAGTTTCTTGAGTTCTTTGTAAACTTTGGAGCTCACCCCTTTGTCAGATATAGGGCTGGTGAAAATCTTTTTCCATTCTTTGGGCTGCCATTTGTTTTTGACCACTGTGTCCTTTGCCTTATAGAAGTTTCTAAGTTTGAAGAGGTCCCATTTATTAATTGTTGATATCAGTGTCTGTGCTCCTGGAAGTATGTTCTGGAAGCAGCCTCCTATACCAATTTGTTCACGGGTAACTCCTTCTTTCACTTTTCAGAGGATCAGTGTGGCTGGATTCATGTTGAGGTCTTTGATCCATTTGGACTTGAATTTTGTGCTTGTTGAACCCATGGGTCTATCTGCAGTCTTCTACACAACTTTATCCAATTGTGCCAGCACCAATTGTTGAAGATTCTTTCCTCCCCACATTGTATTCTTTTAGCTGTTTTGTCAAAAATCAGGTGTTCATAGAGGTATGGGTTCATATCACGATTTTTATTGCATTCCATTGGTGTACCTGTCTATTTTTTTTTTTTTTTTTTGTGAATACCAGGCTGTTTTCAGAACTTTAGCTCTGTAATAGAGCTTAAAGTCAAGGATAGTGATGCCTCTTCAATTCTTTTATTGTACTGAGTTGTTTGGCTATCCTGGCTGGGTCTTTTGTTTTCCCATATAAATTTTATTATTATCCTTTCAAGGTCAGTGAAGAATTGTGGTGGGATTTTAATGGGGATTGCATAGAATCTGTAGATTGCTTTTGGTAAGATTGCCATTTTTATTATATTTATCCTACCTATACAAGAACATGGTAGATTTTTCCATTTTCTGGTATCTACTTTAATTTCTTACTTTAGAGCTACAAAGTTGTTATTATATAGGTCTTTTACTTGTTTGGTAAGTGTTACACCAAGATAAGTTATGTTGGTAAAAGATGATGTCTCTCTGATTTCTTTCTCAGCCTCTTTGTCAGCTGAATAAAGTAAGGTACTGATTTTTCTTTTGAGTTTATCTTGTATCCCGCTAGAGGGCTGAAGTTGTTTATCAGCATAGGAGTTCCATGATAGAATATCTTTAGCTAGAACTTCAAGTACAACATTGAAGACATATGGAGAGGGAAGGCAGCTTTGTCTTGTTCCTGATTTTAAAGGAATCACCTTAAGCTTCTCTCCATTCACTTTGATGTTGGTTGTTGGTTTGCTATATATTGCTCTTATTATGTTTAGGTATGTTCCTGTTATCCCTGACCTCTCCAAGACCTTTATCATGAATTTTGTCGAAGGCTTTTTCTGCATCTAGTGAGATAATCATATGGTTTTTCTTTTTCTCTTTGTTTATATGGTGGGTCATGTTGATAGATTTTCGCATGTTAAACCATCCCTGCATTCCAGGGATGAAGCCTACTTGGTCACGGTGGATGATTTCTCTGATGTATCCTTGAATTCGGTTTGCCAGTATTTTATTGAGTATTTTTGCATCGATGTTCATCAGGGATATTGATCTGTAGTTTTCTTTCTTAGTTGTGTCTTTGTGAGGCTTGGGTACCAAGGTTATTGTGGCCTATTAGAAAAAGTATGGCAATGAACCTTATGTTTCTATTGTGTTGAACAATTTGAAGAGTATTGGTATTAATTCTTCCTTGAATGTCTGGTAGAATTCTGCACTGAAGCCATCTGGCCCTGGACATTGTTTGGTTGGAAGGCTTTCGATGACTGCTTCTATTTCATTGCGGGTTATAGGTCTATTTAAGTTGTTTGTCTGTTCTTGATTTAATTTTGGTAAGTGGTAGTTCTCCAAAAATTTGTTCATTTCCTTTGAATTTTCAATTTTTGTGGAATACAGGTTTTCAAAGTGTCACCTGAAAATTGTCTGGATTTCCTATGTGTCCACTGTTATGTTCATTTCTGATTTTCTTAATTTGCATGCTCTCTCTCTCTGCTTTTTCATTAGTTTGGATAAAGGTGTGTCTATCTTCTTGATTTTTCTCAAAAAACCAACTCTTTGTTACATTGATTTTTTTTTTTATTGTTTTCCTGGTTTCTATTTTGTTGATTTCTGCCCTCTAATTGAGGTGTGTACTCCTCCAGAGTGAGTTTGATTCTTTTTGTTCTAAGTCTTTCAGTTGTACTATTAATTCTGTAATGTGACTATTCTTTGTTTTATTCATATGGGCACTTAGTGCAATGAACTTTCCTAGTAACACTGCTTTCAAGGTGTCCCATAAGTTCGGGTATGTTGAGTCCCCATTCTCATAAGAAAGTCCTTAATTTCTTTCTTTATGTCTTCTTGACCCAGGAGTGGTGCAATTGCACATTATTCAGTTTCCATGAGTTTGTAGGGTTTCTGCAATTTGTGTTGTTGTTGAATTCCAATTTTAAAGCATGTTTGTCTGATAACATACAGGGGACTATTCCAATTGTCTTGTATCTGTTGAGGTTTGTTATGTCACCTAGTATGTGGTCGATTTTAGAGAAGGTTTCATGTGGAGCAGAGAAGAAGTTATATTCTTTTCGATTTGGATGGAATATTCTATAGATGTCTGTTAAATCCAATTGTGACATAAGTTTAGTTAGTTCTTTTGTTTCTTTGTTTTTTTTTTTTTTTCTGCCTGGTTGTCCTGTCTAGTGGTGGGAATGCTGTGTTGAAGTCTCTCACTATAAGTGTGTGAGGTTTTATGTGATCTTTGAGTTTTAGTAGCATTTCTTTTAGGAATGTAGGTGCTTTTGTATTTGGGCATAGATGTTCAGAATTAAGACTTTGTGATGATGGATTTCTCCTGCAATAAATACAAAATGACCATCTTCATCTCTTTTGATTACTTTTGTTTTGAAGTCTAACTTGTTAGATTTTAGGATAGCAACACCGGCTTGTTTCTTGGGTCCATTTGATTGGAAGATGTTTCCCCAGCCCTTTACCCTGAGGTAATGTCTATCTTTGAAGCTTAGATGTGTTTCTTGTATGCAGCAGAAGGATGGATTCTGTCTTTGTATCCATTCTGTTAGCCCAAGTCTTTTTATAGGTGAGTTAATACCATTAATGTTGAGCGTGAGTAAGGACCATTGATGGTGATGCTTGTTTGTTTTAGATTTGATGTTGGCAGTGGTATTGTGAATATATTTTTCCTGTATTACCCATGGTTTCTGGTGTTGTGAGATTATCTGTTGCCTAAGTCTTTTGTGGTTATAGTTAACTTCCTTGGGTTGGAGTTTTCCTACCAAAACTTTTTGTAGTGCGGGATTTGTAGATACGTATTGGAAAAATCTGGCTTTGTTATTAAATATCTTGTTTTCTCCATCTATAGTGATTGAGAGTTTTGCTGGGTATTGTAGCCTGGGCTGGCATTTGTGGACTCTTAGTACTTGTAGAACATCTGTCCAGGACCTTCTGGTCTTGAGGGTTTCCATGGAGAATCAGGTGTAATTTTGATAGGTCTGCCTTTATATGTTACCTGTCCTTTTTCCTTCACTGCCCTTAATATGTTTCTTTATTCTTTATGTTAGGTTTTTGATTATTTTATATCAAGGGGTCTTTTTTTTTTTTTTTTTTTTTTTTTGGTCTAGCCTGTTTGGTGTTCAGTATGCTTCTTGTACTTTCATGGGCATGTCCTTCTTCAGATTGGGAAAATTTTCCTTGATGATTTTGTTGAATATATTTTTGTCACATTTGAGGTGGGTTTCCTCACCTTCCTCTATGCCTATTATTCTTAGGTTTGGCCTTTTCACAGTGTTCCACATTTCCTGGATGTTTTTTGTTGGATTTATGATTTTCTTTGGTTGACAGTCAATGAATCTATTTCCTCTAGTTAATCTTCCATGCCTGATATTCTCTCTGCCATCTCTTGAATTCTGTGGGTTTTGCTTGTGTCTGCAGTCTCTGATCATTTGTCTTATTTTTATATTTCCAGCATACCTTCAGTTTGTGTTGTCTTTATTTTCTCTATTTCAGTTTTCAAGTCTTGAAGTGTTTCCTTCACCTGCTTAATTGTTTTTTCTTTGCTTTCTGTACTTTCTTTACTTTTCTTAAGAAATTTGTTCATCTCTTCCACTTTTTTGTTTGTTTTTTCTTTCATTTCTTTAAGGGATTTTCTCACATCTTCTTTGAGGGTCTCTATCATTTTTATGATGATAATTTTTAATTCATTCCCTTCTCATTCATCTGCCTTGTTGTGTTCTGTTCTAATTGGTGTAGATTCCCTAGATTCTGGTGGTGTCACACTTGTCTTTCTGTTGTTAGGTATTTTCTTGTATTGCCATCTTCTCATAGCTTCTTCCAGTGGTGTTGGTGGGATCTTTCCCTCTCTCTATGGTAGTTCCCCGGTGGGCTTAGGTGGGTCAGAGATTCTATGTCTGTAGCTCTGGGTGGTCCAAACTCTCTAGGACATCTCTGCACAGGCAGGGGCCTAGTGATGGAGGTCAGTGATTAGGCTCCATTAGAAGACTGGTGATGGGAGTCAAAGATCTCGAAGGCTGGGATTCTGGATATTCCTTGTGCCTATAAGCAGATTTAGCCTGGCCCTGGCATTCTCCAGCTGAGGCCTCTTTAGCAGAGTCCCTGTAATGGGGTTCCAGGATCCTGCTTGGAGGTACTCAGAGTGGTCCCATTGAGATAGGAGGATCTCCAGGAGGGGCCCAGAACTCCAGTAGATGACTGGCAGTGGGGGTCAGAGACCAGGCAGGTGGAAATCACGGGTGTTCCCGCATGGATATGCAGGTCTTATGTATTCAGAGTTACTCCTGGAAGTTCCCCAATGTTGCCTGGATTGTTGGCTCCATCCTCTGACCCAGTGCTCAACCAGAGTGGTGTGACAATGGGCAGGGTAAGGCACAGGATTGTGGGAGGGCAGGCTCTCAGTTGGGGTGGGTGAGGGTGTATCAGAGCTCGAAGAGCACTCTCGATGGGGACAGGACACAGGGGCAGGGCTATCTGGGGCCAACCCAGGGAATACCTGAGGAAGGGTGTAGGGTAGAGTCCACCCTAATTGGTCCCAGACTCACCTCTATCCAAGGCCTGGCAATGGAAGACAAAGGCTGGGCTGATACTCTGAAGTGTTTAATTTCTAAAACACAGTCTTTCTCCAGTTTTAAGCTTTGGGTCTCTTGGTCCTTTCTTGTGAGCTATTCTTTTAAGTTTCCCACTAATTTCTCAGCAGTTTCTAACTGCAGAGCACCATACTTCTCTTTTTTCAGCCTTTCTTTCTTGCAATACCACAATGAGGGCCTGCTTTTCTTGTATTTTACAAGCATTTTCTAACTTTTTTACCTCCTTCTTTACAGAGGAAAAAAAAAGGAAAGTAAAACAACTTCTGATAACTTTGTTGCTTAACTTATCAAAGATTTAACAAAAGACAGATGAAGGTCATATTTTTACATCATTCTAAAAAGTAGCTGTTGTGCCCAACCCTCAATCATTTCCATGATAAGACACTCAAGAGCAAACAAGAGTTCTATAGCAGTTCAGACCTTCTTAGAAAGAAATACTGAATTACATTTGCTGTGATTAAAATTTTAATTGAGGTAGCTAGGGACAATCTGGAAGAAGATGAAAGAAAATAAGAATTATATATTGTATGAAAATTTTTAAAATAATTAAAAAAAGAAACACATTTTAAAATTTAAAAAAAATCCACTCTATTTTGCTTAGCATGTGTGAGATCCTGGGTTCTATTCCCACCACTATCAAAAAAGAAAAAAGAAAAAAAGAAAAAAAAATTAAGGAAATTTAAAGACTGCAAGGCTGATGAGATGGCTCTGATGACCTGAATTCACTCACCAGACAGTAAATAATTGTGAAGAAGAACCCACTGGATCTGTGCTAGACCTTTATATCTTCATTTTTTTTTTCTCATTTGGGCTCTGTATTGTTAGAGACAACCAGAGATTTGCACAGATCCTTTAAGAGAGTTTTCCTGACTCAGCATAGCAGCAAAAAACTGTAAGTCTTTTAAAGAGCTCTGCTAACAACTGAATGGAGTTTATGAGAGCTGGCAATGACACTGACCATATATCATGCCAGCATCATGCTGCTGAAGGGTAACATAGACCAAGGCTATGAGCACAGCTCTCAGTTCTGTTGGTAAACGTACCCCTTCCATCTTTGATAGACCTCAGCTAATATAGCTCTGGCTTTCATTTGACCCATGTTGTTTAGCAGATAAAAGAGGCATGGCCAGAAAAAAGATAAAGATTCACAGTAAAGATAGATTCAGACTGAGAAGGACCTCCAAATGTTCACACTGTACTTTAAAATATACATAAGCTTTGGAGAGAAAAAGAAACAGAATAAAATGTTTTGAAAAATAATAAAAAGAAAAAGAGTAGCTGGGTGTGGAGGCACACACTTTAAATTCCAGCTCTGAGGAGGCAGAGGCAAACAGATCTCTGTGATTTCAAAACAAATCTGGTATAGAGAGTTAAATCCAGGACAGATAAAAGTTAACCAGAGAAACCCTGTCTCAATAAATAAAAAATAGAAACAGAAGAAATGCAATAATAAAAAAGCCACATAAGAATGGAAAGCACAAAAAGAGTGTGGATACTGTATGCTATTGTGTTGCCTTTGTATTGTTGGACTGCTGAGGAAATAGGAACAACTGTTCAAAAGAAATGCCGCTGTATTAATCCAATTTATATATTTTAAAAATGCTTTGACTCCAAAATTTAAGTACAAAACAGGTTACTGGGGAAAAGGAGTTCTATTTTTGTTTCCATAGAAAATGAAAAGCTGTGGAATCCTTCCAGACTAACATGGTTTGATCAAGCAAGACCCTCTGAAGTAATGTCCCAGATGATCCAACATTCAAAACAGCTGGGACAAGCAACTTTACAGACCACTTCAGCCAGGATTTCTGTGTCTTCTTAGGATCCCCATGACAGCACCCCTACCAGCAGGAAGCAGTTTGTGAAGAACGACACCCAAATTCCCAAATACTGTTTATAAATATTTGTTTTCATTTAAATGTGCTTGGTTTTAAATGGCTAATAATCACAAACACTCTCTTTTTAATGGTAAAATGGGAATCATAATATAGAAATATATACTTTGTTTTTGAATGGATTTTCATTTAGTGATAGAAATTTAAGGTCAATTTCTCCTTTTGTTTAGGTATTGTGTTTATATAGCTCATTTAGAAATGTAATGTATAATTTAGTACAGATAATAGTCACCTATAATAGTCAAATCTTATTATTAGTTAGGTTTTCTAGAAATATAGAAATATATATCAAATGGATAGGCATTCTTTAAATCTTCCAAAAACCCACAGAACATGGCATTTAAAATGATATAGGGTTTTTCTTAACAGTGAGGCACAACTGTTCATGGAAACACCACCTGCATCAGAAAGGAAGATGGACATCCAAGAATCTCCTTATGGAGTTTGATTCTAATGTGCCAAGACTAGCCATTTGGGCAAGATACTGCTTGTGTCTGGACTGTTAGACTTTATGTTGAATAAAATAGACATACAGGACCCACAGGACTGTAACTCGTAATACTTGATGCTACAGGGTTCCTGCTTCAGGGAAGAGTCTGGCAGACATTCTACAGTGACTGACAAACTGCCATTACAGGTGGACAGTTTAAACTTCCCTGCTTTGCTAATGATTCTACCAGACACTTTTGCTTATAGGCTAAATATGGGCCAATACAGAAGAACTGTGTGACTGATGAGTTGTCTGAGTCATTTCTAGAGTGTGTATATTATCCTCCTCTGGTCTTTGAAGGAATTGGAGACAGATATGTATGGTTATAGTTTTCTTTAGGATTAAAGATAATATAGGACTTTAGACTCACAAAGATAGGATATATAATGAAATAATTTCGTTAAATCTTGCTAAATGTTAATGAACTGGATATTGTTAACTGTGATTCTGACTTGATAACTGTTTTGTTATATATTTTTGCTATATTATACTTGAAAAGCTTCTTTTTATTTAGCCAGAAAAAAAGGAGATGGTGGTAGATGTCATTCTGTAAATTTTTTCCCTTATTGGTTAATTAATAAAGTCCTGTTGGTCAATAGGCAAGCAAGATAGGCAGGACTAGGAGACAAGAAGAATTCGGGGAGAGGTAGGGGGAGATTCTACATCTATAACCAAGTGAACAGAGTATTGGATCTTCTTTCAAGTAAGAAAAGACCACATGCAAATACTTAGATTGATAGAAATGGGTTAATATTTAACACAGAGCAAGCCAATAAGAAATGCTAGTAACAGGCCAAAAGATTTATATCTCATACAATTTTTCTGTGTTTTATTTGGGGCTGACCCTGCTGCATGACCAGGATGGCAGGAACTACTTATAACAACTATCAATCTGTAAAAATAGAGTTTCTTGATTTATTTATTATGTTCTTAAACTGAAAGTAAATTACCTGAAAACGGTATTTCACTGAGCATGGGAACTGCGTATTCAGCTAACTCATTGGCCAGTTAGACCTAGGGATCTTCTGTTTCTGCTTCTTCAGTGCAGGAATACATACAACACACACACACACACACACACACACACACACTTAAATATTTTCTATGTGGATGCAGGAGATACAAGCTTATGCTTGTGTGGCAAGCACCTTACTCATCAAAAAGACATATAATGAGTTCAAATGTTAATCATTCCTCAAACACCTGAATGCTTCCGATGTACATTTTCCTCTTCCAATCACCACTAATTTCCCTCTTACTGCTTCTCCATGTAAAGGGCAATTGGACAGGCTATGGAATGCTATGTCTTTCAGTGTATGTATGTGAGGGCAGAGTTCAATGTCAGGTGTCTTTTTAAATCACTCTCCATCTTAATATTTTGAGATAGGGAGGTGAACCTGACTGGTTCAGCTAGAATAGCTGAGCCAAAGTCTCATGGATCCTCCTGTCTGGACCTCCCCATTGCTGTGATTACAAACACTAACAATTACAACTGGATTTAATGTGGGTGCTGAGCAACCAAAGCCAGGACCTTATGCTTGAACAGCATGCAAGTTAGAGCTACACCACCTCCTCAGCCCCTAAAAAGGAATTTTCATCACCTCTTTGGCTTCCATCTCCTTTATATTGGTGTCCTATTTTCTAAGATGAAAAAAAGATCACTTTGATAGCACAGCATGCAGGCTTCTATAGTTGACAAGCATAGTGAAGAAGTCTCCAGTAGAAGGCTCTTCAGTACACTGTACATCATCGGGTTTTGTGCTCACAATTGTTTTCTCTACTGCCAGTGATCATGAGAAAAGCTGAAACCCAACCGTGCATTTATACAAATGTTTTCACTAACATAAAGACCTTCCATAAATGCTTTAGTGTCACACTTGGCAATGGTTCCCAATTTCTTTAGGATGTTTACATTGGTCAGAGCTATTCCCAGTCAGGACTAGGAGACAAGGAGGATTCTAGGAGATATAGTAGAGAAGTCAAGATGTAGGACAAGAGCAAAGAGATCTGGATCCTTTCTCCTGTAATAGAAGACCACTAAGAAATGCTTAGATTGATAGAAATGGGTTAGAATTTAAGGCATATCTAGCCAATAAGAAATGCTACTAATAGGACAACAGTTTTATAGCCAAGAGAGTCTCTCTGTGTTATTTTGGACCTGACATGGCTGCAGGACCAGCATGGTAGGAGAGTTCTCTTAACACCCTGTTCTCTGGAGAAATATGTGCACTCATGTGGGCATAGGTCTGATAGTAGTACAATGGTGTCTTTCCATCTGCCTTCCTCTTCTATACATTGTGAGTGCTCAATAAATACTTGTTGAATGAAGCCAACAAGACTCCTTCAAAGGTTATTAAATATTTTAGGTTTAGCTACTACCATACTGCTGTAATTTGCAAAAAAAGGGACAAAAGTCATCATTAAAATGTGCCATGTGCGGATGGCCACTCTCCTTACACTGAACTGCTGATAATCTGGAAGCACTCACTTCACCTAGAACATGATTTGTCATGTCTGTTTGTCTATTAGGAAGAGCTCTCATTTTGGTGGAATCTGGATTCCCATTTGATTCTACACCTTGAGGACCCTTCTTGGACACCTCATGGGTTTGTTCCCTGCTAATGGAGCTGTGTTCATCTTGTCCACAGCTTGAAATATTTTAGTCTTCCTCTTGGTAGTCTGTGCATCTCATCAGACTTTTCTTTTTTTGATACTGATCAAGCTGTGGGGGTGGGTGGAAAGAAAGCAGATTTATCATCTAAGATTTTTTTCTATCATTATTAAGTCTCTGGGTAATTTTATTTAACTCAAACCATCATTAAAATGGATTGGCAAAGAACACCTGTCCTGTCCTTAAAGAGAACTTTATTGTGATGCAAATAAACTGGATGTTTCTGAAACAGGAGTAAGAAATGAAACCATCTGAAAGAAAGAAAATCACCTCAGAGTCAGAATATGGAGAGTGAGGCAGGTGCTCATGGTATTTGATATATTTCAAATGTGTCAAACTTGGTCAAGAGTATCATCCTTCATGGATTCTCTGGGACTTTAAATTTAAGCTAAAGATAATGAGCTTGTGCTGAAAAATTTAGCACTAACTGTTGTTTGTAGCCTTATCTATAAAGGAAATGATGGTAATAATATAAATTTCAGAGACTAATGCTTTCTAGCCTTCATTCATATTATTCATACAATTCACTTACCATCCACAGCAGTTTACATTTCTTATGTAAGCTTAATTTGAAGAAGATGTTTAATCCTGGACAATTCTTTTTAAAAGAGCCAACAGAAATTAAAACAAGGGCATAGCTATCATGAAAATGTTAAACACTTATCCAAGTTACAAGATGAATGGAGGAATATTAGGGACAAGAGAGCAGAAAATCCTTTTAGCTGCCATGGCAGAAAGAAAAATGCAAAAGGTAACATCTTCTTTAATAATATAGAATTTGTCTACCATTCGACTAGGGCACATAAAATACCATCATCTCATCAAAATCACCATCTCATATATATTTCAATGATGGGTGGTCTATAGTGAACCTTTATTAATAATATTGAAGCACACCACTAATGACAATACTTATGACAGTGTAGTGGCTATAAAATATTATCCCAATATAATTATTATGTAAATAAAATCATCACATCTCTTCTTATAGAGACACAACAGGCTTCACCTCAGGCTTCAACCATCAAGAATTATATCTATCTTGGATTTTAGTAACACTAAACTCACAGCCATAATTAAATCTTGAAAAAAGGTATAGCAACCTTTGTGTGCATCCCAACTGGAACTATAAGTGTTTCCTGCTAGATTTAATATCTCTGATTATGTTGGTGAGCAGTATGTACATGTGTATGTGCATTTGTGTGCAGGTGTCCTTGGCAGAGTTTGTGCATGGGAGGCCAGAGGTTGGCTGCAGGCACCATCCTGTATCACTCTCCACTGAAGGAGAAGCTCATAGTGTTGGCTTGGGAGGCTGGCCAGCAAATTCCTGGCACCTTTGTGTCTCCATCTGTGTCTTCCTGTGATGTGATTATGGACACACACCACCAGGCCTAGATTCTTATATGTGTGTTTTAGACCTGAAATTTGTTTGCATAAGAAGCACTTTGTATACTGAACCATATCTCCAGACTGAATTTCCTTTTTTATAAAATTTATTTTCTATGAAACAAATACTCACCACCACTACTTAAATTTGAGCTGTTTAATGACACCAAAGAAAACAAAAAATATGACCTAGAGCTTCGCCTTGCATCCTGAGCATGAAGATTTTAGTTCTTAATGGTAGCTAATCATACTTGGGGGGACTGTCCTGCTTCAATGGCTGTAAAGTCTTGAATGATCATAGCTGCATTACGCTGCTGTATAATTCTGATTCTACACAAACACCACAGGCAAACCAAGGAGACCAACACCAAGAGGCTTGTTAATGCTCTCATACCCACCCATTCCTTCAGATGATTCATAGCAGAAGTCAGCCAAGATGATAGTCCCATCGGGAAGGAAAGGTCCACTCTGGTAGAGTTCACATTAACCACAGCCAGCCTCAGCTCTTTCAAGGTATCTTCAAATTCAAGTGACCAATTAAGTAAGAGAAAACTGGACAAAGCCCTCAACAATTTTGCAGCTCTTGTATAATTAAAATATGGAACAGAAGTAACACACAGTCCTTGCATTTTCCATTCACAGCCTAAATGAGCTATCTGCCAAAGTGTGTCCACTTGCTCTTGCACTAGGTCAATGCGCTGATTAACAATCATCAACCTTCCTTTTATTTGAGAATTAAGATATGTTTACAAGTCCAAGGCATGAGCCACATTGGCTGACAAATTATTCAAGGCAGAGGCAGTCTGAACAGTATTAGACAGGGATATAGCTGACACCTTAGCCCCGATGGCTGCAACAGCAATAGCAGTCACAATGGCAGCTGTAATGCCAAAATCTCTTCTGGGCCTAAACAGGGTCACGCTGCTAGGCAGTTCTACAGGAACAGGCACATATGGGGCATGCGAGTGACAACTGCCAATGGAAAAATACTGGCATTCCAGCACAAGGCATAATAGCATGTGGCTGGGGTACAATTCATCCATTTCCCCTCAACACTACCATTACTAACCAACCACACAAAAAGAGGCCAAACACACACAGGAATAGGTTGTATTGAACAAGTTTTTAAAGGAACCCTGTCAGAATATCCTTCCACTTAACCATCCCTTTAGCAGGGCCATGGCAATCTTGATGTCTATCAGCTGCAGAGCGGCCTTGAGCATCCAAATTTAAGAAAGTAATAGTAAATGGGGCAAGGGAAAGCCTCTCATTTGGGGTACGGCCGTGGCCTATTCCCCCCTTTTGTTTTTAGAGGCATTCTTTCAATGTGCGATGAGCACGCTCCACAATACCTTGCTTGAGGATTATATGGCAATCCATGAAGTAGCTGCACCTCCATTTGTTGACAAAAGGAGGCAAAGACTTGACCTGTATAAGCTGGTCCATTGTCAGTTTTTAACTGCTGGGGCTTACCCCAGGCAGCCCAAGCTTCTAGGCAATGAGTTATGACAGTGTGTGCCTTTTCTCCAGTTAAAGGCATGGCGTGTATGACGCCTGAACAGGTATCCACAGACACATGTACATACTTTAAGCTTCCAAGATCAGATATGTGTGTTACATCCATTTGCCAAACTTTTAGAGGGAACAAACCCCTTGGATTTACTACCATACTGGGTGGATGTTGATGAATCACACATTGAAAACAATCCAGAATCACTTGTTGAGCATCTGCTTGAGAAAGATGAAATTTTTGTTGTAATGCTCTAACATTTACATGAAAAGTCTTATGGAAATCCCTTGCCTTTTCTAAGGTAGAACTCAAAAATATGCATTCCATCCTAGTCCACTGATCAAATTTATCATTATCTCCACTTAAAGGCCCTGGCAGGCCTGTCTGAGCTCTAACATGCTTAACAAAAAAAAACAAGTTTTCCTTTGCCAAATTAAATTTTGTAATTGCTGAAATAAAAGGAAAATTGGACTGGCAATCTTTATAGGTCCAGCCATTTCTAAAACCTTAATGGCATTAACAACATAAGCTGAATCAGATATCAAATTAAAAGCAAAAGGACAGGCCTTAAAGACTTCCACTACTATCTTTAATTCTACAATCTGAGGGAAGCCAGGCTGAAACTGATGCAACACAGGCTTCTGTCATTCAGCCTGTCTTAGAATCATCTGTAAATACATTTGGAGCCATTGAAATAGGCTCAGATGATGTTACCTTGGGAAATATTACAGGATGTTCCTTAAAAAATCCCAATATTGGATGCTTAGGGTAATGATTATCTATATTGTCATCAAATCCACACTGCAAAATGGCCCAATCATCTACTGTGGAACAAAGAATTTTAACTTGATGGCTGGAATAGGGCACTATAATTGTACTTGGAGCGACTCCAAAATATTGAAAACATTGCTGGATTCAATTCAAGACTAATTTAGCCACTGCAGTGGGATAATGCTCAATAGATTTATCAGGAGATATTTTAGGATAAATCCAAAGTGGTGGTCCCTCTTGCCATAACAAGCCTTTGGGTTGATAATATGTAGGAAGAATGCACACAACAATGTTTTGACCTTCTGTAAACCTCTGTAAAAAGGCACTCTGTAATCTTTCTTCTACTGTCTGTAAAGCCTTTCTTGCCTCTACAGTTAATTGTCTAGGAGAATTTAGAGCAGAATCTCCAATCAAAACATTATAGAAAGGGTTTAATTCATAATTTGGCAATTTCAAATAACATCTAATCCAATTTATATCTCCTAACAATTTTTGAAAATCATCTCTTCTTTTTTTATTAATTTATTTTATTTTATATAACAAAGTCCAATTAAAAGAAAACAAACATTTATACACAATATTTGGGAATTTGGGTGTTGTTCTTTCCAAACTACTTCCTGCTGGTAAGGGGCTCTGTCATGGGGGATTCGAAGAAGATTCAGAAATCTTGGCTGTAGTCTGTAAGGCTGCTTTGTCCAGCTGTTTTGAATGTAGGATCACCTTGCACTCTGTTTCAGGCGGTCTGGCATGATCAAACCACATTAGTCTGGAAGGAATCCACATCTTTTCATTTTCTGTGGAAACAAAAATGAAATCCTTTTCCCCAGTAACTTGTCCTTCAACTTAAATTTTGGAATCAAAGCATTTTTTTTTTTAAATTTAATTTATTATTTTACATGTTGATCCCAGTTCCCCCTCCCTCCCTCCCTCCCTCTCTCCCTCCCTCCCTTCCTCCTTTCCTCTCTTCTTCCCTCCCTTTTACCCTCTCTGCCCTCTCACATGCACTCTAACGACCATCCCCTCCCATCCCCTGACCCCAATTCCATATGTAGGGGACTACCGTCCAGTTGGGGTCATGTAGATCTGACAGGTCATGTGAAGTAGGGACTAGGGCTTCTCTCCTGTCTCTAGATTAAGGCAGTTATCCCTCCATGGGAGATATGTACGCAAAGTCCTTTTGTGCACCAGAGATACATCCTGGCTCCACTGTCTGAGGTCTCTTAGACTGCTCAGTCCTTCTGGCTGAGACCCATATTCAGGGGGGCCTGAGTCAGTTCCATGCTGGCTTCCCAGCTATCAGTCTAGAGGCCTTTAGCTCCTCCTTGTTCAGGTAAGCTGTCTCTATGTGTTTCTTCCGCATGGTCTTGTCCTCTCCATCTGCATCTGGGTTCTAGTTCGACTCAGTGTTTATGTATGGGTATTTGATCCTGTTTTCAACAGGCATTAGTTGAGGGCTCCATGGAGAAGTTAGTTGTTGATCTCACTCTCTAAGAAGGGCATTTATGATAGCCTTTCCATGGAAGCTCAAATTGTTAGTTGGGAGCAGTCTTTTAGTTATCTAGACATTTCTTTGTGTTCAATTTTATCTTCAAACCAATATTGGCTCCCTCTTTTATGTTATCTCTCTCTGTCTCTGTCTCTCTCCCTCTTTCCTATCTTCTATTCCTAACCAGGCTCAATCCTCCTGGTTGGACATGTTTTCCTTTCCTCCCCCTCTTTTTTTCCTACTTCTCTCTCCATTCGAGCCCCCCCCCACTTCACTTGAGCTCTGGGGGACCTGTCCCTTACCAGTTCTGTGAAGGACTTTATATGAATCTCTTAGAATACACCTTGTATCCTAGTTCCTCTGGGCATGTGAATTATAGGCTGGTGATCCTTTGCTCTAGGTCTAAAATCTATATATGAGTGAGTACATACTGTGTTCCTCTTTTTGTGACTGGGTTACCTCATTCAGGATGGTTTCTTCAAGTGCCATCCACTTGCCTGCGAATTTCAAGATTCCATTATTTTTTTCTGCAGAGTAGTATTCCATTGTGTAGATGTGCCACATCTTCATTAACCATTCTTCAATTGAGGGGCATCTAGATTGCTTCCAGGTTCTTGCTATTACAAATAGTGCTGCTATGAACATAGTTGAACAGATGTCCTTTCCTTGTTGCGTGGATGTGAATCCTTTGGGAATATGCCTAAGAGGGGGATTGCTGAGTCCTGTGGTAAACTAATTCCCATTTTCCTGAGGAACCCCCATACTGATCTCCAAAATGGCTGTATGACTTTGCACTCCCACCATCAGTGGAGGAGTGTTCCCCTTTCTCCACATTCTCTCCAACATAAGTCATCACTGGTGTTTCTAACTTTAGCCATTCTGACAGGGGTAAGATGGTATCTCAAAGTTGTTTTGATTTGCATTTCCCTGATAGCTAAGGATGTGGAGCATTTTCTTAAGTGTCTTTCAGCCTTTTTGATTTCCTCTATTGAGAATTCTTTCTTCAGTTCTGTGCCCCATTTTTTAATAGGGTTATTTGGTGTTTTGTTGACTAGTTTATTGAGTTCTTTGTATATTTTGGAGATCAGCCCTTTGTTGGATATAGGATTGGTGAAAATCTTTTCCCAGTCTGTGGGCTGCCGTTTGGTGTTGTGGAAAGTGTCCTGTGCCTTACAGAAGCTTCTACGTTTGAAAAGGTCCCATTTATTAATTATTTCTTTCAGTGACTGTGCCCCTGGAGTTATGTTCAAGAAGCAGTCTCCTATACCAATTTGTTCAAGGGTACCTCCTACTTTCTCTTCTAAGAGGTTCAATGTGGCTGGATTGATGTTGAGGTCTGTGCTCCATTAGGAGTTGAGTTTTGTGCATGGAGACAGACATGGGTCTACCTGCAGTCTTCTACACACCCTCATCCAATTGTGCCAACACCATTTGTTGAAGATGCTGTCCTCATCCCATTGTATAATTTTAGCTGTTTTGTCGAAAATCAGGTGTTCATAGGTGCATGGATTAATATCAGGATTTTCAATTCGATTCCATTGGTCTACTTGTTTATTTTTATGCCAATACTAGGCTGTTTTCAGAACTATAGCTCTATAGTAGAGCTTAAAGTCAGGAATGGTGATGCCTCCTGAAGTTCTTTTATTGTATAGGGTTGTTTTGGGTATCCTGGGTCTTTTGTTTTTCCATATAAAGTTGATTATTATCCTTTCAAGGTCGGTGAAGAATTGTGGTTCGATTGTAATGGGGATTGCATTGAATGTGTAAATTGCTTTTAGTAAGATTGCCATTTTTACTATGTTTATCCTACCTATCCAAGAGCATGGGAGATCTTTCCATTTTCTGGTATCTTCTTCAATTTCTTTCTTTAGAGTCACAAAGTTCTTATTATATAGGTCTTTTACATTGGGTAAGTGTCACACCAAGATACTTTTTGTTGCTTGTGGCTATTGTAAATGGTAATGTTTCTCTGATTTCTTTCTCTGTCTCTTTGTCGTCTGAAAAAACTAGGGCTACTGAATTTTTTGAGTTTATCGTGCATCCTTCTAGTTTGCTGAAGGTGCTCATCAGCTGTAGGAGTTCCCAGGTAGAGTTTATTGGGTCACTTATGTAAACTATCTTATCATCTGCAAATAGAGACAGTTTGACTTCTTCCTTTCCAATTTGTATCACCTTGATCTCCTTTTATTATCTTATAACATTAGCTGGAACTTCTAGTACGATATTGAACAGATAAGGAGAGAGGGGACAGCCTTGTCTTGTTCCTGATTTTAGAGGAATTGGCTTAAGTTTCTCTCCATTCAGTTTGATGTTGGCAGTTGGTTTGCTGTATATTGCTCTTATTATGTTTAGGTATGTTCCTGTTATCCCTGACCTCTCCAAGACCTTTATCATGAAAGGGTGTTGAATTTTGTCGAAGGCTTTTTCTGCATCTAGTGAGATAATCATATGGTTTTTCTTTTTCTCTTTGTTTATATGGTGGGTTACGTTGATAGATTTTCATATGTTAAACCATCCCTGCATTCCAGGTATGAAGCCTACTTGGTCATGGTGGATGATTTCTCTGATGTATTCTTGAATTCGGTTTGCCAGTATTTTATTGAGTATTTTTGCATTGATATTCATCAGGGATATTGGTCTGTAGTTTTCTTTCTTAGTTGTGTCTTTGTTAGGTTTGGGTACCAAAGTTATTGTGGCCTCATAAAAAGAGTGTGGCAATGAACCTTCTGTTTCTATCTTGTGGAACAGTTTGAGGAGTATTGGTATTAATTCTTCCTTGAATGTCTAATAGAATTCTGCACTGAATCCATCTGGCCCTGGACATTGTTTGGTTGGAAGGCTTTCGATGACTGCTTCTATTTCATTGCAGGTTATAGGTCTTATTAAGTTGTTTGTCTGTTCTCGATTTAATTTTGGTAAGGGATAGTTATCCAAAAACTTGTCCATTTCCTTTGAATTTTCAACTTTTTTGGAATACAGATTTTCAAAGTATGACCTGAAAATTGTCTGGATTTCCTCTGTGTCTGTTGTTATGTTCCCCGTTTTGTTTCTGATTTTGTTAATTTGCGTGTTCTCCCTGTGCTTTTTTGGTAATTTGGATAAAGGTTTGTCCCTCTTGTTGATTTTCTCAAAAAAACCAACTCTTCGTTGCATTGATTTTTTGTATTGTTTTTCCTGGTTTCGATTTTGTTGATTTCAACCCTCAAGTTGATTTTTTCCTGGCGTCTACTCCTGAGGGGTGCATTTGCTTCTCTCTGTTCTAAGGATCTCAGTTGTGCTGTTAATTCTTTTATGTGACTATCCTCTGTTTTCTTCATATGGGCACTCAGTGCAATGACCTTCCCTCGTAGCACTGCTTTCAAGGTGTCCCATAAGTTCGGGTATGTTGTATCCTGATTCTCGTTGAATATTAGAAAGTCCTTAATTTCTTTCTTTATTTCTTCTTTGACCCAGGAGTGGGGCAATTGCACATTGTTCAGTTTCCGTGAGTTTGCAGGTTTTCTGCTATTTGGGTTGTTGTTGAATTCCAATTTTAAAGCATGATGGTCCAATAAGATACAGGGGACTATTCCCATTCTCTTGTATGTGTTGAGGTTTTTTATGTCATCTAGTATGTGGTTGATTTTAGAGAAGGTTCCACGTGGAGCAGAGAAGAAGGTATATTCTTTTGTCTTTGGATGGAATGTTCTATAGATGTCTGTTAACCCCAGTTGAGACATAACTTCTGTTAATTCTTTTGTTTCTTTGTTGAATTTCTGATTTGTGGTCCTGTCTAGTGTTGAGAGTGGTGTATTGAAGTCTCCCACTATAAGTTTGTGAGGTTTTATATGAGCTTTAAGTTTTAGTAGTGTTTCTTTTACGAATGTGGGTGACTTTGTATTAGGGGCATAGATGTTCAGAACTGAGACTTTGTGTTGATGGATTTCTCCTGAGATGAATACGAAATGACCGTGTTCATCTCTTTTTGACTAATTTTGGTTTGAAGTCTAACTTGTTAGATATTAGGATAGCTATGCCTGCTTGCTTCTTATTTCCATTTGATTGGAAAATCTTTTCCCAACCCTTTACCCTGAGGTAATATCTATTTTTGAAGCTTAGATGTGTTTCTTATATGCAGCAGAAGGATGGATTCTGTCTTCGTATCCTTTCTGTTGGCCTGTGTCTTTTTATAGGTGATTTAAGACCATTAATGTTGAGGGCGAGAAAGGACCATTGATTGTTGATGCTTGTTTGATTTAGGTTTGTTGTTGGCAGTGGTATTGTGAATATATTAGTTCTGCTTCACCCTTGGTTTCTGGTGTATTTGGATTATTTGTTGCCTAAATTTTTGTGGGCGTAGTTACCTTCCTTAGGTTGGAGTTTTCCTTCCAATATTTTCTGTAGGGCTGGATTTGTAGATACATATTGGGAAAATCTGGTTTTGTCATTGAATATCTTGTTCTCTCCATCTATATTGACTGAGAGTTTTGCTGGATATAGTAGCCTAGGCTGGCATCCGTGTTCTCTTAATACTTTTAGAACATCTATCCAGGACCTTCTTGCCTTGAGGGTTTCCATGGAGAAGTCAGGTGTAATTTTGATAGGTCTGCCTTTATATGTTACCTGTCCTTTTTCCTTCGCTGCTCTTAATAATCTTTCTTTATTCTGTATGCTAGGTGTTTTGATTATTATATGTCAAGGGGTCTTTTTTCTTTGGTCCAGCCTATTTGGGGTTCGGTATGCTTCTTGTCCTTTCATGGGCATGTCCTTCTTCAGATTTGGAAAGTTTTCCTTGTTGATTTGGTGAATATGTTTTCGGCACCTTTGAGTTGGGCTTCCACACCTTCCTCTATGCCTATTATTCTTAGGTTTGGCCTTTTCATGGTGTCCCACATTTCCTGGATGTTTTGTGTTAAGGATTTGTTGGATTTATGATTTTCTTTGGTCGATGAATCTATTTCTTCTAGTTTATTTTCTGCGCTTGAGATTCTCTCTTCCATCTCTTGAATTCTGTTGGTTATGCTTGTGTCCGTAGTTGCTGATTTTTTTGCCCAGTTTTTCAATTTCCAGCATTCCGTCAGTTTGTGTTGCCTTTATTTTCTCTATTTCAGTTTTCAAGTCTTGAACTGTTTCCTTCACCTGGTTAATTGTTTTTTCTTGGCTTCCTGTTCTTTCCTTAAGGAATTTTTTCATTTCTTCCACTTTTTTGTTTGTTTTTTCCTTCATTTCTTTAAGGGATTTTCTCACATCTTCTTTGAGGGCCTCTATCATTTTTATGATGGTAATTTTTAAGTCGTTCCCTTCTGCTTCCTCTGCTTTGTTGTTGTGTTCCATTCTAGTTGGTGTAGATTCTCTAGATTCTGGTGGTGTTATGCTTGTCTTTCTGTTGTTAGGTGTTTTCTTGTATTGCCTTCTTCCCATAGCTTCTTCCAGTAGGTGTTGGTGGGGTCTCCCCCTCTCTCTATGGTACTTATGTGGGTCTGAGATTCAATATCTGTAGCTCTGTGTGGTCCAAGCTCTCTAGGAGGTCTCTCCGCAGACAGGGATCCAGGGATAGGGTCAAGGAAGAGGATCCAGAAGAAGATGCCAGCAGGTACTCACAGTGGTCCTCAGGCCAATAGCTCTGGCCAATAGCTCTGGCCAATAGGTGGCGGAAGAGGGCAAGGGCTGAGCTGGAACTTGAGATGGTTTTGCAGGATAGTAGGATCTCACTTGAAACTGAATCTCTCCAGCTGAGACCTCTTTCTTTTGGCAGAGGCCCAGATTTGGGGGGTCAAGGATCTTTCCCGCAGGAACTCAGAGTGGATCAGCAGAGATAGGTGGATCTCTGGGAGGGGCCCGGGACTCCAGCAGAGGACTGGAGGCGGGGTCAGATACCAAGCTGGTGGAAATTACAGGTGGTCCTGCATGGATAGTCAGGTCTCCTTTGTTCATAGTTGCTCTGAGAAGTCTCCGAAGTAGGGTGGACTGTTGGCTCCACCCTCTGTCCCAGTGCTCAACCAGAGGGGCAGGACCGTGGGTGGGGTAGGGCACAGGGTAGGGGGGGTAGGCTGGCGGTGGGGATGGGTAGGGGTGTATCAGAACTCCAAGGGTGCTCTCGATGGGGACCGGAGACAGGAGCAGCAGGATCAGGGGCCCAAATTATCTGTTCTTAATTCTCCCTTTTGTGGAATAATTGGTTTCTCACTAATCTTAGCTCCTAAATAATTTTCAACTTTATCTTTCTGATCCTTTTCAGGAGCTGTAAACAACCCTTTCTTTTCAAGCAATTTAACTAAATCTATATAAGCCCGCTCCAACATTTGTTCTTCCTTTGTAGTCAATAGTATATCATCCATATAATGAATACATCTTAAAATAGGAAATTATTTTCTTAATGGGCCAATAGCTTCTCCAACATAAAGTTGGCACATAGTAGGGCTGTTGGCCATGCCTGGTGGCAGAACTGCATACTCAAATCTTTGATCTGGCTCCTCATGATTACAGGATGGAACAGTAAAGGCAAATCTCTCACTATCCTTGTTACACAGGGGGATAGAGAAAAAGCAATCTTTTATTTCAATAACAATTATATGCCAGGAGGCTAGCAACGATGATAGCAGTGGCAAGCCCTGTTGTACTGGGCCCATAAATTGCATCAGATTGCTAATTGCTCTTAAATCATGTAACAGACGCTATTTCCCAGATTTCTTTTTAATCACAAAAATGGGTGTATTCCATGGAGACACTGAGGGTTTAATATGTCCCAGGGACAGTTGTTCAGCCACGAATTCCTTTGTAGCATTCAATTTCTCAGAGGAAAATGGGCTCTGAGGAACCCACACTGACTTGTCTGTTTTCCAAGTAATGGGAATGCCTCTAAGAAAAACCCAAGTGCTGTCTAGGGGAATGAGGCTTGGAACAAAATTCATGTTTAACCTCCTTCCAGACCTCTGGGCAGAAAGACCGCCCTCCAGGATCACCTAACAAAGAAGTTACATTGTATGGAGGAGGGGGCTGTTCCAGCTCCTCCTCTGATTCTGAGGCACCCTTCCGGGATCTTTCCTTTTGTGACTTCATGGGGCGCTCTACTTTCAACATCTTCCCCATTCCCCGGTAAGATTAGAGCACGTGGAAGTACTTATCTTTTAACAGAAATGGGTTAATGCTTAAGACAGAGCTAGCCGACAAGAAACAAGTAACTGGCCAACAGCAATATATCTAATACAGGGTCTCGGTGTGTTAATTGGGGCTGGCACAGCAGCAGGACAAGACCAGCTGCAGGCAGAAAAAACATATTCCTTACTAAAACCATAGTTATTTCTTACTATACAAAAGAAAACACCAAGAATTTTAGTTTCTCAGTATTTACATTCTAATGTAACAGAAATGCAGTATTTATAAAGATTAATTTATATTCCAAATGGTAATATTTACAAATATGGGTCTTTCCCTACCAGGACTTGTAACAATTTTACTATAGATACTAAATTTTAAAATACTAATAAGACTTTTCAACAATAACACCTAAACATATCCTAGTCAATGTTCACTCTTTGAGAAACATGACATAAATTTGAAATTTTGAATGGCAATAAAGTGTATTAAAACACACACACCCATATACTAATGACATAATTTAACTCCATTCTCAGAAAATTAATCTTAGTATGTTTATAGAAAGTGATGGTTCTGAAAAACATCCTAGCTGATTTTAAGTATCACTGGCATCCTGTCCTCTGATTGGAAGATATCCATAGCAAAAGTACATTACAGTGTAGGAGTGCTTTGGACAGACACTTTTCTCACGGTTTCTGAATAGCCTTGTTTTTCCAACTCTCTCTCAGACAAGGGTTGAACTGATGAATGCCTGTGGAGACTGTGAATTTTTTAGAAAACTTGAAGCTTTTGGAGCCTGTTTTGAAGAACAGGTGGAAAACTATGAAAAGTTCTTGATAAGATGAGCAATACAGCTCATGATATATCCTGTTCTCCTGTCTTCATTTCTTCTCACTGCATTCCCTAGATGTATTCCTTAACCATCAGTGGCAGGCAAAGTCTATTTGGAATTAAAGAAAAATTCCATTGTTATATTTCTTTACCAGTGCCTCCTTGCTTGGTTTTTCTGGGAATATTGGTTGAGGGGATGCTGTTAATCTATACTCGGCATTGGAGGAGAAAGGTGTGTGTTAAACACAACCAAAGATCCCATGAAAACAAAAACTGATAATACAAGCACACTTCTTCATGTCCTGACGATAGTGTGGACAAAAGTCCGGAAACTGTGAGGCCTATGGGTGATTTTCCTGTTCTGATGCAAGTGAGCCTTGAAGCACGAACTGTCATTTCCCTGTGTTCATCCCTAGTCCTGTATCTAAAGCACACAAGACTTCACTTATTTCTTTGCTGTTGTCTTCATTATGCTTTATATGAAAGAACAACATATAACATCACTCTGAAGAGATTCAAACAAATTTAGAAATCAGGTTACAAATACTGAAGAGAATTTATTGGACTTGTTAGAAAAAGAAAATTGGACTGGAGACAAGCAAACTGGAAAAATTCGCCACAATTAGAGCCAATTCCTGTTGGTGGCTGATTTGGGCCCCAGACAGAGGGAGACAGCAAGGTTAGCAGCAGTAATGAGGTCCTTTTTAGACCTCCAGCAGCTCAGATGTACACACGGCTGAGTGCTACCCAGAAGTAACCACACAGATCACCAGTCAGTTTACTGAAAATGCTGAACAAGTGAAGAAGATACATGCTGCAGATATTTCAGATATGGAATCCAGACATATTTCAGAAGCTGAGACTTTTAGGAGAGAATGCTATGCTGATTCCAGTTACTGATTAAAGAATGCCATTCTCTAAAGAACATGACCCAGGGTTTAAAATCTAAACAGATACCTCGTTTTCATATAATATGTTTTGCACCCTCCTTCATTTTCCTCTCATTACTGTGAGTTGTTAAGAAATTATTCACAGGGATCTGAGAAATAATACCTCTTTTCGTGGCATAACTACAGCTTGACATCTTCTTGTTGTGAGTTAGATAATGAAGTTCCTGTGTGGTTCTGGAGCATACTGTGATTTCTTAATTCATGTGTGTTCCTTTCTATGGCAAGATCCATGAGGAGGGAAATTACAGACTTTTTATTTGTGTTTTGTGACAGTATCGCAGAATAAGTTGATGTCTTTGTTCCTCTCTTCACTATATTAGAAAATAGATGAATGATCCATTCGGTCTGATTGTTCATAAATCAATTTTAAAGTCTCATGTTTTCTGTTGTTGTCGTCTTTTTAGATTAGGTGTCCTCCATTCCTGGACTTCCATATTCTAATGCTCACCAACCTAGTGTAATGCAGTTGAGTGGTAAGTTGCATAATTCTGGAATATTTAAACAAATGGAATAGTGTTTGTTTAAAAAGTGTTACTTTACCTTTGCATGTACATGTGTAATTACAGATGGTTGTTTTCTTAATTTTAGATTTTGAGTCTGATGGGGATTAGGAGTTTGAGACAGCTCAAAAGGCAGAGTAGAAATGGTGCAGTTACAATGGTAGTCAAGATACTGACAACAAAATCCCCTTAGTTAGCTTAGCCAGCATCATCCCTTGAAAAGAGTACTCAGATTGATATGACATAGATAGGTCCTCTTTGAAGAAAGAATTTCATATTCAAAAATATCCCTGAAACTGTTTTTCTTTTTATTTAAGATTCATAGGTATTACAGTACAATGTTTGTCACAGAAATAGTGTTTCTTGAATGCCTCTTGCACCTTGCGTTAGTCAGACTTTTCCTAACTATGTGACCAAGCTTTCTGAGAGGACACAAGAGAGTTGGCTTAGTACAAAATAAGATTGTTTGTTTGTTTGATTGATTGATTAAAGAATACAGGAAAAATTAACCTGTACTGTGCAGAAGTTCCAAGGTTGCCAAAGACTTGCTAGTACCACTTTTCATTTTCCTGCAAAGGACATTTAATGAAAATTTATGTAAATTCCCTATGTTAGATAGCATAGTAATGTTTATCATTATTGTCAAGAGTATTGTGGCTATGTAGAATGTTTCTGCACCAGAGAGATATCTCAGCATGTAAGATGTAAGCTGCTAAGCCTAACTACTTCAGTCTGACCCCTGAAACCCACATAGGGGGAGGAGAAAACCAATCGCCACAGATAGTCCTCTGACTACCACATGTCCTGTGGATCAGAATTATGTACACAGACACACCCAACAAGTAAGTAAATGAATAATAAAATAATAAAAATGTTCCTGCTTTCTAGGAAATGCACATCAATATTTAGAAACTAAGGCCCATCTGTCTGCAACAAACCCTCACAATATTTTTTTTCTTGAACAAAACTATTTGAGAAATTTTAATGACAAAATTTGCTGTCAGATGGTGGTGGCACTGGCCATTAATCCCAGAACTCAGGTACAGGGGCAGGGACATCTCTGTGAGTTCAAGGCCAGACTGGTCTGAAAGAGCTAGTTTCAGCCCTGGTATGTCTACAAGGAGTAACACTGTCTCAGAAAACAAAACAAAAACAAACAAACAAACAAAAAATTACCATTCTTTCTCATTCATTGGCATTCAGACTTCCTGGTTGTTAATTCCAGTATTTCTACCCCTCTGTTCACTTATTTTTTCATTTGTCTTTGTAACAGGCATTTAGTAACTAACAACTATGGACAGAAAGAATTTGTTAATTGCAGGTCAATCTTTACATGCTCAAGTGAATGTCAGGGAAGTGACTCTAAGCAGAGAACAAACTGTCACTTCAAGTCAATTTGTCCCCCTGTAAAAAGTCATCTAATCAGGAAACATATCTATTTGCAAAAAGGACATAATCAATGTTATTACTGACAGGTTTAATAGTTTTCAAATTCATTTGAAATAGCTCTATTTTAGTTTAAATAAACAGACAGTATGTTGATATGGTTCAACTCTTTGGGTTTTTCTTCATTGTGAAGCTTATTTTTTTTTTTTTGAAAAGTCTTTTAATACTCTCAAGATAGCTACATAAAAGGAAATTCACAATAAAAATAGTTGTTTATTTTTAGTTCTTTGCTTCAAAACAGGTGATGTGTAATATCCATGCAGAAATTTATAAAATTCAGATGTTCAGTATAACAAATGATATAATGAGTATGTGCGGACAGTACTTACCTATGCATGTGGAACTTGCGCTCATCCTAAAACTTGTCATTCTCCTCCTTAGAACTTAAGGTAATCATTTTCTTGTTTTTTTATCTTGAATTTTCCTACCGTTTTATAAATTCTTAGACTGTATATGTTTAGAAAGTTTTCCTGGATTTGAACTTTATCAATCTGTATATATTTTGTGTCTTTTTCCTTTATATGACAGTCTTCAAAGTTTCTACAGTTACCTGTAAGTTGGCTTCTGTTGCTATGGAGAATAACCACTTTAACTGTATGTGCAAATTTTGTGTCTGAACCTTTGATTGCTTCATGTGTGAGCTGTTGGAATCAGAGAGCTACCTATACTCCTCTGAGATTTGTAATACACAGGGACATTTTTCCCAGCCTCCTAGGAAATGAATCACTGGGTCAAGAGGTGTGTATCATTAAATTAGATGATGCCCAGTTTTACTTCTTTTTTGAGAGGTTGTCATGTCCCCCATGCTGACCTCAAACTTTGTATAGCCAAGGATGACCTTAAGTCTCAGGTCCTTTTGTCTCTATTCTCTCGAGTTCTGGGGTGATAGGTACGCACTACTTTGCCTTGACCAAAGTATTTGGAAAACCAGTCCTATCAATGTGTCACTCACTTAGCAAGGTGTGATTGTTCTGTTACTTAACATCTTTGGCAACAGCTGGTATTGTCAGACAAGTTACCAATCTTGAGGACTCTTGCTACATCTTTAGTTATTATGTTTCATATAGTTTTAAAGACAGCACAGATATGAAGTCACTACTTAGGATCCCAGTTGCAATTGGAAAGCTGAATCAAAGATAAGTATGGTGACTCAAATCCGTGATCTAAGAATCTAGGAGACTGAATGAAATTGGAGGTTTACAGAATTTCAGAGTATTCTGGGCAGGCCTATAGAGTCTTATCTAAAGGAAAAGAAAAATAGCATTAAGAATTAGATGGTAATAATAATTGTTCCAATGGGTAACTCCTGTAAATATCATGTATGGCTATTAGAAATCACTTGGAATTTTCACTATGAAAGGTGCCTACAATATCTTATGAACCTTTTAAGTTACTTATTTTAAGACTTGCATCCATTAATGCATTGTTACATCTTTGTCATTCCCCTGTGTTTTTTAATCCTGAAGTCTTCCTCCACAGCACCCTTAAAAACCCATTCATAGATATTCAAAGCTTGTGGGTTTGGAGTAGTTATTTTTTTGTAGTAATCTCTTGAATTATGCATTAGTTCTTAGGCATAAAATCGTCAACTCACACATGAGTTGTTGGGTCATCTGCCTGTCTCCTTCACAATAGAACTCCTGGAATGCAGTATGCAGCAGGCTTGCATACTGGAGATACAAGGCTGTTCCAGGGTCCCAATGGAGATAAGGTAAAGTAAGCATAGAACCAATGACACAGGTACCATGAACAAATAGAAACAATACACTTAGATTACTTCAGGAAGGGGTAAGTCTTATATACTACCCCCCACTTTTAGGAAATGTGGTTATCAAGCCACTGTCTAAGGTCTCAGCCATCTTCCTGTAGCTATATTTCAAGTTAAAATCCACTCCATCCACTTAGTGTTTATCATGGTTTACTAAGGATCAGGATAAACAAATAGGCCAAACAGATGTTTATTCAGGGAGAAATAACTTACAACCTAGACAGATGAACACCAGCAGTTTCCATCAGATGCTCTCCTCTCCATATCCCGCCAACAAGAGAGCACTCCCAGGCTCTTCCTGAGACCTAGTTCCACAGGTAACTTCTGCATCTGGCTCCATTCCCCAATGGGAATGGTCAGTGTCACAGAAGCAGACAAAGTGAATACAATTCCCCTTTTCGTCTAAAGAAAAGATGTAGGCTGGGTACAAAATATATACAAAACAGTGAATAACATGTGTGCTCTCAGAAAAGGAGAATTGAGAACAAAACGACCTACATATCTAGTCCTAGGGTGAAGGCATAATGGAGTTTACAATAGAGTTGTTCTAAGCTGGAAAGCTTAAGTCTACTAGCTATTATATCTAAGTAGGAAGAGAGAATAATAGTTGTGGTAGATTAATCTTCAAACTCATCACGACGTGAGAAGGAAAATAACAATACTAGAGTAGATAGGAACTGTGGATAGGCAACTTCCAAAAGGTGCAGCAAGGCCAGAAATAGCAAGCTACCTGGACAGTTACCCAAGTTCTTACAGCAACACTGGGACAGACAATTACGTCTAAGGCCATGAATACTTGGCAGACCACAACAAAATCAGAGGGGTAGAAAGGCTGTCTTAACCTGACTTGGCAAGGTTCAGCAGTCTTCTATATTTGTCCCCTGCAAGCACACAGGACTGCATGTGCAAATCAGTGGTCAGGGTGGCAGATGTTCTTTGCCCAAGAGGCCATTAGTTGAAGCAAGGATGTACTCCAGAAGGAGCTACAACAGTGTCCAACACATTTCAGGAAAATGCACAGTGCTGTCAGGAGCAATAGTGTCTCATGTCAACTAAGTACTAATATTAAAACATTTAAATGCCATATTCTGCAAGTCTATGAAGTGTTTGAAGATTAAGCATCTATGTCTGGCTAATCTTATAGGTATAGAAAATATGAGTGAAGATATTCTGTAATACTCAAGAACTTAGCTAAAAAACTGATTGAATTCTCTGAGTCAAGCAGGGACAAATTCCTAAACTATATATATATATATGTAAATCCCTAAAATAGAGGTAGAGTGGAAATTTCTAGACCAGAGGTAGAACTACAAAAGACAGCATGAAAAAAATATCCTAAATTGCATCAATATACAAAATGTCTTGAACATAAGTAAAAGTATACATACACAGAATATGGTAAGGATAATGTGCATAAAACATCATCATGGAAAGATTTTATACAATGTGAAAAATTATACAATTCTTCTGGAAGAGAATATAAACTTAATTTTACATAGGTTACCACAAATAATATTATATAACAATGTGTAAGCTGTATAATACTAATATCTCACTATTACTAAATAATTCACAATAAGATAGGCTAATCTACCTATATCCATTCTAACCCATACCTTTCCCAACCATACCCTATCCCTATCTAAAAGAGATATCCGAGTCTAAGCATCACCTTCCATACCCAACTCTAAGAAACTAAAATCAACCCTAAGAAGATGAATATTATCACTAAATTCCAAGAGTGGGGAAAGGGGGCATTGATATTTTAAGATTACTTCCTCCTGAAATGGGATGATGATTGCTCCATGGGATCCTGGCCCGGGTGTAATAAGAAGGTGCACCATTACAGCTAGCTAGTCAGGAGTTGTCTCAAGCAAAACAGTCTCAAACCGGTTTTAGGGTGATGTTTGTAGTACAGATGCATCAGGTTGAGTCAAGTGGAAATGTCAAAGTGGGGCCCTATCTTCTTTCCGGAGAGTTCAAAGACTGCTTTTAGGAATGGTTATTATTCCTTGTGGAAACTGTAAACATCAATATGAAAGTAAAATTTTCAAGTTTAAGGTATGCGTACAGGAAAAGGCAACAATAAGCATAAAAACGAATATGAGAAAATTAGGATTTCAGAGAAAAATTGCTTATAAGCAAATGAGGCCCCAGATTTTGTTTTCTTCTGCCTTACACCAATTGGCTTCTTGATATAAGGCAGAAACTGTGAATTTAATCTTAACAACAATCTTGAATTTAGAGAAGGAAAGCCAAATCCAACTACAAAGCCAGCATTGGAATACATGAATTGGGACTACAGGAATAATGAATAATAAATAAAAAATAGAGTTCTGAATAGAAATATTTTACTAGAATTAAATATTTTTTTTACCATAAATGAGATTCCTCTTCATTCAGTGATTGTTTCTGGAGAGCTATCTTCTCTTTGGTAGGTACCTACATGTTCAGTGTCTTTTGGCTGTTTGAACATGGGTGTTCTCTGCTTTCCTGTAAGGACAGGAACAAAACACTTCCCCTACATTTGAGAGGTCTCCGCATATCTCATGGGACCCAATTTGTTGGATGACTGACATTTCTCTTCATTAAGATATTTCTCTTGTTTAACTCAGATCTTGATTAACTTAGATGATATCCATAGCTTTTCTTCTCCTATAGATACAAATGAGAAACCCCTACCCCAACGTAACACATATCCTGGTTTCCAAACTGAGGTCAAAACATCCTTGAAGTATACTGGATGATTTAGTTCAGACATTTTTTCTATTTTCCAGTGTCTTTCTGCAGCTGTTTTTTCCCTTTTCATCAGCATTAAGAAAGTTTAATGTTAATAAAGCATCATGTAATCTATGTTTGGGTGTCTTGGATCCTCCTGCCTGTTTATGGAGCATTTCTTTTAAAGTACCATTGGATCACTCAACCACTGATTGTCCTGTAGTGTTGTGTGGTATACCAGTTATGTGCTTTATGTTATAATACTCAAAAAACTGTTTCAATTTACTGGAGACATATACTGGAGCATTGTCAGTTTTTATTTGTGCAGGTATGCCTATAATAGCCATTACATCTAATAGGTGTGTGATAACAGAATCAGCCTTTGCAGAGCTCAGGGAAGTGGCCCATTGAAACCCTGAAAATGTATCTATAGTGTAATGTATATATTTTAATTTTCCAAATTCTGTAAAATGAAACTCATCCATTTGCCATCTTTCATTCCGATTTATACCTTTATGGTTACTGCCTGGTTGTAAAGGAGTTTGGTTATAGAATGAGCAAGTAGGGCATTTCCTTACTATTTACTTGGCTTGTTGCCAAGTGATAGAAAAATCCATTTTGAAACCTTTGCTGTTCATGTGGTGTTTGTTATGAAACTCCAAGGCTTCTAGCACACTTCTTATTAATAACTGATCAATTTCATCACTGTCTTGTGCTAGAGGACCTGGCAGACCTGTATGGGATCTGATGTGAAATATATATATATATATATATATATATATATATATATATATATATATATGAGTCCTCTTTCTGATAGTATCTTGTAACTGTATAAACAATGAAGTTAATTCTGCATTGTCAGCAATAATTTCTGCAGTCTCAGTGTGTAAGACAACACTTTCTGCATATTAAGAGTCAGCAACTATATTGGGGGCTTCTGTAAAATCCACAAGTACCATGAGAATGGCATACAAGTCTGACTTTTGTACAGAATTGTAAGGGCTTTGAACCACTTTGCTTCTTTTTCCTGATTTATATCATGCCTTTCATGATTTTTTGGATCAGTGTAGAATGTATAAACTCAAGAGATAGGTGTTTTTCTTACAATGTGTGGAAGGATCCAAATAGTTTTTTTGATGAATTTGTTTCTTTCACTTTTAGGGTGAATTGTTGCTAATCATTTCCAAAACAAAATTACTGCATTCTCTCTTCCAAAATTCATTATCCTTCCATAAGGAGGAAATTTCCTCGTTAGTTAATGCTAGGTCCATTCTTGTTAGTTGACAATGTCTTAACTTACTTTTTATAATCAAGCCAGAGATCTTTTCTATATATGTTTTTAGTTTTTTATTCTGTTTTGTGGTAGAAATATCCATTGTAATATGATATCTTCTCTCTGCATCAAAATTCCTGAAGGATATTCTCCAGAAGGTAATATAACCCATTCTAATTCCTTTTCAGCTTCATCTGATAGTATTCCTGGACTATTCAAGTCCTGGTCTCCTTTTAGGGCCATTTTCAAGTTTTTTAAATAATGCCCTTCTACTCCAATAATGGTTTGCAGTGGAGAAATCACTCCTAATAATTTTTGAAGACCATTAAGTGTCTGTTAGCGATCTCTCCTGATCTGTACTTTTTGTGGTCTAATTTTCTGTAGACCTATTTTATATCCTAAGTAGTTGATAGAATCTCCTTTTTGTATATTTCAGGTGCAATTTGTAATTCCCAGCGAGGTAAAACTTCCTTTACTTTCTCAAATATTTTTTCTAATATTTCTCCTTTAGAGTCAGCTAACAATATATCATCCATGTAATGATAGATTATGGATTGTGGAAACTGTTTATGAATTATTTCTAGCAGTATTTTGTACAAAATATTGGCACAGGGTGGGGCTGTTTAGCATTCCCTGTGGCAAAACCTTCCATTGATATCTCTTCACCGGTTGAGAATTATTGTAATTAGGTACCGGGAAGGCAAATTTCTCTTTATCTTTTTCTTGTAAAGGTATAGTGAAGAAGCAGTCCTTTAAATCAATAACTATAAAAGGCCATTCTTTAGGTATCATAGGAGGCAAGGGCTTTCCAGGCTATAGAGAGCCCATTGGCTAGATAACTTTATTGATGGCTCTCAGGTCTGTAAGCATTCTCCATTTACCAGATTTCTTTTTGATAACAAATACAGAATTCTAAGTGCTGGTTGATTCCTCGATATGTCCAGCATTTAGCTGTTCCTGAACCAGGCTTTCTAAAGCTTCTAAATTCTCAGAGGTCATAGGCCATTGTCCTACTCAGACACATTCCTCTGTTGGCCATTTTAAAAGTACATGTGGACCGTGTGGATCCAAACCTAGACTGTATTCTGGTTATATTACCATCTAGAGAATATTCTTCAGGGATTTTGATGCAGAGAGAAGATATCATATTAGAGTGGATTTTCCTACCACATATACAGAATAAAAAACTAAAAACATATATAGAAAAGATGTCTGACTTGATTATAAAAGGTAACTTAAGACTTCGTCAGCTAACAGGAAGGAACCCAGCAGAAATTATAGTACCTTTAACTAATTAGGAAATTTCCTCCTTATGGAAAGATAATGAATATTGGCAGAGAGCATGCAGAAAATTTTTGTGAATGATTAGTAATAATTATCCCAAAACTGAGAGAATCAAATTCATAAAGAAAATGATTTGGATCCTTCCACGCATTGTAGGAAAAACACCTATTTCTGGAGTTCATACATTCTACACTGATGCAAACAAATCAGGTAAGGCAAGATATAAATCAGGAAAAATTATTAAAGTTGTTCAAAGCCCTTACAATTCCGGACAAAAGGCAGAATTGTATGCCATTCTCATGGTACTTATGAATTTTACAGAATCGCTCAATATAGTTACTGATTCTCAATATGCAGAGAGAGTTGTCTTACACATTGAGACTGCAGAATTTATTCCTGACAATAGAGAGTTAACTTCATTGTTTATACAGTTACAAGATACTATCAGAAAAAGGACTCATCATATGTATATATATCACACATCAGATCCCATATAGGTCTGCCAGGACCTCTAGCACAAGGCAATGATGAAATTGATCATTTATTGATAGGAAGTGTGCTAGAAGCCTCAGAGTTTCATAAGAAACACCACGTGAACAGGAAAGGTTTAAAAAAGGGTTTTTCTAACACCTGGCAACAAGCAAAGGAAATAGTAAGGAAATGTCCTACTTGCTCGTTCTATAAGCAAACTCCTGTATCACCAGGCAGTAACCCTAAATGTATGAATCAGAATGAAAGATGGCAAATGGATGAGTTTCACTTTGCAGAATTTGGAAAATTAAAATATGTACATCACACTATGGATACATTTTCAGGGTTTCAATGAGCCACTGCTCTGAGCTCTGCAAAGGCTGATTCTGTTATCACACACCTATTGGAGTTAATGGTCATTATGGGCATACCTGCACAAGGCTCCAGCAGATGTCTCCAGCAAACTGAAACAGTTTTTTGAGTATTAAAACATAAAGCACATAACTGGTATACCACACAATACTACAGGACAATCAGTGGTTGAGAGATCCAATTGTACTTTAAAAGAAATGCTCCATAAACAGGCAAGAGGAACCAAGACACCCAAACATAGATTACATGATGCTTTATTAACATTAAACTTTCTTAATGCTGATGAAAAAAGGAAAAACAGCTGCAGAAAGACACTGGAAAATAGAAAAAATGTCTGAACTAAATCATCCAGTATACTTCAAGGATGTTTTGACCTCAGTTTGGAAACCAGGATATGTGTTACGTTGGGGTAGGGGTTTCTCATTTGTATCTACAGGAGAAGAAAAACTATGGATACCATCTAAGTTAATCAAGATCTGAGTTGAACAAGAGAAACATCTTAATGAAGAGAAATAACAAGTCATCCAACAAATTAGGTCCCATGAGATGTGCAGAGACCTCTCAAAAGTAGAAGTGTTCTCTTCTTGTTCTTACAGGCAAACAGAGAAAACCTGTCTTCAAACAGCCAAAAGACCCTGAACATGCAAGTACCTATGGAAGAGAAAACAGCTCTCTGGAAACAATCATTTAATGAAGAGGAATCTGATTTATGCAGTCTTTGAACTTTCCAGAAAGAAGATGGGGCACCATGTCATCGTTTCCACTTGACTCAACCTGATGCATCTGAACTACAAACATCACCCTAAAACCGGTTTGAGACTGTTTTGCTCGAGACAACTCATGACTAGCTAGCTGTAATGGTGCACCTTCTTATTACACCCTGGACAGAGTTTCAAATAGAACTACAGTCAAGCATTTTCTGCCACACAGTGACTAGCTACACATGCCACAGCCAGTTCTGTTGAGATATTTGGTTGCTAAAACTTTTCTTCCTACAGGATTTCATGAAGCAATCATCATCCCATTTTAGCAGGAAGTAACCTTAAGATAACGACGCCCCCTTTCCCTACCCTTGGAATTTGGGGACAATAGTCATTTTCTTTGGGTTGGTTTTAGTTATTTAGGGTCGGGTATGGAAGGTGATGCTTACACTCGGGTTTATCTTTTAGACAGGAATAAGGTATGGTTGGGAATGTTATGGTTTAGATGGGATATAGGTAGATTAGCCTATTTTCTTGTGAATTTTCAAGTAAGAGTGAGATAATAGTATTTTACAGCTTACATTGTTATATATTCTTATTTGTGGTAAGCTATGTAATATTTAGTTCATATTTTGTATATTGGGTGAAATCTTTTCACTTATGATGTTTTATGCACATTATTTTTACCATATTCTATGTATGTATACTTTTACTTATGTTCAAGACATTTCATATATTGATACAATTTATGCACATATATACTTGTCATATTTTATGTAAGTATACTTTTTTATATTCAAGATATTTTGTATATTGATACAATTTGGGATATTTATCATGCTGCCCTTTAAAGTTCTACCTCTTGTCTTGACATTTCTACTCTACATCTATTTTAGGGATTTATATCTATGTATATGTATATAGTTATATTGTTTAGGTATTTGTTCCTGCTTTACTCAGGGAAGTTTCAATCAGATTTTTAGCTAAGTTCCTGCATATTACAGATTATCTTCACTCATGTTTCCTTTACCTATGAGATTAGTCAGACATAGTTGCTTAGTCTTCAATCACTTCATAGACATGCAGGACATGGCATTTAAATGTTTTAATATTAGTACTCCGTTGACATGAGACACTGTTGCTCCTGACAGCACCATACATTTTCCCGAAAATATGTTGGAACCTGACTGTTGTTGCTCCTGCCGGAGTTCATTCTCGCCTCAGCTAATGGCCTCTTGGGCAAAAAAACTGCCCCCACATTGACCACTGATTTGGGCATGCAGTCCTATGTGTTTGCAGGAGACAAATATAGAAGACTGCTGGACCTTGCCAAGTCAGGGTAAGACAGCCTTTATACCTCCTTGCTGTTGTGTGGTCTGTCAAGTACTCTTGGTCTTAGCCAACACTGGGTGTACCAACATTGCTGTGAGACCTAGGGTGACTGTCTAGGTAGCTTGCTGTTTCTGTCCTCACTGCACCTTTTTGGAAGTTGCCATCCGCACTTCCTGCCTACCCTAGTATCGTTATTTTGTTCTCAGGTCTTGAGGAGTTTGAAGATTAAACTATCACAACTATTATTATCTTTTCCTAGTTAGATATATTATGTACTAGACTTAAGTTTTCCAGCTTAGGACAGCTCTATTGTAAACTCTGTTATGCCTTCACCCTAGGACTAGATATTTAGGTCATTTTGTACTCGATTTTCCTTTTCTTAGAGCACATTTGTTATTCACTGTTTTGTATATAGTTTTGTATCAAGCCTAAATCTTTTCTTTAGAGTAAAAGGGGTATTGTAGTGGGGTATTCACTTTGTCTACTTCTGTGGCACTGACCATGCCCATTGGTGGGTGGAGCCAGGGTGGGAAGATACCTGTGGAAGGAGGTCTCAGGAAGAGTCTGGGAGTGCTCTCTTGCTGGGGGTGGGGGGAGAGACACGGAGAGGAGAGCATCCAGTGGAGCCTGCTGGTGTTAATCTGTCTAGTTTGTAAGTTATTTCTCCCTGAATAAACATCTAATTGGCCTATTTGTTTATCCTGAACCTTATTTAACTGCAATAAAGGGGTGTGGCCACTGTTGCAAGTTCCCATGCAAAATGCTGCCACAATTTCCCTTTTAGTCAAAAGAAAAAGATTTTAAGCCTGATGCAACAACGATTTACAATGTCAAGTGTATTCCAGGAAAAGGAAAGGTAAACATACACAAATTCAAACCTACTACCAACAGGAGCAACATTGAGCAATAGACACATACTACATGTCCAGTATCAGGGTAAAGGCATGACAGAGATTACTCTGATAGCAGTCCTAATCTGGAAAGTCTAAGTCTTGTCTATCTAAGATAAGAGAGGACATAGCTAAGATTGGATAGTCTTCAATCTCATCAAAGATCTGCGAAGAAAAAGAAGAATGCTAGGGTAGGCAGGGAGTCTGAACTTGTGACTTCCTAGATTGGCAAGCAAAGACAGAAATGCAGGCTTCCTGGACAGTCACCCAAAGTCTCACAGCAACATTGACCATCTCAGAAGCATGGACATCTTACCTGTCTCACCCTGACTTGGCAAGGTTGGGAAGTTTTCTTTAAGTTAATCTCCTGCTAGCACATTTGGGACAGCATTTCTAAGGTCAGTGGTTGAGGAGGGGCAATTCTTTCCCAAAGAGGCCAGTAAACCAGGAGAGAACGAAATCCAGATGGAGTGCCATTGGTACCAAACATAGTCTTGGGAATAGCTCAGTGCTCTCAGGAGCAATTGTGTTTCATGTCAATGAAGTACTTAATTAATGAAACATTTAAGTGTCACGTTCTACAGGTCCTTGAAGACATTGACGATCTAATATCTATTTCTCACTAACCTCATATGTATAAAAGTCATGGCTAACTATAACCTGTAATTGTCAGAAACACAATTGCTCAATGGCTAAAACTTCCCAAAATAATTTAGCAAGGGGAATATATATATATATATATATATATATATATATATATATATATAGAAATGTCTTGACCACAGATAGTACTGCAAAGTGCAACATGATAAACTATCCTAAATTGTTTCAGTATACAAAATATATACATAAAGTTAGTTTTATATTTGTATGCAAAACATCAAATGAAAGAAGACCTTACAGAGTCAACATACAAGAATCTAACAATGTAAGTTATCTGTAGCCAATAGTTGCTGAAATTTATTCAGAAGGAAATGTGTTAATCTACCTATATCCTACTCCACTTTTCTAAAAGTGATACCCAAGCCTGACCATCTTCTCCCATACCCAACCCTACACAATCTATACTAACCCTAAGTTGGTTATAATTAATCTTTTTCAGGGATGAAGAAAAAAATCAAAATACCCATCAAGCCAACAGTAGGGAAAGGGGCATTGTTTTCTCAGAATTACTTCCTGTGTGATGGGGTGACAGTGACTCTATGGGATCTTGTAATGGAGAATAAATCTAAATTAATGGTTAAATCTCAGGAGGACTAGATATAGTATTTGTTGATAGTCTCTGAGTGGTAGGTGGTGCTTGTCTGAAGTTCTTATATGAAGCTCTGGCTAGAGTGTTATAAGAAGTTAGACCATCTCAGTGAGCTAATCTGGGATTGTCTAGAGCAGTATTAGTTCCAAACTGGTCCCAAAGTGGTGTTTACTAGTTCAGAGCCATCAAATTGAATCACGTGAAGTTGAATAAGTGTGGCCCCATATTCTCTTTGGAGACTTAAATGTTTTAGGAAATGTTACTGTTCACTGTGAAAGAATCAAACATTAATATCAACACAGAAAGTTTAACATTTATATGTATGCATACTGGGAAAGGTAAAAATAAGGATTAAAATTTATGAGGGAAATTTGGATTTTTGAGTTATAGTTTTATTCTGTCTTGTACCAATTGGGCTTTTGATATGAGACAGAAATTCTGAATTATATTTTAACAATGTGCTTGAATTTAGAGAAGGAGAGCCATATCCATCTCCAAAGCCAGCATTGGTTTTACATTAGTACTACTGTACTACTAGTGTACTGGAAATGAGGAGATTCAGGTAGAGAGATTGTACTATGAATAGATATTGCTACCATAAGTGAGATTCTTCTTTCTTTGATGATTCTTTCTGGAAAGTTATACTTTCTTCTCTAGGCATCTACAAATTGGATGCCTTTTGGCTTCTTGAAGTTGGATATTTTTTTTTTTCATGTAAAGACAGAACAGAACATTCCCCCAACCTTTGTGAGGTCTCCATACAAATTGTTGGATTTACCTTGGTGGATGACCTATCATTTCTCCTCATAAGAGATTTCTCCTGTTCAAATCAAATCTTGTTCAACTTTGATGATAATCTCAGCTTTTCTTCTCCTATAGAAACAAAGGTGAAACTCCTTCCCCAATGTAGCACTTAGCCTGGTTTCCATACTGAGGTCAACACATCCTTGAAGTACACCGGCTGATTTACCTCAAAAGTGTTCCCTATTGTCAAATATCTTTCTGCAGCTGTGTTTCCCTTCTCGTCAGGCTTAAGAAAGTTTAAGTTTTGTAAAGCATTATGTAATATGTTCTTGGAGGGTCTTGGTTCCCCATGCCTGTTTATAGAGTGTTTTCTTTAAAGTGCATCGAGATCTCTCAACATCTGCTTGTCCTGTAGGATTGTGCGGTATACCAGTAATATGCTTTAAGTTATAATATTAAAAAAATATTTCAATTTACTGGAGACATATGCTGGAACATTGTCAGATTTTATTTGTGCAGGTAAACCCATAATAGCCATTACCTGTTATAGGTATATAATAACAGAATCAGCCCTTTCAGAGCTCTGAGCAGTTGCCTATTCAAATCCTGAAAAATGTGTCCAGTTCATGGTGCACATATTTTAATGTTACAAATTCTGCAAAGTGAAACACATCCATTTGCTGGTAAAGGTAAAGGGTAAAGGATTTTGGTTATAGAATGAACAAATAGGACTTTTTTTTAAATACTATTTCCTTAGCTTTTTGCCATGTGATGGAAAATTTTTTTGTAAATCTTTGCTATTGACATTGTGTTTTTTATGTAATCCCAAGGCCTCCAGCACACTTCCTATTAATAATCACTCAATTCCATAATTTCCTTTGAGAGAGAACCTTGCAGATGGGATCTCATGTTATATATATATATATATATACATATATATATAAATATATATATGTATATATATATATACATATATATTTGTATACATATATGTATGTATACATACATATGAATATGATGAGTCCTTGAGTCCTATTCCTGATTATTTCTTGTAGTTATATAAATAATGAAGTAATTTCTGTGTCATCAGGAACATATTTAGCAGTTTCAATGTGTAAGATGACTCTCTCTGCATATTGAGATTTTGTCACCATATTGGGAGGTTCTGTAAAATCCACAAGTAACCTTAAAATCCATTCATCCATTAGTGATGATCTTATCTTTAAGGGTCCAAGGACCTATTTGCCTTCTGAAATAGCATTTTCAAAAGCCTGAGACTCAATGAGTACTCGTCTAGCTTCTGAATCTGCTACCCCTATTTATATGGCTTTTGTCAATCTTTCAAAAACTTCACTAGAATGTTATTTTGGGCCTTGCATAACCTCAGTATATGACTCAGTTCTTTCCCCTGTTTCTTGAATCTTCTCCCAAGCCTTTAAGCCTGCTGTATGGCATAGGAACAAGATGCATTTATGGTATGTAGCTTGATTCTCTGATTCAGCATAAAGAATCTCACCACAAATTTTGTTTTATGGAGCCTTATACCCTTTATTTTTACCTTGATGTCCAAGGGCTTTGGCCTGGACCCTCCATAATGAATGTGATTTCATTTGAGGACTGATTTCTAGGACAGCTGAGACTAATTGGCTCCAGTCATTTGTGATAATTCTACATCTTGTAGACCATGATGCCAATAACTGACTCACATCACATATGGTGAATGCATGCCATAAGAATCTATTGCTGCTTTAATACATTTTAAATCTTTCATATGTATTGGCTGCCAATGGCATTCCAGGAATCCCTATGGATGTTTCTCATTGCCTGGCTTTTCAGTAATAATTACAGGGTAGACCAAAGCAAGTGTTGATGTTATGACCTTTGGTAAGTCATCTCTTACTCTGAAAGATACTGGTGATGTTAAATCTCTTTCATTGTCTTTTGTTTCTACCTCACCTCCTGTCCTATCAGTTTTAAAGTTTTCTGTGGCCTGTAATCTATTCACCATTGTTTCTTGGAGTGTTTGGCTTTCCTGCACATTAAAACTTCCAATATTTCATTAAATGAGTCAATTTCTTGTTCTCTTCAATCTTATATCATTATAAAGATTTAATATTCTCATCATTAGAGATTATCAGGATGGCATGTAGAGTGCTTGTTGGCTCACTTGCTGATCTCAAGTTGCAGTAACTATATGTGCCCAGCAGGTGTCAGAGGTGAACAGCCAAATGGAGTCCCAAAGCAAAGAAGCTCCTGTCTGATTTTGTTTTTACTGTGTTAAAATCTGTAATTTCTAAGCAACTGAACAAACGTGTGGACAAATGGGTGGCACACAGAGTGCACAGGGAAGTGAGGCAAACTATTCCTGGCATAAAGCACAGAAGTTGCAGGCAATGAGGGGCAACAGAATGCAGATTCTGACCAAAGTGAACAAAGCTATGACATCCAAATTCAGTTATGTGAGCTCTAGTTGAGTAGCTGGCTAGAGATTTTTAATCTTATAAAATGTGACTAGTTTTTAACTAGCACTGTGGGGTACTGTCCTTTCATTTTTGTGCACATTTGCAGGGCTCTGTAATGCACAGGTGTCCAGTTCCATTTCTGAGAGCCAGCCTTTATACTGACCTTCGTTATACCTTCCCAGCCTCCCAGGCCAGCATCATCTCTATTTGCAATTACACTTCAATTATAGTAAGTGGCATTTTATATACATCTTATACATCATCTGCTTTTACTTCTTTCTTTCCTAATTAGGTTCAATATCTTTTGAGATGTGAGTGAGGAGCAATTTTTCTCCATCACTGCTGAAACGTAGAAAATGATTTGTGCTAATAGGTATTGATCGAGGACTGGGATGATAGATAACCCTCATCCAAGAGAGATCCTTAAGCACAGAGTAGTTCTTCTCAACAGGCAACTTTATACCTATGAAATTCAAACTTGTGCTTCATTTTAAGTTTATTGTTAGAGATTTGGTCTTCTAATATAACACAATCCTGAGTCCCTCCCTCCTCCCTCCCTTCTTCCTTTCCTCCCTTCTCTCTATCTTTCTTCTCACCTGCCTTTCTCTTCTCTTTATTATCATCATGATTGCTTTACTGTGATATACTCTGAACATCTAGTTTATCATTTATAACTATATTCTTCTGCAAACATTTAAATTAATATTTGCCTCTGGATGTATCTTTAATCTGCCTCCTCTGCTGGAGTGTCTAAACTGCAGATGCCCCTGGGGAACAGCAGGAACAAGTCCAGTAAGCCAATCACAGTCAGCCACTCACTGCCTTTTAAGTCCAGTTCAGTCTGACTGGGAGCAGATGAAGGGACCCCTGTAGTGAATGTATCTTGATGACTCTTTGTCACTATTTGATAGTTTGTCCCTTACCTATTCTTACCCATTAGCACAGATTGGCAAGATGTTGTTGTTTTTTGTTTGTTTGTTTGTTTTCTTTTCCATTCTGTTTACTGATTTGCATACAAACAGTGTTTGTATGCATACACACTGTTGCTTGCAGGGGATATACACTTTAAATGCAGTTGCTATCAGAATGTTCACAGGTCCCGTGACCTGGTCAAAACACCCCTTTAATAAAAACACACTATTGAAGGGCTTAGTTGCACTTAAAAATAATGAATGTGCAAACAAAATGTGTCTGTTATGGAATGGGGATGGATCTTGGAGGAGATAGGGTGAGAGTATTGATCAAAATGAAATATGTGAAATTCTGAAAGAATTATTAATAGTCTTTTCAAACTTAAATGTTCACAGTTGTAAATGTGAATATAGATACATAGGCTCCTTTAGTACAATCAGTTTTGCCTTGGGAATTTTGACAAGTCTGTTATGTAAAGAACAACAGATCAAACCGATTGTATCTGGGCAGTAATGCTGACCTGATGCATTCACCCTCCAGTCTGCTTCTGCAGGACTGTGTTTTCCCCAGCTCTGATGGGAGGGTTCATGAAGCACCAAGCTCTGAAAGGCCATAGGCAACACCTCCTTGGGATAGGTGCAGCAGCTCTCATTCCACAGAGGATAAGATGAGAGCTCGCATGGTGTTTTCACTGGCTCCTCGCCCCAGACCCCGACCCCACCACCCACCATGCTGGTCAAAGATCCCTCTACCACATCCTGCTGTGCCCCCTCCTGGGACACATAGGTCCTTCCTTGTGGCTTGCGGTTCTCAGGGCGTGGCTGTGTCTGCAGCAATCACTTTCTACCCATTGCCCCAGTGCCATAGGCAAAGGCCACATCCTCAGGTCCCCTCTGTCTTGCAAGGATCCACACCTTCTGGGTCGTGGTCTCAGGAGGCCCCGTCCTGTCCGTGACCAGCAGGCAGCTCGCGGTAGTGTTGGAGGTGCCAGGCAGGACATGTAGCGACCCCAAGACCCAAAGCACACCTGCCAGCTTCTTGGGTTCTGTCTTTTGTGAGAAGGAGGCCTCCAGCTTCCGAGGCAGAGCGAAGCTGTGGCAGGGATGGTGTTCTAGGCTTGCTGAAGTCAGGCAGCTCTCAGCCTGGTCTACCTTTCTGCCTTGCAGTAGGTCACATGGTCTAGCTGCCCTCTGGCATGGTACATGCACCCCGGGGTTTCTCGGTCTGTGTTAGAGACAAGGGAGCAGGCTTGGGGGCGCTTGAGGTGGAAAGGGAGTGAGCTCTGGGACCTGGTGGTGGCTGTAGAAGTCTGCACTGCAGATCTGATTTTTGCAGTTGGAGGTGGTCCTGCTGGCGCCTTAGCTGGAATCTGCATTCAGGGATCTGCTAGACAATGCAGTTTCTAAGGAGGCAGTGGCTTTGAGCATCTTGCTGGGACCGTGCTTTTAGCTTTTGCAGTCATACCCATGGATGTTCAGACTTGTGGCCCTTCTGGGTGGAGGTGGATGCTCAAGTGGTTTTGGCAGTGCAGAAAGCTGCATTGGCTTTATTGCTTTCCTTTGAGGTGTTTAGGCTGTTTGTGTGGGCCCTAGTGGCCAGTAATGGGCAGCTGCGACCCTGGTGGCCATAGCTCTCCACACTGTCTTGTGTGTTTACTATCCTGTTAACTATTGTACCTAATAGCGACTAATATCACTGTCAGGGAGATTGCAGCCAGTATACGAGTGACAGGGGATTGTGGTAAGGACTGTCCCGTGATACTGTTAAAATTATCTAGCCTAGCATTTCAGCAAACTGCTAGCTTCAAGTCTCCCAAATGTATTAGAAGCAAACTCCATAAAGAGATTCTTGGTTGTCCATCTTCATTTCTGATGCCGGTAGTGTTGCCAGGAACAGCTGTGCCTCACTGTTAAGACAAACTCTACACCATTTTAAATGCTATGTTCTGTGGGTCTTCGAAAGGATTGAAGAATGCCGATCCATTTGATATATATATATATTTGTATACTGAGAAAACCTAACTAACTTAACTATAAGCTTTGACTATCTATTAGTAAAAGTAGATGACTATTATCTATACTGAATTATACATTTTTAAATGAGCTATATAAACACAATACTTAAACAAAGGGAGAAATATACATATCACGAAATTGACCTTAAATTTGTATCAATAAACAAATATCCATTCCAAATGAAAGTATTAATTTCTATAACATAATCCCCTCTTTACCTTTAAAAAAAGAGATTGGTTGTCATCATTAACCATTTATAACAAATTCCATTCCTTCCAAACTGCTTCCTGCTGGTAAGGGTCACGTACTGGGTATCCTAATAAGACACAGATCTCCTGGCTGTAGTCTGCAAGGCTGCCTTTTCCTAGCTGTTTTGAATGTTGGATCACTGGGAACACTGTTTCAGAGTGTCTTGTTTGATCAAACCATGTTAATCTGGACGGAATCCACAGCTTTTCATTATGTGGAAACAAAAACAGAAATTCTTTTCCCTACTAACCTATCCTTAGACTTAAATTTGGAAGTGAAAGCATTTTTAACATACATAAATTGGATTAATCCAGCAGCATTTCTTTTAGCATTTTTTGCTATTTCCTCAGCAGTCAAACAATACAAAGACAACACAATAGCATCCAGTATCCAGACTGTGTGTGCTTTCTATCTGCATGTGACTTTTTTTATTATTCTATTTCTTCTACTTCTATTTTTTTCAATGTTTGAGACTAGGTTTCCCTGTGTAACTTTTACCTGTCCTGGAATTAACTCTGTATACCAGGTTCACATTAAATCACAGAGATCTGCTTGCCTCTGCCTCACAAGTGCTGAAATTAAATTTGTGTGCCATCACAGGCACCTACTCTCTTTCTATTTTTTTTAAATCACTTTATCCTGTTTCTTTTTCTCTCCCTAGCCTAAGTATATTTTTAAAAATACTGTAAATCTTTAGGGGTTTTTCTTTATCTGAATCTGTCTTTGTTGTTCTGTTGCTGCAGATATTGCCTATGAAACACAAACAGGCGACTCAGCACCCACGTGAAGTTTATTGATAGAGGGGAGAGAAAGAAGGGTAGCTGGTGGCCAACTGAAAGCAGGAGAGAGGGTGTGTGTGTGTGTGTATGTGTGTGTGGCACTTGCTTTAAAAGGGGGACTTGTGCATATGTAACTGAGTCCCCTGCCCAGCCTGACATAGTGATGATATGGCCATGAGCTTCCTGCCCATTGTCAGGGGCTGGGTCAGTAGGCTGCTGGTTTCCAACATTCCCACCTTTTATTGTTATTAAAAAGGTGGGGGTTGGGCATGGCAGGTTAGGGGATAAGGACTTTGAGTTCTCAAGACTGCTTCCTGATGACTTGGGGGCATAGATAATCTTTGGGGATCCAAGAATGCTGGGGCACTGCCATGTCCTGGTAGCTGGTTGTTTCATTGCAACCCTGACAGTATGGAGCTCTGGTGTCTCTTTGAGACCTGGGAAGATGTTAGCAGAGAAGAAGACAAGGTTCAGTTTTTTCGTTAGGTCCTGATACTTAATGGGAGAATTATAAGGTGGGGGGAGGGGCTCCCAAGGGAGTCCCAGGACAAGGTAAGGGAGTCCCTAGGCCAGGAAGGAAGTTGAGTAATATTTATCTGGAGTGAATCTGACCTGTTTAAGTGGATCCAATTAGGCTCCATGGAACCCAAAGACTCCTTTGGGTTTGGGAAAACATCTTAGACACATTAGTAGATATTCATGTTAGAAATGTTACCTTTATTTAGGAGTTACAAGTGTTTGATGATTTGTGTCTCTAGATCCATGGCTTTTGGATGTCATTCTTGTAACAACAGCTAATTTGTTAGATTAGAAGTTTTAGGTCAGCCTGAGGACAGGAAGGAAAGCATGAGGCTTCCAATCTGGCAGGATGAGCTTATAGGAATAAATCCTCAATCTTCTAGAATAGGAGACAGTGTAGTTGATCTTGGTGTCTTCTGAAGCTTAAGGGAACAGGGTCCTGTTGTAGTTGCTGTATATGAGGGAGAAGTAAAGCGTTTGAGGTGGGAAAGGCCCTCAAGATTTGCAGCTGTTGGAGTGACAAGGATTTCCTTGAAGGGGTCCTGCCATTTAGGGGAAAGGTGTGAGGGGCATTGGTCTGAGGGAGAGAGAAGGACCTGGTCCCAGATGTTAAATGGGGATGTACAGAAGTTGGGGCAAGGTCGAGGCAGGGAGTGCTCAGTAAAGTTCCATAGGTGAGAAAGGAGATGATGAAGTAAGGGTGTAAGCAGGTGGTCAGGGAGAGGTGACAGTTTGGGTGAGAGACCAGGTGTTAGAACTGGCCTCCTGTACATAAATTCAAAGGGTGAGATGAGAAGGGGTCATTTGGGGAGGGACCTAAGCCTGAATAGAGCCAGAGGCAAGAGCTTTACCCAGTCAAGGTGAAGTTCCTGTGACATTTTAACAAGATCACTTTTTAAGGAACCATTAGTACACTCCATCTTCCCTGAGGACAGAGGGTGATAGGGGATATGGAAATGCCAAGGGATGTGAGAGCTTTAGATAAGATTTGCAAAATCTGAGAGGTGAACTCAGGACCATTGTCTGACTGAAGAGAAGCTGGGATTCCAAACCCTAGAATGATTTCCTTGGGAAGGGTGTCAGAGACTGTCTGAACTTTTTTGCTAGTAGTTGGAAAGTTTCCACTCAACTTGAGAAAGTATCCACTAATACGAGGATTTATTTGACCTGTCTGACTGTAGGCATGTGGATAAAGTCAAGTTGCCAATCAATCCCTGGGAGAGAGGCCCTGGCCTGGGAAGAAAAGTGAAGCTAGGATACCTGGAGTTAGGAAATGACATCTGACAAGTTTTACAAGAGGCAGTGATAGTTTTTAAGAAATCCAAGTCCTCAGGAGTGGGCTGGAGGTGAGCCTTGACAAAATGAGAAAGAGCCTTGCTGTAAGAATGAAAGAGCCTGTGTAAATAGGACAGAATTTGTTGAGTATCAGAAGGTGACTGTGAGGATGTGGGTTGTGGGTTGTAGTGTAAGAATTCCCTGTGGTGGGTGTGGTGATTGTGGGCTTCTGAGGGCTGCAGCTTTAGTTGCTTCCTCAGCTAAGTTGTTTCCCTTAGAGATAATGGAGCTGTCAGTCTGATGAGACCAGCAGTGAATAATCTCTATAGCTTTGGGGAGGTGGGAGGCCTTTAACAGGGCCATAATATAATCTGAGATAGTTATGGATCCTCCTTTTGTAGTAAGCAGCCCCCCCCCATTCTTTCCAGATAGCAGCATGAAACAGGAGGATGTGAAAAGCATATTTGGAGTCTGTGAAAACATTTAGGGTTTGTCCCTGTGCTAATTGGAAAACACAGGTGATGGTTCTTTTTCTGGCCATAGTCTTTTATCTGCTAAACAACAACATTGCTAAAATGAAAGCCATAACTGTTGATAATCAACTGTTTATCCAAGATGGCAAGAGTACATTTACCACCAGCAGTGAGAGCTTTGCTCACTGCCTTGGTCTAAGTGCCATCTAGCATCATACTGCTAGCTTGGAGATGTTTTCACTGCCATTGCCAGCCTCTACATAAACCATTCAGTTGTTACCTGTGTTTGCCACTTATGCCCAGTTAAGAAATCTCCCTTAAAGGATCCACGCAAATCTCTGCTTGTCTCTAGTAAAACAGAGTATGCCTGATTAAAATGATGCTACCAAGAAGACTTTCATTTTTCTGTTATTTTGTTTGTCAAATCCTTTCTTAAGCTTTTGTTAAGTGTTAAGTGGAAGTTCTCCCTATCCACCTCAGATATGCCATTTTGTTATGAGCAGTTTTCCCTGCCAACCTGGTCCCAGAGCCATATCAGCCAGAAAATAACACAAGGAGATGCTGTATTTGATATAAATCTGTTGGCAAGTTACTGGTGTTTCTTATTGGCTACCTCTGTCTTAAATATTAACCTATTTCTATCAATCTAAGTGTTTCCAAGTGGCATTTTCTTAGTGGAGAGAGAGTCCTGAACTTTTTTTATCAAGTCTTTATATCTTGAGTCTCCTTACTACATCTCCTAGAATTCTGCTTGTCACCTAGTCCTGCCAATCTTGCTTTCCTATTGGCCAACAAGACTTTATTTATTAACCAATAAGATACACATATTTACAGAATGACATCTCCAATCATTTTGTTATATTTAAAAAGAAATTTTGTAAACTGTTTAAGGCAAGGGCGCTTTGTTTTCTAATTGTTAGAAATGCTCCACAAAGTTTAAAATGGTTTTCCTATACAAAGAAATGGAGTCAGCATTGACTTAGCATATTGTGATATGATTTGAAGAGATACAAGCAAATATCACTGTTTCATCAAAAGAACTTCTTAGTAAGGCTTGGTTTTCTAGCCCAAGAGCTTTGAGTTGGAAATTGTTGACTTCAGAACTCAGCCAACTGTGGTGGCTCATGCCTGTGATCCCAGCATTTGGGAGGTGGATGCAGACAATTTGGGCTTAATCCCGGCATGGACTGTAGTGTGAGACGTGGTTTTTAAAAGAAAATATCTTTCAATGTATCTGCTTTGGGTATGGGTATTTGTTATTGTATGTTTACCTGCTCCCATGTGAACATATTGAAGTGGTATGAAGAGAACATAACTAAGTAAAAGACTCAGCTGTCTGAACTTTGTCTAGGACTAGATTGGACTAGCCCACATAAGTATGGCAGTTAAGAGTCAATACTAGTGTTTCTGGGGTTGGGAGGGTTAGAGTAGTGGAGAGAAGAATATATCCCCCTTTCTTCAAAAGCAATGACTTTCAAAATATTTTACTCAGGTTTATCTATTATATTAAACACATTTTATTAAGATTTTCATTAGAGTTTTAAAATTTCAATATCTCAAAGGGCTACTAGTTATAATAACAAAATTGTTTTGTTCAGGCTGTTCTAAACTTGTGGAAGATACTGTCAGCAATGAATGATTTCTAGAAATATAATGAGGACATATATGGAGGAGGAGAAAATAGTGGAATAGAATGGACTTTTGGGAGTGTGTTGACCAGATTTGGTTGAAGGATTAAAAAAAAAAAAAACAGGATATGAAGTGGCCCCTGGTAAAGGGGTGGGATATTAGAAGTGCGGGTAGTTCCTGATATATCATTTTCTAGGACTCAGGAAGGGACCCACCCACTGTTTCAAAAAATGTTGTATTTATATATGGTATGGATGATCTTAGTTTCCACATATGGTTTAGTTTTTAGAAATCCTGTTTATGTTTTTGTTTTCAAATTTAAGAACATTTCCTTTGTTATGTAGTTAGAATAACCTGCTGTATCATAGATAAAATAACCAAATGTATTCAATGTTGTATTGTAACCGCCAGTCTTTTCCAGATGCCACGCCAGCCCCAAATAACACACAGAGACTCTGTATTTGATATTATGCTGTTGGCCAGTTACTTGTTTCTTTTCGACTAGCTCTGTCTTTAGTATTAACCCATTTCTATGTATTTCCACGTGGTCATACAGAGAGCAGAGGAATGGCGGTTCTGTTCTCTCCAGACTCTCCATCTTGACTCCTCCTTACTACTTCCTCTTTCCTCCTTGTCTCCTAGTCCTACCTATCTTCCATTCCTATTGCCAACAGTGCTTTATTCATTAAGCAGTATGAGAAACATATATACATAATGGCATCTCCCATCATCTCCTCTTTTCTGTCTAAATAAAAAGAAGGGTTTTAACCTTAACATAGCAAAATATATCACATAACAGTTATCAAATAGGAATCACTGTTAGCACTATTTATTCCATTAACATTTAGCAAAATTAAAAGAAACTATTTTATCATTTATCCTATATTTGTGAGTCTAAAGTCCTATATGTAACTTATCTTTAAGCTTAACTAAGGTATACTATATCTATAAGTATCTGTCTTCAACTCCTTCAAAGACCTCAGAAGGATAATATATAAACTCTAGAGATGACAGAGACATCTTGCCTGGTCAGTCACCTGAAGTTTTTCTGTAATCTTCCATCTTAACCCCTAGGCCATAGTGTGTCTGGCAGACTCTTCAGCAAAGGAGGAAACTTTAAACTGTCTTCTTGTATTGGCGTTTTGTCATTCATTTTTCTCTGTGTCCTGCGGATTGTCTGGCAGACCCTTCCATGAAGCAGGGACTCTGTAGCAATGTCCATCTTGAATCAGCACTTTTCTATGGGTCCTGCATGTCCAGTTTATATAGCATAAAGTAAAACAGTCCAGACAAGAGCAGTATCTTATCCAAATGGCTAGTCTTGCCATATTGGAAGTAAACTTCATAACGAGTTTCTTCAATGTCCATCTTCCTTTTTGATGCAGGTGGTGTTGCCAGCCTATATGTCTCACTGTCAAGAAAAACCCTACACCATTTTAAATGCCATATACTGTAGGTCTTTGAAAGGTTTGAAGAATGCCTATTCATCTCAATACATCTCTGTATATCTTGATATCTAACTAACTCTAAGCTTTGACTATCATGGGTAATATCTATAATCTGTACTACATTATATATTACATTTCTAAATGAGCTATATAAACACAATATCTAAACAAGAGGAGAATTATACATATCACAAAATTGACCTTAAATTGTATCAATAAATGAAAAGCATTCCAAAACAAAGTATTCATATCTATACCATAATCCCCTTTTTACCTTTAAAAAGATATTAGTTGTAATCATTAACCATTTACAACCAAGTCCATTTAAATGAAAACAAACATTTACAAACAATATTTGGGAATTTGAGCGTCGTTCTTTCCAAACTGCTTCCTGCTGATAAGGGTCGCTGTCATGGGGGATTCTAAGAAGATGCAGAAATCTAGGCTGTAGTCTGCAAGGCTGCTATGTCCAGCTGTTTTGAATGTAGGATAACCTGGTAATCTGTTTCGGGGGTCTGGCTTGCTCAAACCACATTAGTCTGGAAGGAATCCATAGCTTTTCATTTTCTGTGGAAACAAAAATAGAAATCCTTTTCCCCAGTAACTTGTCCTTAGACTTAAATTTTGAAATCAAAGCATTTTTAAAATATATAAACTGAATTCATCCAGCAGCATTTCCTTTAACAGTGGTTGTTATTTTTCTCAGCAGTCAAAAGATACAAAGACAATACAATGCCATACAGTATGCAGATTCTCTCCATTTTTATGTGGCCTTTTAATTACTTTGTCTCTTTTACTTTTTATTTTTTCATTTTTTGAGACAGGGTTTTTATGTGTAACTTTTATCTGTCCTGGAATTCTCTCTGCATACCAGGTTTATTTTCCAATCACAAAGATCTGCTTGCATCTGTCTCCGGAGTGCTGAGATTAAAGGCATGTGCCACCATACCCAGCTACTTGCTGTATTTTTAAAACCATTTTAATTTCCTGTTCTCTCCCAAGCCTACATATATTTTAGAACACACTGTAAACCTTTAGCTTTTTTTTTTGTTGTTGTTGTTGTTTTTGTTTTTGTTTTTTGTTTTTATGTGGATCTGTCTGTATTGTAAATCTTTATCTTTTTCTGTCCACGAGTCTTTTATCTGGTAAGCAACAGCATTGCTAAAATGAAAGTCATAGCTGTGTTAACCGAGGTCTTATCCAAGATGGCTATTTTACCACCAGTACTGATAGCTGTGCTCACTGCCTTGGACTATGCTGCCATTCAGCAGCATGTTGCTGGCTTGGAGACGTGGTCACTTCCATTGCCAGCTCTGGTACACACCAATAAATTTTTAGCAGTGCTTTTTTAAAGCCATGCTTTTTTTTTTGGCCCCTTATGCTGAGTCAGGAAACCTCACTTAAAGGAGCCTCGGAAATCTCTGCTTGACTCATGCAAAACAGAGTCCAACCCAGAAAAATGTTGTTAGTAAGAAGCCTTGCTTGTTCTTTTGTTTCTAAAACCCTTTTTAAAGCATCTGTTAAGTTTCAAATGGAAGTTCTTCTTAGCCACATTGCAGCACCATATGTTAGCAGTAAGGTTTTTCCCTGCCACTGGGACCCACTGCTGCATAAGTCCCAAATAACATGCAGAGACTCTGTATTAGATATAATGCTATTGGTCAGGTACTTGTTTCTTACCAGCTAGTTTTGTCTTAATTATTAACCCATTTCTATAATCTAAGTATTTCCACGTGGTCTCATCTTACGGGAGAGTGGGTTGGACCTCTGTTCTCCAGTCTCTCCTTGCTTACTCCTCCCTACAACTTCCTGGAATCCTCCTTGTCTCCTTGTCCCGCCTTTCTTTCCTATTAGCCAAAAGTGCTTTATTTATTAACCAGTGAAAGACAAACAATGTAATGTTAATGAAGGACTAACCTGGAAACCAATATCTGTCCCTTGGGATTTGCTAACTTCCTCTCACAAGGCCCTGAGATAACAAGAATTCACACTGCCCCTCCTTTGCTGTGAGTCAGCAGGTGGTGAATAGGGTCCTTAGGAAACAAAGAGATAGCTGCAACTCAGATTTGCCCAGACAAAATTAATTAGCACACCCTGAGGCCCTAAGGTCTGTTGACCATAATAGCAGACAATCCGGCCTCCAAGGGTCACTTACTCAATGGACATAGGGTCCCACCCCCTCCCTAAGCTTGTGGGTTTGCCTTTAAAAACACCTGGGCCCAAGGGGGTGAGGGGAGATTCTCTATAGCATGCGTGCTATAGGAGCCCATTTGCTCAAACATTTCCTGTTCATTAAAGCCTCTTGCATGTTGCAGCAACTAGACTGGACATTGAGTTCTTGGGGTACCAACAGAAACTGGAAGACTCCTCAATCTGAGGGTCTTACACCAGTATGAGGAACATATTTAAAGAATGACATCCCCCCATCAAGTGTCTTATAATGGAAATGATTGAGGGGTGGGCACAATAGCAACTTTTTTAGAATGATGTAAAAATGGGACCTTCATCTGTCTTTTGTTAAGTCTTTTGGTAAGTTAAGCAACAAGGTTACCAGAAATAGTTTTAATTTCCTTTTTTTTTCCCCTTGAGGAAGGAGGTTAAAAAATTAGTAAATGCTTTTAAAATACAAGAAAAGCAGGCCATCATTGAGGTGGTGCAGGAAAGAAAGGCTGAAAAAGAGAAGAAGAATGGTACTCTGTATAGGCAGTTAGAAACTGCTGAGAAGTTAGTGGGAAACTTAAAAGAACAGCTTACAGAAAAGGACCAAAAGACCCAAAGCTTAAAACTGGAGCTAACCAGTTATAAAGAAAAAGAGAAAGCATATGTTTTAGGAATTAAACACGTCAAGGAGACAGGTGAAGACCTTCAGAAGAGATGTTACCAAGTTAATGTAACTGACAAGGGCATAGAGAAGAGCACACCCAGAGAGAAACAGAGATGAAATAAGATCACCTCAAGTGGAGTGTATGGAAGAGAAATCATGCACATGAAAGAAGAATTAATGCAACAACAGAAATCTCAGATAGTCTTAAATCCCGCCATAAAAGTGACAGAGTCTATTTTAATATCATATGCACATACTACGGTCGGTAGGTGCAATATGTATGTATAAAGAGTATAAAAAGGAAAGTGAGTTATGGAATGTGATATTAAATGGACAGAATATAAAATTGGGAGATACCCTTTCTCAAAAGGAGAACCTCAGCAAAGAACTCTGTGTAGTTCAGAGAGAAAAACCTGCACTTCAGTGTCAGTTTAATGATCTTTAAGAAGAAGTCAACATTTTAAGAGAACAGATTGATAGAGATCGAGAAAAAATAGAAAAGCAGGAAAGGAAATTAAATAATTCACGTAAATGCCACCAGACAGTGGAAGAATTGAAAGCCGAGGTCGCTGCTATGTATGGAAACCAGAAGGATCTTGAGTTTAACATGAATCAGGAATTAGAAATTGTGAAATGAAACTGGAAATGGGATAGTAAACAGGATGTCAAATTCCCAAAAAATCAGACTGGAGCAGTTGCGAAGCCAAGTCCTCTCCAGTCATGAAGCAGAACTTTTCAAGTTAAAAGAATATCTAGAACTTGAATTTCAAATAAATATTGAAAAACTTAAAGATAATCTGAACATTCACGACAAGCATCAGATAGATGATTTAGAAATTGAAATCAGTAAGAAGATGGAAAAGATGTAGTGTGAAAACAACAATTTGATAAGTAAACAGATTCAACTAACATTAGAAATTTCTGAGGTAAGAGATTTACAGCTGTCACACATTGATTTGAAATCCGAACAAATGACTCTTCAGATTAATGAGCTTAAAAAAGAAATTGATATCCTCAAACTGGTAAAAAAGTAGAAGCATACACTTAAACAAGAAATTCAGGAGTTACAAATTAAAACTGAGCCACAATAACTGCTGCAATCGTTGGTGATTTTGATCTTGGACATTCTGATCTGTGTAAAATGGAATCTCAGAGGGATTTTGATTTTGCAATTCCCTGATGACTAAGGATGTTGAGCAGTTCCTTTTTTTTTTTTTTTTTTTTTTTTTTTGGCATGTGAGATTGTTTTGTTGAGAAATCTCTGATTAGATCTCTACCCTATTTTTTAATAGGATTATTTGGTAGTTCAATTTTTAGTTTCTTAAGATTTTTGTATAGTTTGGAGATCAGCCCTTTGTCAGATGAGAGGTTGGTGAAGATTTTTCCCATTCTGTAGGGAGCTGTTTTGTCTTATTGTGTTCTTGTTTTACAGAAGCTTCTCAGTTTCAGAAGGTCCTGCTTGTTTGTGATACTCGTGGTCTATATAGGAAGTGATTTCCTGTGCCTATGCATTCAAATGAATGTTTCTCTTCTATGAGGTTCAGTATGGATGGATTGATATCAAGGTCATTGATCCATTTGGACTTGAGTTTTGTGCATGGCAATGGATATTGATCTATTTGAATTCTTCCACATGTTCATTGCTAGGTATACCAGCACTATCTGTTGCATATGTTTTTCCTTCTTCAATTTTATATTTTTTGCGTCTTTGTCAAATTTATGTGTTCATAGGTATGTGGGTGGATATCGGGTTCTTGGATTGGATTCCATTGGTCCAACTGTCAATTTTTATGCCAATGCCAAGCTGTTTTCATCCCTATAGCTCTATAGTAGAGCTGGAAGTCGGATTGTGATGCCCACAGAAGATCCTTTATTGTACAGGATTGCTTTGGCTATCCTGGGTTTTTGTTTTTCCCATATGAAGTTGGGTATTATCCAATCAAGTTCTGTGAAGAATTTTGCAGGGATTCGATGAAGATTGTTTTGAATCTGTAGGTTATTTTTGGTAGTATTTCCATTTTCATTGTGTTGACCCTGCCTGTTCAAGTTCAAGGGAGATCTTTCCATTTTCTGATATCTTCTGTAATTTCTTCCTTTCAAGACTTGAAGTTCTAGTCATACCTATCTTTTGCTTGTTTGGTTAGAGTTATCCCAAGATATTTTATGTTATTTGTGGCTATTTTGAAGGGTGATTTTTCTCTGATTTCCTTCTCAGTCTCTTTTTCATCTGTACATAGAAGGGCTACTGAATTTTTTTAGTTAATCTTATTTTCTGCTACATTACTGAAGGTGTTTACCAGTTGTAGGAGCTCTCTCTAAGAATTTTTGGCATCACTTATGTATATTATCATGTCATTGGCAATTAGTGAGTGATTCACTTTTCTACTTTTCCAATTTGTGTGCCTTTGATCTATTTTTTTTTTTTTTTTTTGTCTTCTTGGTGTATTTAGAAGTTTGAGTACTATGTTGAATACACATGTAAAGAATGCACAACCTAGTCTTGCTCCTCATTTCAGTGGAATTGCATTGAGTTTCCCTCCATTTAGTTTGATGTTTTCTGTTGTGTTACTAGATATTTCCTTTCATGCATATAGGTATTTCCCATTAGGAATGGGTACTTTTAAAGTTTCCAATAGAATTGCTCTGCTGAAAAATGTCAGATTTGAAGGATCACATACAAAGGAAGCTAAGTTTTCACTTCAAGTCTTTTTTGGTTATTTAATCTGATAATATGTTTTACTTGTATTTGTATGCCATGTATTGTTTGTCTTGATGTGTTCTTCAGATAGACTGTCCAGTGTTTTCTAGTGACAGTTTATTGTTCTTGGGAGGTAATAAAGTGTCTTATTGAGTAATCATCACGTTTTCTGAAAAGAGGAGAAGAGAAATGAGTACATGTTTAAATATTTTGTTTTAATTAATAGATTTATTTATTTATTCATTAGGCACTAGGACTGAAACCCAGGGCCTGGAAATACTAGCCAAGTTACCCTACCACTGAACTATGTCTCTGTGCCAAAAAAGTGAGGACTTGCCACAGACTGACCCAGTTAGTGGTCACCACCATGGGAGAATGAGGGCTCCAGTTCTCAGTTCATTAAAGATTCGGCCAATGACAGACAGACAGAACACACAGAGATGAAATTTGAATCTATTGAAAGTTTACTTCAGATATATACACATGATTTAGGAACTAAGATTTGACCCCATGCCAGGTTATACATAGTTACTTCTGATAAGCGGTTACATGTTAACAACTTACCTTGAAATAAAAGAAGAGAGCAGGAAGTACTCTCTGAGAACCATGTGTCCTCCAGACAGTGGTTAATAGCCTCAGACCTGAGGCCAATTTATTCTTAGAATCCTGCTGAGAGGACTCCCTTGCAAAAATTCAAAAGTTTACAAAGTTTAATATATTTATGGACAGTCAGGACAATTTGGCTTTTTCTTTTTTAAGTTTTTTATTTAAATTTGAAATAAGCTTGTTTTATATGTCAATCCCATTTCCCCCACCCTCCTTTCCTCTCTTGTAACGTCCCTTCTATTCATCTTTGGTTGAGGTGAGCATATAATTTTTGCCAATGCCTTGTTAAACTATTTGTTTTGTTCTATAATGAAGGAGGATGCCTTCCCTAGCTAATATCACCATAAAGACCATCTACATTTAGCAGTCTATTTCCCGGATCATTGTATACTCCTGTATATGGCATAGGAGGGGTTGTAGTCTTGAATATTTGTGGAGTTTCCCTGTTTACTGTAGACGCCCACTATTGTCCTCTAAGTAACTAATGCTTTCTACCATAAGCCATAGTAGTAGGAATTACGAGGCTGCTCTTCCAAGTTCCTGGTGATCTCCCTGTGTCTTTTCCTACTAGTTTCTGAAATTTTATCCTTTCACTATCCGCTATCCACCAAGACTTGGCCAGGACCCGTTGGTTGTACTAACTATAGCTATAATCAAGAAAGAAAAGGTTCAGAACCCAAATCCACAGAATTTGATCAGCGCAATGGAACATCTGGCAGAGGCAGGCTGCCAGGGTCCTCTGGAAGACCAGGTTCCTTGGTACATATGCCTCTGGCCTGGGAACGTGGTTTTCACCATGTCACACAGACTTTACCGGAGTTGGTGTGGATAAGACCCATTTCCGGAAGTTTTATTTGAGGTTTGCAATGATGTATTTAATGGATAAGTATATGGATGTATTTGTTGTGTTGGTGTGTAGATCACTCAGAAACTAGTAGGGAAAAGACCCAGGGACTACCTTTGTGGCTCTGCTGAAGAGTTAATATGTTCGATCACTAACCCACAGTGTGCGTTAGTATAAGAAATAGTAGCAATAAACAGTTGGCTTTAAAATCTTTTAAATCATTGATGGTTATTTCCAGTTATGTGAGATACAAAGGTAAAAATAACTTGGATGTCTAATAAAGTCATGGAATATGAAATGGTATTTTAAATGATAGTAGGGTTATGAGTTGCTCTGCAGAATACTGTGCTGGATATTTTTAGCTGTGTTTATGGATAGGACACAGAAATCATGCTTGACTATTATAGAAAGGACACTAGTATAATCTCTCCCTTGACAGAGTATCATTTTCAGAGATGTGTGGCAGACCTCTCTAGATGTCAGTTTTGAAGTTCTCCCCATGTGCTCTTTGTTTCAGGATAGTTGATATAGTCAAGAGATATTTTCAAGGTAGAAAGTAGGAGCCATGCTAGCTGGTAAACACTTATATTTCATTATATATTTCAACATTAAAAGGAAATAAGAAAGAAAGTCATCATTTTGTGTAATTAAGATTATCAAACTCTCCCTGATGAGAGTATTATACCATGTCAAAGAGAACCATTATTTTTTTCTGCAGATAGATTTCATATGTGGGGGAAGAGGAAATTAAGCTTCCATTCAGACTCTGTTGACCCCTGCCTTTAGATTAATAATGTTTCAATAGTATTTAGAAGAAATAAAAATTTAATTAAAAATTCAAATTTTTAACAGACTGTGCATGCATTTTTTGATGAACATTGTTGTCCTTTAAAATACGGAAATAAAATAGATGAGAAAGAGAATTCTGGTATGCACAATATAATTCTGAGGCTGACATTCCAAGAATACAGATATCAAGTTGAAGGTAAACAGCTTACCACCCCAATAAACAGTATTCACTTTGCATAAACTTTGCTTTAATCACTACTTAATTTTAGATAAATTTTCTATCTTAGTATCTTATCCTCAGGCATTGAAATTGATATTTAGTGTACACTTTTAGTGTATTCTTTATAGTTTAACAATGATATTATGCAGATAATTGAACTATTCTAACTTTCCTTGTTTCTTTCTGCTGTTTCTCTATTCCCAACTATTTCTTCATTTTACTTCTTTCTGTTGATGGTTCTGTAGATCCTTTTAAACTCTTCAAAAATTACAGAGTTTTCTAAGTTTAAATTAAATTTAAAGGGGAATTGCATGTTTTAAAATTGAACAGCAAAGGCATTGAGGAGTGAGCTACTTTAAGAAATGTCCTTTGGCAGGTATGGTCTGCATGCTCAGTGGCAGAGGCAGGTCGATCTAGTGAGTCCTCGGCCATTGACTCTGCACAGCAATACCAGGCCACTCATGGTTAAACAAAGAAACAGAAAACTTTCTTCGTTTGTGGCTAGGATTTTTGTTCTTAAAAATTTGCATCTTGAATTACTTAGTGTTCCTTCAAAGATGTATGTTCCCTGCATATTTGTATAGGTAATGAGCAACCCACCAATAAGTAGCTACAGAAATTATCTTTGGATGAAGATTTCAAGTTAATGTTATAACACTTATTTCACAGTAAAAATTTTAAATTTTTAAATTACTAGATATATAGGTTTTGATACTACCCTATGGTTTTCTAATGTTGTCATTAGGTAAATCATAGTTTTTACAATGTTAAACTTATTCCATGAAGTTAAATGATTGTAATATTTTTGTTGTCCAGAGATTCAAGACATGATTCAAAACCTTCTAAGTAACAGATGAACACAACTAGTTTCTGACATTACAGACAGGGTTAAGTAAGGGATGTGGGGTAGTAAATACATTATTTGCATTTTTCTTTATTATCTGATGTTTTGTCAGTCATGACTTTCTAAAGTATGTGAACATAGAAAAGGCTAATAGAAACATAACAGTAGCCATTTTTATGTTTCTCTTTGAGCATTTATATTAGTACCTGAATAATTTTCCAGAAAGTGAACAATATGTGACTCTCTGAGATGGTTTAATAAGTCATGATGAAGTGTACATGAACATCAAATATTGAGCAAATGATAAAATTGTATTTAACTGTATAGATGCCTTCCTTAGTTTACTTACTGGAGTATTAACAAAGGCACTCTGTAGGACAGTAGTCTATCACTGAGCTATACCTTCGGCCTGTTACATGTAATATGCTTAAGGAATATTTTAAAAAGATACTTCATTGTCAGCACATAACTTATTATCACATAGTATCACCTGTGTCAGTTTTCTTCTAATATAGTTATTTTATAAAGTGTTCTTAAAAATCAGGTAAGATGATATCTACAATGTACTATTACTCAGTAGCCATGTCACAGAAATAAAGCACACATTGTTGAATTTCCAATTTTCTACTCTAAATTTCAACTTGTAGAAAAATATGGCAACAGAAACCTTCATTTATTTGAGATAGTTTCTGTCATTCTGTTCTTTTAAAATGCTCAGGTAAATTTCAAAATTTGTAGTTGTATATAGGAGTAGGACCCAGCAAAGCAAGAGCACACAGGGAAAGTCAGCCTTGGAAGGACTTGAAAGGGTTCATGGCCAAAGTCTCAAGGGAAACAGATGACTATGCCCTCTTCCAGTAGAGTCACCTGACACACTTTAGTTCTTCCAGTACAAGTGCAATAACATGTTCACATTATGTACCAACAGCATTCACTTACGCCTAGAATTCCAAAGTTTTCTGTCAAGTAGCAAATAGGCAACTCAACAAGTGTTCACACAGACTAGACCAGTGTTATCTGTGTTGCAATGGTGACACCAGTTAACAGCAGGGGATGTCTCTATTAGCACAGAGAGCTCTTTGTTGGGTTTCTGAATTATTGCCAAGAGAAAAGCTTCTAAGTACCCCTTCAAAAGACAGACATCTCAACACTGTTCTCTAAACTGTCTTCTGCACATTGATTAATGAGACCTTTAAAAACAGCCTTTGATTTGTGCATGCTATATTTTTGATTGTTTACTTCTTTGGCTTTTGGCACAGCCCAACATACTGTTCCAAAATAAATCAAAGACTCAGGCTTATTGTTACTTCTGAGGGCCTGACCTTATCTATGGGATTTTTCTAATCCTTCTACCTTTTCTCTCTGTGCTTTTATCTTTCTTACTTCTGCATACTTCACTTTCCTTTTTCCTCTGTGTCTGGTTGCTGGGCAGCTGGGGTATGGATGGCTGGGCCACTGGGTCAGTGGGCCCTGAGGCCCTCCTCTCCTTGTCCTCTTGCGGCTCCAATCCTCTGTTCTCCTTCTCTATATGATCTGCCTGCCATGACCTTCTTTCCCTGCTTCTGCTTCCCTGTTGACCATTCGGCTCTTTATTAGGACCACCAAGTGTTTTAGACAGGCACAGTAATACTGCTTCTCAGAGTTAAAAAAATGTAGCACAAACAAAATTAAGACACCTTGAAGTAATATTCTACCACAGTCGTGACTGCAGACCATGCCAAGTCCTGGACTATCAGTTCAGGACAGCAATACATCAGCATTTTTCTTCCATGTTTCAATTGTTTCTGTGAAACATTTTTTTTTCCGGTAAAGTGAGAGTTCCTATGGAAAATAAGAGCATTGCTAATACAATTTCATTCTCATGAGTACCAGAGTGAGTCACTTGTAAAAAGGAAATAAAGTGTTTGATTCAGGGCAGCACAATTGAGGGGGATTAAGAAACAAACTTGATGCAAAGTTCTTTCTTTTAATATAGATTTCAAATTTCCAGATTGTATATGTATGCCATTGTTTTTCTGTTTAAAATAGGTTCACAGACAGCAAACACATGATGTGAAATTTCAGCTTGCAGAAGAAAATGTGGTAGGAGAGAAAGCAGAGTTATTGTCGGTTGGCTCTCAGACTGCTTTACAGAACACTAGTAAATTTTAAGTGTGGAACACATTAGAGTACTTGTATATCAAATGTTTACAAATGTGTTTTGCTTAATTTTATAATTTTGCTAATTTTATAAACTTGCAGTTTCATGGTCATCTTTTGTTCAGTTTTCTCCTCGTTAAAGTGAAAATCCTGACTCCTCATCTTTTGTCCTTAACGTTTCTCATATTTTAGGTTCTAAATTGTTTGAAGTTAATGATGCAAATTTGTTATATTTAGTGATTCTCTAACCACAATGATAGAAAATGTGGTCTTGAGTCACTCTGGATTTCTTACTAATGAGAATAAAATGTCATAATAAATGCATGTATGTAAAGAATAACAAGTATTTTCTGTATACACACGTAGGTCTGCTTTGTAACAAAGAAATTTGGAGTAAAGTGTGCCTTTGATTCTGTTCCTGTGACACAGACATCAGTCAAGAGATCGAGGTGTCTTCTCTGCCAGAGAGTGAAGAAAGTAAAGAACATGAAAATCCAGCTCAGGGCTTTTAGAGCCCCAGGAACTCCTTACAGCAGTCGTTGAAAAATCCAGAACTGCATTATGGAATAGAGAGCCCCTGTCTTCAGGGAAGCATTCTGACAATCTCTGAACTGTCAGCACAACCAAGGTATCCATCTGTGCCCTGTCTGCCATGTATCAGTATATCCAGAGTGATTATTTTAACGGTAAAATATACCTTCATCAGAGGCATAAAAGGAAACAGGAGATCATTCTGTGACTTTTAGATATGTGAAATGATGTCATTCAAAGACATTTATCATAGGAATTTTGCTTATATTTTCAGAAGGATGCTATTCTGCAGGACTAAATCAGACAGTGGTGCATGTTTGTTGTGTAAGTTTTGCCTAGTCTTCACTACTTTGATATGGCCAGTACATTAGAAGTGTAAGGTAGATCATTGCACTGGATTTCTTTCACTTTGTGATAGAATGCTGACATTCACCAATGTCTAAAGTAAACCTGTATCTTTTCAAAGTGTGGCTTTCTTGGCTCTCTCCACCTACCTTGATTCCTCTTTTCCTCATACCTGTCTTCTAATCTAAACATTTTCCTTTTCTCTGGGTCTTCAAAGGTCATGGGAAACACACCACTCCCCTTTTAGTAACTATCTCACTACATACCACTCCTCATCACCCATTAGTACCTGCTTTTTCATATGGACTAATTAATCATTCCTTCCTTCGAGTCTGTTCTTTACACAATAATCATCAGCAGGAGAGCATTTTGTGCCTTTAAACTTCAGCAGACCACCTTACTGCAGTGTTGTTTTGTTCTGCACAATAGGACCCTGTGACCATCTTGACTATTCTCACATACTCAGCCTCACTGTTCTCAGAATAAGCATCCTCCTTGTAGTCCTTAAATATATCAGTTTGATTCTGCTTAAGAGTTTGCCTGATACTTTCTTCCAACTGGCAAAGATCAGCACTTCCTAACATGCCCAACACCCTCACCCTTTTGAATCCTCATTCACAAACATTGTCATGAGGGTTTTTGGTCACCTCGATGAATTAGAATTGATTCTGATGGAGAAACATAAACATGTAGGAGGATGGGGGAGTCTTCAGTTATTAGGAACTTGATTTATTCTAAGGATTTGTAATTCCTTACCTTGATGAATGTTTTATAATTTACTTTGGAAGTGTGCTTGAGCTTGTAACTGGTCTTATGAAAAATGGCAGATTTATTCTGACTTGGACTACTCTGCTGCTCTAGGACTTGTGTGCACTGTAATGAAACCCAGCACTGAGTCATTGACAGCAGTCTTATTCTTTCATTCAAGATCTACATGTAGGCTTTGGAACTGTTCAATTATTGTCACAATCCCATAAAGCCCCAAATTCTTTGAGAGCAGTGATTCTCAGATAGTCCTAAACATCAAAAACTTGGGAGACTTTTCATATTTTAGTTTATACTTTTAGAATGTGTGTAATAAGAAATAATTTGATTATATCTTTGGAGTCACATGCGATTTTGTGTATTTACCAAGATAACTAATCCACCCAGCCCATGGATTTGCATGTAGAAACCACTAAGTTTTCACCATTGAGCAGTCAGTGAATTTTAAAAGTCTTTTGTTAGTGACTGATTGGTGATTAACTTCAATTGGCGATACTTTTTCCAATGTTTGAGGAGTGGTGGCTGTGGTGGGGTGATGTCAAGAGAATGGAAAAAAAGCTAGATTGTTTGCTCTGCTTTTGGCGTAGTACCAGCATTCTGGCCTCTCTCCTTTTGGTAATTAAGAGTTTACTATCCTCTGTACGATTAGAATTACAATAGTTGTTAAAAACAGAATCTTCATTTAGGAAATATTTAGTGACATAATGCCAGAACCTTCTTAAACAAATATATGAGATTGAAAAATCCATGAGTTTTGGAGCCATCTGACTTCTGCAATAACTTTTGCCTGTGTCTGTAATCATGAATAGATACAACACTTCTAAAATCAACAGAGACAATAATAGTCTCCCTCAGGTTTTTGAGAGTTAAATAAAGCAGAAATTGTGAAGAGTATTGAGTAGATGCTGTGGAAGGATGATTAGATTTACAATAATATTTAGAATTTTCTGCACAGCAAAAGAAACTCTCAGCAGAGCAAGCATATAGCCACCAGCATAGAAGAAAATCTTTGCCTTTAGGAGCTATTATCCAGTGGTGAGAAAAAATGCCAAAATTTATCACACAAACTTCCAATTAACAAATGGAGTAGTGAAATTAACAAATTATTTTCCAAAGAAGAAACAGGAATGGCCAATTATAAGTGTTTGTAAAGAGAACTCCACATCCTTATCCTTTAGGGAAATGGACATTAATGAGATTCCTCCTCACACCAGTCATAATGGCTGCAATCAGGAAATCAAATGACAGCAAATGCCCACAAGGAGGTGGGAAAAGAGGAACCCTTTTTCACTGACAGTAGGAGTGCAAACTAGTACAAACAGTATGAAACTCAATAGAGAGATCTCTTAGAAATTAAAAATAGAGCTAATGTATGCCCCAGTTATACCAATCCTGGGCATACACCCAAAGGACCCCATGTCCTACATCACGTAATGTTTATTGTTTCTCTAACCACAGTAACAAACAGTGCAACACATTAAAAAAAAAAAAAAAAAAAAAAAAAAAAAACTAGACTCTGAGTGTAAAATTGGTTGCTGTAGAAGATGGCTGGCAGGGGGACAAACGAAATCATTGTGACTTGAGGGCAGAAAGGAAACAAGGAGGGGAAATGGCTTAATGCAAGATGATGTCACAGTAAATCCAAGGAGGAGAATATGCTAAAATATTTTTGCTAGGAAGTGCCATAATGGTACTGAATGCCGTACATATACTATGTTTAAAATTATTTTTTTTAATGAATGAGATTTGTATAATGTGACTTTTCTCAGACATTTCAATGTAATTATGAAGCAAGCATCATTCACAAGTAACTACTAGAAGGTAATAATGGATGCATCTATAAACTAGTGACATCAGAAATGTTCTGGTTAAGCACATATCTGTATACCACTTTATTGTGCATTGATGTAATGTTGCATAGTATAACACTAGGAAAATAGAATAAAGGATAATTACAAATACATGTGGTAGACATGTAATTGGGCGTACAGATAACATACTATGATCCCATGTTTTTTTAGTAGAAATTATGAAACTTGACTTCATTTCTATAAAGAATGAAATCAGATAGAAAGGGACATGTGGAAACATCAGGTCTAATGAATATGAGTGAATTCAGTGTCAACCAAACTGGTCTTTTTCAATTTGGCATAAATCCCAATAAAGCTTACAAAATGAAGACATTGCCGATGAAGTGTCCAGGAATTTGGGCATTGCACTTAGCAGCAATAAATCTTTTTATCATAGAGAAATAAGAATGCAAGCATTAAAGATATCTTCGTAATATTTGATATTGTAGCATTGTTTGTATTACTGATTATTTAAAAATGGCTAGATACCATCAGAAGCTATGTGGTAAAACTAGGCAATGACATCATTTGTATATGGTCAGTTTTAGACAGGACAAAATGTGAGGGAGAATTGGATAAAGAAAAATAGAACAGAACAGAATAAATAAGAAATTGGAAAAGACAAATGGAGACTGGAACAAAGAAGGTAGTATGGATACATATGAATGGGGAATGGTTAATATTATTTCCTAAAGTTGAAAATTTTTGTTTTCTTCTCCTGTGTTCCTAAATATTCATGTTGCTTTATTTTTAGTATGAATGCAAAGCATTTTAGAAAAACATAAATTAATGAATGCTTGTAGAACAATGTAATAGAGACATATGCTAAAGACCGCACAAAGAATAATTTAAAAACAGGAAGTCCAAAAATTACTGTATAACAGGGAACCTTATCTTCCTGCCCCTGCTCCTCATTCCAAATGATAGTGATCATTCTGACTATTGTTGTTGCTGTAGTTTTGTGTGGAAATGTGTGTGTGTGTGTGTGTGTGTGTGTGGTTGTGTGTGTGTGTGTGTTCTATGTGTTTTAATAAAATTGAAATAGGATCTTTTCACTAGATAACCTTCCTTTAATAAGTTTATAAAACTAATGCTGGTATTCATATCTTAAGATACATTATAAAATGGTGTAGGTTTATCTGTTCATCTACAAAAATACTATGTTACATTACTTTTAAATATAAAAGTTACACAAATATATGACTTATATTACAATATCAGTAAGATTTGCTGTATGGTTTATTCATTTCCCCCTGCCCCACTATATGTATATATGCTATAAACTTTGTAAAATGAGTCAAAACTCTTACTAACATCAACCTCTGTCTTTTGTTTATAGTTAGTTGATCCAAATGTAATAAAAGAATGTGATTCAGCGGGAACAGTTTACTGTGGAAATTTTGTACATGAGCACATCACCACCAGCATCACAGAGTTGTTACATTTGTTTTCTTTCTTATTAAACGTTTTAATTCCCTGATATTTTTAACTGTCATTTCTATGAATGTGTCTTGGTATCTATTTAGTAAGGAGAAAAGATTTAACATATTTAAAGACTTGCATTTATTTCTTAGCACAAGAAAGTTACCATGATGGCATTTTTTTTTTTTATATGCAACTATGTTACCAATAGAAATTTTGTCCTGATTTATTTCATTTTGAATAACTTATAGCTACATTATCTCCCATGTTCCCTTTTCATTCTCAGATCTCCTGCATGTGTTCCTCTTACTTCTAAATTCATGGACACTTTTTCTTAATTTGTATTACAGGCACACACGTAAACATAGAGAGACAAACACACGAAAATACAAATACAAAGAAAAATACACACAGTGACACACACACAGCAACAAACACAAACTCAGAGAAAAACACAGACACACACACACACAAACACACACACCACTTAGGTATCCTTAGGAAATCAGTTTCATTACCCTGATCTTCCTACTGTGAAGAAACAGAACAGGCCTTCTTTGGAACAGAGTTCAGTAATCCCCACGATCCCAGGTCCTATAGCTGTTGGATAGTTCCTCATGTAACAGGGATCATACCTTGTATAAATCTCTTGGAACAGTGTATGCCACACTGGAAGTCCATTCTTCACGTGTCTAGCAGCAGAAATGTGATCTTCATCTGCATTCAGAGAATACCAGATCATTGATCTGTCTAATTTGCACATCAAGGAGAGATATAGCTATATCCTGTATGCTCCTGCATTTATGTGAATCCTTTGTTTGGATGTATTTCCCATATTTGGCTGTATGATTGTTGTTCTAATGGTGGGATGGAGGCAGCCTCCAGGCCTAGCAGGACTATGTCTTGCAAGGAAAACAGATGGCAAGCCAAGAGCATGAAATGAGTTGGTACTGGAAAGAGAAGACCTTCCTTCATACTGCCAGTGCCTCTCAAGTACCATCTCTGAAGAAAGGACCAGGGCTCTAGCCAGCACTCAGAGGTCAAGGAGCAGTGACAGTTCCAAAGAAGCTAGACCAAACCTGTGTGGGACCCAGAGCCCATTTTCAGGCCCACTCCACCCATGTGGAGGAGTTCTAGAAGTTCTGCCATAGTGAGAGATCGAAAATGACCCCCTGATTGAAATCTAAAACTCAAAGGAAATGTGAAGTGGTTGAGGCTGGGGAGAAAAGGTGAGTGTTGATCTGTGCTGTCAATTTCTGGGGAGCTGTAGACTCTAGAAGAAGATGGAGAAGACAAAAAGATGCTGTAGGCTGACATCCTGGGAGCTGTGGCCCCTGCAAACGATGAAAAGCACCTCTGCTTGAATGTCATTATTAAACACTTTCAGAACTGAGAAATACCTGGCTTTACAAGCATATCTGGATGATGTGGCTGTCCTGGATTGAGGGACAAAGATCACATATGAAATATCAGCATCATGAAAACACTGTTCACTGTGGCTGAGAACCTGAGTGGCAAAGCCCTGAGTACTTTTTTCTAAATAAAATGTTATATATATCAGGTGGTACATCTGATAACATTACACAGAATATCACCTCTACATGTAATTTCATCAATTAACTTATATAGTTTCATTAAAAATAAGAGCCACATAATGAGAACTTGGAAAGTTTGATAAAAAAATCTTAAATGTCTATCAGACACAGCTTGACATCTGGTAAAACTACTGCTTATTTTCCTTACAGTTCATACCTCAACATAATAAAAGCAACATATAGTAAACCCACAGTCAACATCAAACTGAATGGAGAGAAGCTTAAGGCAATTCCTCTAAAATCACGAACAAAACAAGGCTGCCCATTCTCTCCATATCTCCTAAACATTGTACTTGAAGTTCTAGCTAAAGCAATAAGACAACAACAGGGGATGAAGGGGCTACAATTGGAAAGGAAGAAGTAAAACTGTCACTATTTGCAGATGATATGATAGTTTACATAAGTGACCCAAAAAACTCAACCAGGGAACTCCTATAGCAGATAAACACCTTCAGCAAACTAGCAGGATACAAGTTCAACTAAAAAAAAAAAAAAAATCAGTAGCCCTATTACATACAGAAGATAAAGGAGGAACCTAAGAGATTCCTACAAGGGTCCCCCCCAAAAGGGGAAACAGAAAAGATCTCCTGAGAATATTGGGAGTGGGAGGCAGTGGGTGAGGAAAGATTTAGGAGAAAGACAAGGGGAGAAGAGGAGAACATGTGCGACAAGGAAGATTGTGTAAGGGGAGGAATGGAGGAGAGCAAAAATAAAAAAGACAGATTCCATAACAGAGGGAAATATTATAGGTTTGAAGAGAAAACTGACTCTAGAGAAATTTTCAGAGACCTACAAGAAAGACCCCAAGTAGCAACCTATGCAACAGTGGAAAGGCTACCTTAAATGCCCTTCCCTGGTAATGAAATTGCTGACTAACTTACCTGCCATCACAGAGCCCTCATCTAGGAGCTGGTGGAAAGAGAAGCAGATACCCACAGCTAAACACTGAGCTGAAGTCCTGGAATCTGGTTGCTGAGAGGGAGGAGTGGGAAAAAAATGGAGGCAAGACAAGACTATAGAAACCCACAGAGACAGCTGACCTGAAAAAGTAGGAGCTATCAGAACCCCAGACTGATAGCTGGAAATGCAACATTAGACCAGCTCAGACCCCCTGAAGATGGTTCTCACTTAGAATGCCTTGGCAGTCTAAGTGACCTCTGACAGTGGAACCAGGATGTATCCCTGATACATGAAAGGATTTAAGAAACACACTCATTGAAGGGCACTTCTTAGCCTAGACACAGGAGGGAGGGCCTAGGCCCTACTCCAAATGACATAACAGATGTTTTTGTTCCTTCCAGGAACGCATCACTCACCCTGAAAATTGGGGGAGGGGGATGGGATAGGGGAGTCAGGGGGCATGGGAGAGAGAAAGGGAAAAAGAAAATGGGAATTGGGATCCATATGTAAAATAAGAAAAAAATCAATTCTGAAAACAGCTGATATCTCAAACAACTTCAAAGAGATAGCTGGTTTTCCTTCCCTTTTCTTTATTACTTTTCACAACATTTATTTATATTCATGTTGTAACTCGTGTATGTCTGTGTACTACATGTTGCCTAGAAGAGACTGTCAGATCCCCTGGGACTTGGGTTAGAGTCCATTTTGAGTCACAATACCGGTGCTGGAATAAGATGGGGCTCCTCTGGAAGAACAACCAGTAATTTTAAGCAGAAAGCTATCTCTCCAGCTCTTACTTAATTTTCTTTGTTAAAATAAGGCAGAGATTTTTAATTGGAAGCTATTCAGGGATAGCGGTCAAAGAACATAGGTCACAGATGAAGCAGAAGAGGTGACAAGCTCAGGGAAGCTCAGACTCTGTTTACTCCTGCAGCTCTACAGAGGAGCTAGGCTTCATCTTACTGCTGGCTTCTGACCTGCCTGCCTCTTCCAGTCCTCACTGTAGGTTTTTCGCTTCTCATTCCCTCCCTCACCTTGTATGGGATAAGGTAGGAGGTACGCACTGTGGAAACATGAATGAAGACAGCACTGCCTAATGGCAGCTCCCTGTCTACTAGGTGAGAGTAGAATACATGGAACTGATAGACTACCTGGACTTCTGATGTGACAGGAGTTAGCCTGTAATGTACAGAAATTCCAGAAGTCTCCATGAAGTAAGGGAGTTCCTGTCAAGCACACATCTCCCCACTTTACAAGTTATTTGAAATGGGGTGTCACTAGTTCATTGGAACTCACTCTGTAGACCAAGCTGGTATCAAACTCACAGATATTATCCTGCCTCTGCTTAACAAGTGCTGAGATTAAAGGTGTGTGCCAAGAAGTCTGGCACATCCCTCCCTTTTTCCCCCTGCAATGGGTTTGTTGTATTTTGACCCTCCTTAAACTGGACACTGAAATAGGCAGTCAGAATATTTTTGTTCTATTTTTTTTATTTCAATTTACATTCCAACCACAGTCCTTCCTCCCATCCCTATTCCTATACCCCTCACCTTCTCCCTAGCACACCCCAGATCCCCTCCTCCTCACAGGTAATGGCTCCCATGAGGAGTCAAGATAGTCTGGCAAAATAATTTGGGGTAGGCCCAGGCACTCTCCCATGCATTAAGACTGAACATGGCATCCCACAATGCAGAATGGGCTCCAACAAGCTATCTCATGTATCAGGTTTGTATTGTGGTCCTACTGCCAGGAGCCCCTCTGATTTTCCAAGCTTCACTACAGTCTCCCACATGCAGAGGGTCTCTAGTTCAGTCCCCTGGAGTCTCCCCAGTTGTATGTCAAGAGTACTTGAAATTCCATGTGCTTGGTTCAGGTGTCTATGTAAGTTTTTCCTTCATGATCTTGACCTTCCTTTCTCATATGTTCCATTACTATTGAATAAGTAACAAATTATTGAACTTGGCTGGAGTAGATATAGTAATGTTTCAGAGAGGAGTGGACACTGTTAGGACTTAGAGTACATTGAATTATGAGAGCTGGACATCCCTAGTTATACGTAGTTTCTCTGGCTTAAAGCTTAGAATCAGAGCTCCTTTTTCAGTTCTAACAGTTTCTAATGGCATAGGAAACATATGCTATAGCTATAAATATATGCTGTAGTTAGACCCTAGAAAAGCATTAAACATCATCCACTATTAAAAAAATTGTACTTGCATGAAATGATGATTTCCACACATCAGTCATTTACTGAGCACCTCTGCAAGATTGGTACTGGGCATTCTTCTGACAATGGCATCTCTGAGTTTTCTATTGATGAGTTACTTCCTTGTCCTCTGTTTAGACGTCTGGGAGTGTAGAACACACATTGGAAAGATCAGAGAAGGGGCAGGCTGGAAACTTAGTTGTGTTGTTTCTTACAAAATGGATTTCTGAACATACTCCATCCCATAGGTGTCCAGAGATTCTAGCTGATTTAAATGCTGCCTCCCTGACCTCCCCTCAACTCGAGCATTACAATCCTGGCAGAACTCTGATAGATTATGTCTCCCCTATGGAGGCACTGCAAAGACGACTTGGGTCTACTTCACAGTTAGGTGTGATGGGAGATGTCATTCTGTAAATATGTTTCGCTTAGTTGTTAATGAATACAGTTGGGCAATAGGAAAACAAGATAGTTGGGACTAGGAGACTAGGAGGAGAGAGGAAGATGTCGGGAAGGGATTCAAGATGGTGGACTGAAAGAAAAGATTGCTCAGGCAGGCCTCTCTCTGAAAAAATGAAACCACATGGAAATACTTAGATTAATAGAAATGTGTTAATATTTAAGACAGAGCCAGCCGATAAGAAATGAGTAACAGGCCAATAGAATTATATCTTGTGTGTTATGTGGGGCTGTTGCAGCGATGGGAGCAGAGCAGCAGGGAAAAACATACTCATAACACAGGTGCTGGATTTTAACCACTTTTTTTGTGGTCGCTGTGTGAAATTGTAACTCCTCAACATTTTCCTTTCTGTTAATCGAATCTTGTAGCTCGGAGTATAAGTTCACAGCTGGTCTCAGCTTAAACTCTCACCAGCAGAGAATCATCTCTTTATTACTCCTATGCTCTACCAGCAACCCCTGACAGAATGGTTTGGTGCTGCCTTCATTGGATTCGACAAGATGCATGATGAGCACTGCAAGGTACACTGATGTTGAGGCCCACAGGAGCACCTGTTCCTCATATGGCGGAAAGCAGTAAGGTGTAGAATGCACAGCAAGCCCTGTCCTATACAAGGAATACAGCCACTGTCCCCATTGCTGATCGTCCATCTTTCTACATGTCATTTACCAAGCCATCCCTGGTAAAGCACTGTAAGCATCATCTTTCTCTCCTCAAAAGTTCAGTATTGTAAATTCCAGAAAGGTAGAATTTAAAGGGCTAGAGAAATGGCTCAGCAGGCACTTGGCCTCCATACCTGAGTACCTGAGTTCAATCACTATGACCCACAAGGTAGGAGAGAAGCAATTCCCACAGTCTGCACTCTGCTCTGCACTGTCAGATATCATCTATACACAGAGATAAAAATGTAATTTTTAGGAGAACATTTTTTACAGATAGACTTTGTAAGAATCATCTTTTATCCTTCAGAACTATCCACAAAGTGTCATACTTCATATAGTGGCAGAGTCCATTCATCACGGAATAATTCCTGTGTTCCTTAACTCACTGTTGTCCCAAACACTGAGTCATTTTAGCTTAAGTTATGTCCTAGATGTCCAACTTGATGTTTTTTATTATTTATTCTGTGTGTGATTGTTTGCATCCATGTCAGTCTGTGTATCACATGTGTGCCAGGTACCTGCAGAGGCCAGAATAGGATGTCAGATCACTTAGAACGAGTTTCTGATTATTGTGAGCTGCCATGTGGGAGCTGGGATTAAAATCCAGGTCCTCAGAAGAGCAGCCAGTGCTATTCAAAGCCATGTCTCCAGCCCCTGATCATTTGCAAGAATTCTCTTTCTGTGAATACTACATACTGTAGACTATAGTTGTCTAAATTCAGTTTAGCCCTTTATTCAAGAAGTCATTTGTTTAACCCAAGCAACCTTCAGACCAGTCATGAATCACATTAACATTATGGCAACTGCTTTGCTGTAGGAGCAGTCATGGTGACTTTTTAATGTTGTCAGCCTCTTAGAACAAGTTTGAGTTATGGAGGCTGAAAAAAATGGCTCTTTGCGAAAGGACATACACTGTTGTTCTAGAGCTTAGCTCATGGTACACATCTCGATTCAGTAGTGGGTTTCTATCTCCCCCAATTACATAACAGTTTCACTGTGCCTTTGTAAGAACTATCCATAAGTGTTTTGAATTCTAGAATTGGTATTCTCATGATTAGTTCGGATTTTCTCTCATTTAGTGTTCTTACACCCAAAGAAGCCTCCTCAAAAATCTAGACATGGATGTCAGCCCCCTAAATATGAAATTCTATCAATAAGATCCCCACCATAACAGGTTTGACTAAAATGACCATGACACAATGAACCTTGAACAAGTCACAATCAAATCCCATAAGGATTCACCAAAATATAATCAAGTGGGACCAGTAATATCCACATACACTCTTTGGTATTCATTAGTTTTAGGAAATGTGGTCATCAGAGTTAGTCCAAGGTCTCAGCCATTTTCCTTTAGTTGTACTTCAAGTTAAAATTTCAAAGGACACCTAAAAAGTGTTTGATTTCACCTAAAGCTTTTGGCAGTGAGTTTGTTCCTTACCCTCTCAGATCTTTATATACATAAGTGGCCCTCATACATGAATAACCCCAGGTCTTTGAAGAATTTTAAACTTGCAAACCTAGACTCTTCAGGACTGGTCACCCTGGAGAAATGTGTGCTTCTGAAGTTAATACCTAGGTACTAGCTTCTGTCAACTACAACTATTTCCCAGAAATAATTTATAATACAAAAGCTCGGCTTCCACACAGTTCTATGGAAAAACGTCCTATCAAAACTATTATAATCTGTTTTAATGCCATTAGGTTTGCTAAAATTTCCCCATTAATAAGAAGGTTCAAATCATATGACAGTATAATTGGGTATGAGTAGGGTATCAGTCCCAAGAGAACTGAACCAATCAGTCAAAATTCCAGATGTCCTCTACAATGATAATAGAAGGGGATTTAACACACCCAAAATAACATCTGTACTGAAATCAAAATCTACAAATACAGAAGCCGAGAAATTATAAAAATGCACAGGGAAGTTAGGTCTAGAGCAACCTTAACCATGAACTACCCTGAAGGATTGAAATTGATTTGAAATTTGATCACATGACTAAAGGTCCAGGAACAAGGGCAGTGTACTACTAGAAAAGGATGAAGAAAGAAATCAAAGGGATAGTCCCCAAGCCCAGAAATAATCTGATTGCTCCCTGGTTCTCAGCAAAGTTCATTAGTGCAAGCTAAGAAAATGCTGCAATAACACTAAAATGTGGGTATGAGGAGACTCTGCAAATCACCAACTTCATCCCTTTCTCCCATCAAACTAATTCAAGACATTACTAGATCATCAGTACAAAATTCATTAATGCTTAGTAAAGGTGTGACATTCTTGACATGAGGCTAGGCAAAGACAATGGCTATGAATGTTTTACTAAGTTGAGTATTTTGGCTAGGCCCAGCTTCGTAGTGCATGCTTTTAATTCCAGCAGTAGTCATGATGCAGATACAAGCCTGTCTCCATGAATTGGAAGTCCACCAGATCTACAGATTGAGTTCCAGTCCATAATAGTCAGACGCTGTCTCAAAAAAAAAAAAAGTATGGGGGGATATTTTTTTTCTATCTTTTTTTTTTTTTTTATTTTTTTGCTAAGGAAAACACAGAATTGAACATGGCTTGTCACCATGCTTGCAAAGTCCATTGAATAGTTATTTGTGGGAGCCACATTTAAGGGAGAAATGTACATTGGTCCATATGCAAGAGAAGTCTTGCTTAAATAAAAAGTTAATTATCTTTTAATAATCCCAAATAAGAATCCTAACTGAATTAACAAAAGACTTAAAAAGTTCAGATTACTTACAAATATTTATAAACAAATAACAAGCAAGAACATAGCAGTGGCTGGATTGAGATGCTGCCTTAAGCTAAGCATTGCCAGTAACTTCTACAACAAGGAAGGGTCAAGGAAGCTTCAAAATCTTCAGAAAGCGTATGGCTCTTCCAACACTTGGATTTCAGACAACTGACCTCCAGTACTGCAAGGGGACAATCTTGTTTCTCAATACCCAGGTTATATTAGCTATAGAAATTCTAAAATACTAATACTGATGGTGAAGGGTCAAGATTGTGATTAGGGCAATCTCTCGACATATTATTAAAAGAATTAATAATGAAAGCTGCCCAGAAATGGAATATGTTGGTGCATTTGGTACAGTGCAGTCCATGACATGAAAGCAGTGGAGACAGACACCAGTTTAGTGATGCCTCCTCTCTCCTTATAGAAGCTGAACTGCTGAGCTAATGGTGCTTTCAACTGCTAATCTACAAATCGCTGTATCTTATGTTAAGCATATTAGATAATGGTATGAAGTTCAACTAATAAAAGGCATAGGTCAAACACAGTGGAGCATTATACAAAGATTTACTCTTAGATTTATGAAATATTTCATTTTACAAAGATCCCCTTCCAAGAAATGTACTCAACAGGCATGTTCCTCAGGGGGTGACATATTTATCTCTCTGTGTGTTTCTCTACTTCTCTCTCTTTCCCTCACTCTCAAATCACTCTATTATCTGTCTCCATCTCCTCCCCTCTCTCTTCTGTCTTTTCTCCATCCCTCTACCTCTCTCTATCTCCTCTCCTCTTTCCTACTCTCTCCAACTAGTCCTCCACCCATCTCTTAACCTCTCTTTCTCTTTCTGTCTCCTGTCTCTCTCTCCAGTATATGTATTTAAGATGGGTTATTGAAGAAGGACAGATATGTTACCAAAGCAAAAACTTCAAACGAAAATTCAATCAGTCATTTCATCAGCTCCAAATGGCACATAGGCAAATTTCTTTGTGATGCTTGGTTATCCTGTAAGGAGCGGTCAGGGCTAAAGTCCAAATGTTCTACCCATAGGTGTTTCAGTCTTAGATTGACAGTACGAGAAAAACACATCTGATGTCCTGAAGGAATTGTGTATGTAGTACCCTCTATAGTGTACAAAGTGAGAAAGAACATATTTCTTTAGAGAATGTTTCAACATGGTACCAAACAAGGATAAGTGTCAATGTGAACTATATCAGTGTCAATGTGAAGTATACTTATGTTGAAAACTGTCTAGATGAGAAGCCACAAAAATTATCTTAAAGTGATTTAAAGTGGTCCAATACTGAACTAGATGTATACATACAAACCCAGATCAAGGCAGAGTAGAGTTTCAAAATGCTTTCATAAACTGACTTATATAATTCATACCAATGACCTTTATAAAACACTCTGTTATGTTTAAAGCCAACAAAGAAATGCAAATTCTAACATTTAAAACTTCTATTGTTAAATGAAAATGAAAAACATAATTAGAATTAGAGTTGCATGTTTACCAGTTGCAACTGTGTAACAATTTTCCTACATTTATCATGACAGTTTTTACTTTTATACCTTAATGTATCCTTTCTAAAACTGGGCCCCAGGTAGGGAAATCTAGCCATGACTTTCCTGAGGGGTCCTGGCCATTCTCATTATGGTTATTACAGTAAGTCTCCATCTTAATATTTCTTCTATGACCCATCAAGCAAATTCAGATTCTTCATCAAAAAAAACAAAAAAAAAAAAAAAAAAAAAAAAAAAAAAAAAGAAAGAAAGAAAGGAAAAAAAAATGATCAAGGAAAGGATCATTTCAGGTTCAAAAATATGCACACACACACACACACACACACACACACACACACACCATACAAACACACAAATATTCACCACACCTCCATTCACCACACCTCCACCAAAGGCAAATATTATTTTAATATCCTAGTTATTGTGAGAATAAAAAGGCAGTAAAAGTTCAGTGTTATCTGGATCATGATAGATGATCTGTCACTCATGGTTTTAACACTCAGTCAGTCGAAAAAATGAGCGGAGAAAGATGGGTCAATTGTATTGGTAAAAGACAAATAAAATTCAGTCTGAAAAACTGAATTTGTCAAAAGTCAGTCTCAACTTTTTCTGACAAAGCAGTCAAATGTGTATAACAATCTACCACAAGTTCCTTCAAGAAAAAAAAATATTTTGTGTCTTGGTAAGAAAAGCAAGCTTTGCCATGTGCCTTACACTAGTGCAGTTCAATGGGAGCCTTGGAAAGCAAAGAATGGCAGCCTGGACTAGGTTGAGAACTTGTACTAGAAAAACAAAAACAACAACCACAAAGAAAAAAGAACTATCCAGCATAGGTGTCTAACATTGTGAGTGCCTGAAGTGACACACTTAGAGAGAAAACAAGATGCTAAAAAAGAAAACACCTGGAAAATGAAAATTAGACTCTACAAAGTTCTATCAGGAAGCCCCATGCATCATACAGGAAAGCTAAAATGTGCAGCACAAGATATGACTGACAACACACAACGTGCTCACAAGTTGTGATGGCAGAAATGAAAGCAGAAGGGAGATCTGAACTGCACAGCACCCAGCTGTGGGGAATGTACCTTGCCATTCCTGGTGGGAACAACTTCAGGGAAGGAAACACACACAGTGTCACAACATTAACTTCTCTATGTACTATGGCCTAGATAAATTGCAACAGTATTCAACACAGAGTGAACAAGTTACACCTTTAAAAAGGAGAAAGCTGACAACTGGGTGGAGAAGAGTATAACTTACAGTACTCCAAGCTACTTAAAGACACTACCTTAAGTTGTTTTTCCTGTTCTTTGTCATGGCCTGACTTGGCTTTTTCTGCTGCCAAGGCATACTGGAGTTCTTGGGCTTTCTTCTGTTCTCTTGCTTATGTATCATTAAGCAAATACATTTCATTTGCCTTTAATCTAAGTAAGGAAAGACATGAACTGAACATTATTTGGATGAACAGCGTCATCATAAAAAGGAGTTTGCACTCCTATATTGAGGCATATTATAAACTGTCACTACAGTGTGTCAAGGCAAGGCTGCTTCACTTCAAATGAATTTCTATTTCTAACACTTCAATTTATTTACTATTGTAAATGATAACCCAATTCACTACCAAATAGAGAATACTAACACCTTTTATCTTTTCCTGCACATAGAAATCATGTGAGTGTGTGTGTGTGTATGAGTGTGTGTGTGTGTGTATGAGTGTGTGTGTGTGTATGAGTGTGTGTGTGTGTGTGTGTGTGTGTGTGTGTGTGAAATCAGTGTCCAACGTAAAAATATGTGCACTTGCATCATACCTCTGGGAAGCAGAATATCTCAGTATTTACATCAGTAACATAATCTTTCCCATGCGTGTTCAATTCCAAAACCTGCCAGTTACTCACTTCCCAAGGTATGAGATTACACATTAATAATAGTTAGTCATCGGCAAGATCAAGGGCAAAATCCTATCTAATAAATGCTGCCTGGAACAGTAATCATAGAAGAGGACAAAATAATTGCATTTTGAATTTGGAAAAAAATCATTTTCATTGTTCTACTCATTCTTCTCCTATTTAAATTCCATTCTTGCTGCTGCTGTATGTGCTATGTGCATAACAATTTTGACAAGCCAGGGCAATTCCTTCTCTGATGCTCATCCTAAAGTAGAGAGGCACACCGGAATATTTCCAGTTCCTTTAGGAGCTCATGCTGGGCCTTCAGTGTGGTTTCCAGCTCTAGCTGTATCCCTGAGAGTTCACTTTTTAATTCCACAACCATCATTATTTTCTGAACTGAGCTGTTCCTGCAGCCCAGCCTTTCTATCTTTCATGCCACCATGTTGACCTTGTGGGGGATAACTGAGCCTCAATGGACCTAAATGACAGCAGGCCTAGACAGATAGTAAAAGCATGCCTTTTAAGTATTTTCTCGCATCCATTCTGGGTTTACCAGAGTGATGTAGTGGACCTTTGAAGAGTGACCATATTACCTCAGCACATGCCAGCTCAGTGGCTCTCCTCTGAGGCAGGCTGGGGTTGGTTCCTTGACCACTGGCCCTCAAAAGCCAAAAGAACTATGGATACATACTAGATCCACTACCAACAGCCCCATGAACCACCCAAGCCCCCTGACTGGCACCCATGTTAGGGTGCTTACTTTGTTCTTCCAGGTTCCCCCAGTATAAGTCTGCAATCAGGGTGTTCCCACTTGCTCACGTCAGCCATTTCTGTGGGTTTCCCCAACATCCTCTTGACTCATTTGCTCATTACTCCTCCCTCTCTACAACTGGACTCCAGGAGTTTGGCTCAGTGTTTAGCTGTGAATCTCTGCTTCTGCTTCCATCAGCTACTGGGTGAAGGCTCTATGATAGCATTTAAGGTAGTCATCAATCTCATTATAGGACATTTAAAATAGCCTCTCCAATATTGCTTACATTCTAAGTTAGGGTCATCCTTATGAATTACTGGGACTTCCCCTACTGCCAGGCTTCTTGTAAACACAGAAATGACTCCCTCTATCAAGGTATGTATTTCCTTGATGTCTTTCTCTATTCTTTACCCAGAGAGAGAGAGAGAGAGAGAGAGAGAGAGAGAGAGAGAGAGAGAGAGAGAGAGATAGGAGAATGGGGGATCAAACCAGAGTATAATGAGATATCAAATCTGTGAACTTGAGAAAAGCAGACAAGGGGCAAGTGTTTGATCCTTCTGTGCTGGCTAGAATTCATGGTGCTCCTATCTCATCCCCTTAGTGTCTGGAGTTCCAGGATGTACCACCAGGAACAGACCAGTTCGCCTTTTAAGACATGGAAATTGCATACATGGTGCTGCTGTAGTTTGCAGTTTGTATTGTGTCATTAGTGAGGCATATGATGCTTGCATACTCCTGACTGATGGTAAGTCTAACCAGGGACTCAGATGCAGCAGACTATTAAATTTCCCCATCAGTCTTGTAACTATCTATTGTTTTTGGGGTTATATCAGATATTTTTGTTAGAAGTTCTAAAATTTCACCTTGATTTTTCCCAGTATCTTTATGCCATTTTATTAGTATACAGTTCCATTCATTTGTTTCATCTTTATTCTGGTTTTCTGAGACAGGGTTTCTATGTGTAGCTTTGGAGGTTGTCCTGAAACTCTGTGTAGATCAGGTAGGCCTCAAGCTCTGTCTGCCTCTGCCTGCCAAGTGTTGGATTAGAGGCTTCACCACCACCACTGGCTCATTTGTTTCTTTTAATTTGGATTTTTAAAACAAAATATTTATAGACCTTCACAATGCTTAAGATATAGATGAAAGTATGTAGGTATAATTTATATTATTTTTCCTGTTATTAAAAAGGCCATGTAGTATATGTGAGATCAATTCATTAGATTCCTTAAACACAATGAAGGAAACACATCCTGATCACATTTGGCAATGGAGGATTTGTGCAAGCTTGTGGTGTGATGTAAGCTATCCAAATATGTTATCTTTGTAACTATAGAATTAATGTATTTCCAAGAAAGAAGAGAATATAACAGCCAGGTCTCATGGGAAACCAAAATGACCCTAAAGTCTAATGTCTGGAATTCTCTTAATTCATAAGATGTGTTGATTTCCAAAAAAGAGAGGAAGTTATTCAGTTTGTACATTCCTTTTCAAATCAGAACCTAATGGTTTGAATTTTGTGCTGGTCTAACTAAGGAGAGGTGCATCTTCTTTGAGTATCTAATCTTTACATTAGTTTGAACACTTCTACACCAGCAAGATTTATTTCTCTCGAAACCACCAGCCCCATCCAGCAGTTTTAGCAGCAAGAGTGGCACAAAATATTTCTATTTAGAATACATGTATTTGATTCTGAACATAAAGTCTACATGGGCTTTTGTCACAACTATTTGGGAGCAGAGTGTATATGCTGTGACTTTTTAGTAGTATAAACATCCTGGAAGACCTGAATTTTGTGTTCATATATTCAGTTAGTAATTAACTGCAGTGTCTTGGACTATTGGCCTATGATTTCATCCTTTTGTAATAGTAGCACCACCTTAAGTTTCTCCGATTTCATTTAGGTTTTATGCTGCTTTGACCAATTATAGTTCTGCTTTATGACTTTATTTTTAAACTACTTTTATTTTGAAACTTAAATTAAAGCTGTCCTATTTTATTGAAGACATTTTGTAAATATATATTTAATCCTTTGAAACTCCACTGTAGGTGCTGGGGTGGTGGTTCAGTGGGGAAAATGACTGCCACACAAGAGTGAGGACCAGAGTTTGCCTCCCAGGGATAGTAACATTGAACAGGCACAGCAACAAGCCTGGGACACCAAGCTCAAGAGGCATCCATGGGCAGGACGTGTTGATAGCAACATGACTTAAAGAAGTAACCTCAGTGTGAGGGATAAATACCCAGACCCAGGGGCACAGTTGAGCTGTGCTGGATGCAGAGTACATTGAAGCTTCTGGTGATGACTAGCCTTTTGAGGAACACTCTAAATGATTATTATATAAAGGTAGGCTGAATTAATTAGTCTTTGTGCCTTTTGCTCTGGAGGGGAATGAGTAGTTAGGTCACTAGAAGGTTCTTTAGGTGTGACTAATTTTGTAGGTAGACATACCAGGTCCAGGTAATCAGGTGACCCAATGTAAAAGAGATTCTTAACAAAATGACAGCCAAACTGACCCTTTACTGTAGCTTCTCTAAGTAGTAACAGCGTAGACCATGAGACTTTCCCAATGGCTTCTGGTCTCTTTCAGAGAAATGGGCACAGTTCCCAGAAATCAGTCTGGCCTCCTGTCTCCTCTGTGATTTCATGGTTAATCTCCCTCTCATCCATCCCGTTTTAATTAGCCACCTTTGTGTGGGGCCCTCCCTTTAGGACATCCTCACACTGTACTGTGGATCTGTTGCTGACTTCATTCACACTCACACCTTACCACCTCTTCTTTTTAAGACTTAGCTGAAATACTATCGTCTCAGCAGGGGACCTTAGTGAAAAATTGCCTATAGGAATAAATGAGGTATGTGACATGATGTTGCAATTGAGCAGATGTCATAATAACAGCACTAATTCCACAGACGTGACCTTCTAATAGATGTCATCACACAGCCAACAATGTGCAGTGTGTATACCCTTGATATGTGAAACAGACAGGCATATGAGTGATGATTACTAATGCAAAATGCAGAAATAATCTTTCAACTTTAGCAGGTGATCATGAACATCTTTAGTTACAAATTGCAAGAGTTGATCAGCTGAGCCACAGAGGAAGTTGTGTCCACTAGCAAATAGTAAATCTATAGATATCCTGGACTTCTGCATCCTAGGCGATCAGAATCATCAGATAGCCATTCAATACAGGCAGTTTATACACTTCATTCTAGATTTATATCTATATAAGGTGACTGAGAAAATCACTCCTTTGCCCATCCCTACTCTTTCAATGCCTTTTATTGCTATCAAGATTGTCTAACCTCACATTCTCAATCCCTGCTGTGATTACAGGGCAATATAGACTTGATTTATGTTGGCACAATTATAGTTGAAATATAGGCATCTCTAAATTGCAGGTGCTGAAAACACCTGTGACAAATGTAAGGTTTTTTTAGTTTCCCCTTTTTCATATGTCTGTCCACCAAACACCACTTTTATGATTAAATTTACTTTAGTTTTTATATGCTAATTTTTTCAGTTCATATGTTAATACAAAGAAACATTCAAGCTGAGACACACTCCAGGAAGGATTTGCTACAGCAGATGGGGGAGGAAGACAGTAATATTAACTTACAAGCAGGGCTCAACTCGGTCTAACAAGTCCACTGGGCACAAAATTCCATATTAGTCATTTCAGTAAAGAAATAGAACTGACAAAGGTCTGGTTGTTTCCACAAGCCAGGAAGAGTCAGAAATATGAAACAGCTTGTGCTAAAACTGCAGATAAAGTCACAGAAGAAACCTAGCAGTTTTAAGGGAATGCTGGGAAGTTCATGTAGATGGACTTTATTCCCAATTTATATTCCTAATTTGAGCTCCTTCAGGAGCGAGGTTACCAGGAGAAGCCCCTGGGGAAGAGAGTCTCTGCCTAGCTTCAGGGAACAAAGAGCTGGGAGAAGCCTGGGGCAGCAGGATTTATTCTCCTTATAGGAGAACCTGGGTGTGTAGGAAGCCACTGGGACAAGGAGGAGGAGGGAATTGGGGTGGGGGTAAGGAAGGAGTAGGGTGTCCTCAGGATTCTGCCTCAGCCTTGGTTGATAGACCATAGCCTGGCAGTCCCACCCTTGCCACCTCACTCCCCACTATGGCTTGTAGTCTGGAGGCAGCTGCTGATTTTAAATTTGGAAACTCACTGTGGTGTGGTAGAAGCTCCAACTCCAAGGCCTGTGGAGCACCTGCCAAGCCAGGCTCACAGGTGCTGGCCTGCTTGCCCTCCCCTTGTGTGTCTGAGGGAAGGAAGATGACTGCACCTTTGAGGAAGGCTGGAGCAGTTGGCAAGAATCTAGCCTTGTCCGGGGCGGTCCTGGAGCTCTGTCCACTTGTGTTTTAATAATAGATCTTTTCTCTCTACAGTGTCCCCGCCTGGCCAGCAGATGCGATTGAGGATGAGAAGATACTGAGGAAGATTGTGTATGGCAGGTCAAAGGTAGAAGCACAGTTGTCTGGCCATGATAGGAGGCGGTTATCCTGGGGCTGGGTGGGGGTGGGGGGTTGGAGAGAGGCGGGGGCCATGGTGCAGGGGCTGGGGCTGGGAAGAACCACCCCATGCCTGCAGCAGGAGACCTGATGTCTAATACTCCTAGGTTTCATCCTGCCTTGTGCCATACAAAATCCTCTCTTAGCCCAACCATAAACTGCTACGTAATTGCTCTGCAGCCCCAGCCCTTAAACTTTCTGAATGGAGATTTGTTAGTGGTTCCCACTTTGAGCTTTCTGAGTGGGTGTTTAGTGATTTCTTCATTCTCAGGGACACCCATGCTATGATAACAAGCCTGCTGCATTTAGGGATTTTGTGTGTGTGTGTGTGTGTGTGTGTGTGTGTGTGTGTGTGTGTGTGTGTGTGTGTGTGTGTTGTCCTGTGACAGCTGCCTCCCCAGTGGCTTGAGTGTGCCACAAGTGATCTTGGTTGTAGGGACTTTTATAAGAGGGTTTTTTTTCTTGTTAATTTCCTTCTTCTTTTTCTCCTCCTCCTCTGTCTCTTCTTCCTCCTCTTCCTCCTCTTCCTCTTCCTCACACTCCTCCTCCTTTTCTTCTTCTTTACCTCCTCCTCCTTCTGTCCCCAGTTCTTAGAGTACAGGTATACATATGTTTGCAATAATAATTCTTTTTGCAATACAATATTAGTCTTCAGTTTCTCAGGGTCAAAACATCAGTTAAGATTTACACAGAGAGAAATAAACTGAAACCTATTAGCACAAGTTGCTTAGGGTTTTAAGTGGAGGGGAGGGTGTAAGTTGACTAAGCACAAAAACAGAACCTGGCACCTTCTAGTACTCTGGCTCAATGGCAGCAAAGGCCTTCAGGAATGTTTACTTTTCCCTGAGGATGTACTCATTTTCCTAGGGGAAATAGGAGGGGGTAGTAAATAAATCTCTGAGCTAAAATCTTGAGTTAATAAAACAAGCAGTTTGAGAATCTTTTACTCTGGGGTTAATTTAGGTTATTGCTTCTCTACCTGCCAGTAAGGTAAAACCAGGACATGTTTATTTTTTCTATCCATCTAGGCATCTATGTATCAACAGGTTTGAGTGTGTAGTAACTCTGTGTCCTTGTATATCTGGGAATATCTTAGATGGATTGCGTTTTCCTGGGCTCTAAATACTGACCAAATGCCCTTCATAACGATAATTGCAGGAAGGCAGGTCTCTACAATTACAATGGAGAAGGAAACAAGAACCTGTTTGTGATAAACTGGTCTCACATAGCTAAGGAATGTAATCAGCAAACTTCAAAAGTGATGGGAGATGTCATTTTGTATGTTTTTCATACTGGTTAATGAAGAAACCACTGTTAGCCAATAGGATAGGAAGATAGGAGGGACTAGGAGACAAGTAGGAAAGGTGGAGTAGTATGGAGGAGCCAAGTTGGAGAGTCTGGAGAAAGCAGAATGCCAGCTGGCTCCCTGGTAAGAGAAATACATAGATCAGCAGAAATGGGTTAATATTTAAGACAGAGCTAGCTGATAAGAAACTAGTACCGGGCCAATAGAATTATATCTAATACAGAGTCTCTGTGTGCTAATTGGGGCTGGCGCAGCTGTGGGACAAGACCAGCGGTGGGCGGAAAAATCCAACTCCTTACACAAAAGCATGTGAGAAATTGTTCCCAGTAAATGATCAGACAATGTTAAACTGTGGGAAGTACATCCAAGTTTTTTACAGAAAGGAATAGGTTATAGGAAGAATCTATAGCAAGAAACAGCCACTTTTCTTCATAAGACTGTAACACCAAATACAACGCTGGTATTGGTTTAATCTAACAGAATTGGATGAAATTATCCTGGTTTGTGTCATGATATTATGGCTGTATGATTTCTGTGTGATCTTGCAGCTTGTAGCAGGGGTTGGTTGTTTTGAGACAGGAATTCTCTCTGTGTTCCTGGCTTAGCTGGAACTTGCTCTGAATACCATGCTGGCCTTGCACTCACAGAGATCCACTTGCCTCTATCTCCCTAGTGCTGGGATTAAAGCCATGCATCACAACCTAGCTAGTCTGTTTATTTTTGGTGCCAGAATTTAATATACAATGTGTACTTAATTGTCATATAGAGGGATTATGTCACAGATTTAGAAAAGAACATCACTGGCCGGAGACCAGAGTTCAATTCCTAGAAATCCTATTGAAGGCTGAGAATGGTGTTTTACACTCATAAACCCACAACTAGGGAGACAGAAAGGTTCCTGGGGATCAGTGGCCACCTAGTCTCACTTACTTTGTGAGTTCGGGCAGGGAGAGACCTTGTTTCTAGTCAGAACAGCTGCCATCCTGAGAATGATACAGGAAGTAAACCTCTGTCTTCCTTGGCAAATCAACAAACCCCTAACATGGAATTTGGGGATGGGGGTGCAAAAACTAAACCAAACCAAGAAAGCTTGAAACAAAAAAGCAATCAGCAGAGTTAGAAGAATCAGGAAAGTGTTGACAATAATAGCACTAATTGTAAAAAAAAAAAAAAAAACCTCCACTTTCCAATTGAAAGACAAAATTTGCTGGCTGAATATAATAAACAAAAGAAAACTGTTTCTTGTTTGTTAGAAATATATCTCAGTGGCAAAGACACATTGGACTGAAAGGGAATATATCAGAATCCATATCCCAGGTAACAGGAAGCTTAAAAACCGCAGGAGTAGGTATACTCTTATCTGATGAAGTGCACTTTAATCAGAGTCAGTAAGAAAGGATAAAGAAGGTTGTTGCATGTTAATAAATCAAAGATAATCATTTCTAGTTCTTGGAGCCCTTTCGGTTATGCCTGAGCCAGTGAATGCAGCAATGCATGAGTGGAGATCTTTGAGTATTGCCCATTTTACATGTTTGATCCTTATTTCTGTTGCATTACAACCTAGAACTGTCCTTCACTGATTGAGCTCTAATGATTCTGATGCTTTAGTCAGGGTTGCTATCAACAGATACTGGCAGGTTTTTCCTGTTTGAAGCATGCTAAAGTACTGACTCATTTCCAGCCATCAGTTGTCTGAACTTGGAGGAGATAGATGGGCATTGCTGTGACCAAGGTAAACATCCTAAAGAGTTTTGCAACCATTGCAATGTGTGGCACTAAAGCATTTATGGAAGTTCTTTATGTTGGTGCAAACATTTCTGTGATTACACAATTTGGTTTCAGCCTTTCCTATGCTCTCTGGCAGCATAGAAATCAATTGTGACCACAAAACTCAATGATGAACAGTGTACAGAAGATCCATCCACTGGGGACTCCTTCTCTGTGCCTGTTGGCTAGACTATCAAAGTGATCTTTCTTTCATCTTAGAGAATAGCAGACAGATATAGAGGAGGGGAAAGCCAAAGAGGTGATGAAAAAGCCTTTTAAGGGGTTGAGGAGATGGTGTAGCTCTAAAGTGCTTGCTGTTCAAGCATGAGGTCCTGGATTTGGTTCCTCATCACCCAGGGTAAATCCAGGTGTGATTGTTAGTTTCTGTAATCACAGCAATGGGGAGGTTCCCTGGGGCTTTGTCTCAGCCAGTCTTGCTGAGCCAGTGGGTTCTAGGTTCCAGTTTCAGCTTCCTATCTCAAAATATTAAGTTGGAGAGTGATTGAAAAACACACCTGTCATTGAAGTCTGATAACACATACATACACTGAAAGGCATCATAATTCATAGCCTGTCCTATTACCCTTTATATGGAGAAGCAATATGAGGGTAATTAGTGGTAATTGGAAGAGAACAAGATATATTGTAAGCACACAGGTATTTGAGGAATGATGAACATTTGATTCATTATATGTCTTTTGAGGAGTAAAGTGCTTGCCATGCAAGCATGAGCATGTATCCCTAGGACCCACGTACAAAGAATGAATGAAAATGTGTGCTTGCATGGTTCCTGTACTGGGGAGACAGAGACAGACGATCCGAAAGGCTACCTGGCCAGTGAGTGTAGCTGAATTTGAGGTCCCCTTGCTCACTGAAATATTGTTGTCAGGTAAATTACATTCAGTTTAAGATCATAACAAATAAATCAAGAAATCGATTTCAACAGATACATGGCTGCTGTTTTGTGACAAAATCAGCAAAGTCTCATTTTATTTCAGATATATATTTAAGGACATTTATAAATGTATTAAGGTACATTTATTAAGTATATATATAGTATTTAAACTACATATGATACTAAAGTTTTCAACTGTAGAAATTTACCCAGCTTACTAAAAAGGCTTTCCTGCATGTATATCTATTTTTTTTTTTTTTGAAAATTAACAAAGTCACTTATCTCCTTTTTATAGTGCAGAAATCCTGTTTATGCTTTTACCATATATATCTTATTACTAACAAAGCAGGTTTCTCTACTAATGAACTTGCAGGAGGTAGGAATGTTTTAAAATGGATTTCGCTATGGAATTTTATGTTTCATCCCGCTCCCTAGTACTGAATTATTAAAATCTGCGTATCGATTGAGGAAGAAGTATTTGAACTTGAAAATTCACATTCTGATCAAGGAGCTCAGTGAAGTCACACCCACGTCAAGATGATGGAAAATAAATTGGCTGGAAAACAGCATGATATTGAAGAACTAACTCAACAACTGGAAGGAATGAGGGCCACCTGAGGACCTGAAATCTTGCTGAGCATATATTCACCCACTGTGGCTTTGCTTTGTTACACATGTGAATGGTATGCATGTGTGCATGTGTGGTCTTTATACAAGGGGCTTACATTGGCAACCTGTGTCGTTACATAATTGTTGTTTTTGTACATGGATAGCATCAACAAACCCATTTAAAACAAGGATTGCAGAATCACAGCTGCAATATTCGGACTTTCATAATTTAACTGTGTCAAGTAGCTAGAGTGAAATCACTCAATCACTCCTGTAAGACAGAAGCATTTGAAGCTGCCATTAAACAATGGGACAGCATCATTACTCAGCTATCTGCTCATTTGCAGCCATCAAGATAAAAGACAGATGAAATGATGGTAGAATTTATCCAATTCAGAGAACAAAGTGAGAAATTCAATTCCAGCATGTAAGTATTGTGAGTACAACAAAGTTTATTGGTTTTTGAGCAATTAGTTATATACTTTTTCACAATCCAGGACAAATCAACACCTATTATAAAGTCATTTACTGCTTTTAGTGTACTAAAAGAAGTACTTTAATATACTGCTTTAGCATACAGAAGATACTGATAAATGTTTGTTGATATTAGTAAACAAAAATTTTTTTGTTTGAGGCAGAGTTTCTCTGTGTAGCTCCTGAGCCTTTTCTCGAAGCAAATTATGTAGAGCAGGCTGGCTTCCTCACAGAGATCCACCTGCCTCTGACTCCTGAGTCCTGGGATTAAAGACATATGTTACCACCACTGCATAACATACCCAGGAATTATAATTCCTATCTGATGACTGGTTTCCTGCCATTATTTAACATCTGTATTTCAGTTTTTAAATTCTACAAAATCTTACCAAGATGGACTGAATGTATATATTTGCAGACACCACTCTGTAGTTGCATTGGACCTTTTCAGTCTTAAGCCAGAGAGTTCTGGTTTAAGGGCAGAAATAAAATCAAGACTTTGAAGGAGATTGTAAGAGGAGTCTGAAAAGTCAATAGGATGCAGCAGTATGTTCTGCTCCCACTTCTCCTGGCATTGTGGCCTCACTAGACCTGCTTTCTCTGAACTATCATTTGAAAGATAATTTATGGCTCAGTCCATCCAAGCATAGCAGCAGCTGATCTCAAACCCCTTAATAAAGAGAGGTCAGAGAGAACCAGTGTCATCAGAATAAGACTCCAGCCGTTTGTTCCTAAATAGTCAGTTTAATGTTCAGTATGTTAAAGGTTCTTGCTGTTTCTGTTTTCAACTTACAGGCCAGTGCGACATTGCAGAAGAGCACTATCAGTAGCTAAGCTGAAGAGCTGGTTCTCATTAAGCAGCAAGGCCTCACTCAGCAACAGCAGCTAGAAAAACAGAATCATGTGTTAAAGAATTATCAGAAATGGGTGGATGAATTAAAAACTCAAATCACACTTTTAAAAGAGAAAATTAAAATACATGAAATGGTAAAGATAGATGTCAGCTACCTTGTCACAACTTTGTAAGTTTCTTATCATGTGTCTTATGCATGTGAATTAGAAACTTTTATATTTAAGCCAAACTCTTTAAATATTGAAAATAATTTACATCAAAAGCAATTGAGAATTCGTACTAACTGTATATGTCACACCAATACAGTTGTTAAGATAGTATAGCCTACTGCTGTGTTTCTTAAAGTGGTTTGCATTGTTACCTCAAGTCACAGTAGAACCTAAATTTATAACTCAAATATCTATTTTGTCCTATCTGAAGTATTCCCATCTTTTGGCTATGATACTGAAATTGTGAAATTACTGTAGCCACAAGTAAAATGTAGATTTATTACAAATAAGGAAAAGCAGTTGATTATGAAAATTATGTTCTATTTCTTGAAAACATTTAGATGCTAAGGTTCTTGGGTGCAGGGCATGAAATTATGTCCCACATATATTATAATCTTAAATTCTAAAAACAACTCATCCTGAAAATTTTGCTTTCACTGATTTTCAAATGTGCAATGAGCAAATCAAAAGTGATTTCTTGCTAGCTGCTTTAGTCCCATACCAGAATTGGAATTTAAATGGCTTGGAGCAGGGCAGAGCTCTTGTACCACACTGCCTTTTCATATGTAAAAACTGCATTATAATTCATACAAAATAAAAAGTACAATCTCATTTGAGTAAGAGGCTCAGAAAATTCATTTTAGGTATTATGTGAGTCCCGAGTTAGAGCAGAGCAGGGTGTTCCAAGTTCAAGAGGCTGTTTAAAATTCAAATAAAAGTTTATTAGTTTGCAACCATTAACAATCATGGTGAAATGCATATTTCGGGACCTTTAGAGTTTACTTTTGTATCCATGAACAAATGAATTTAAAAAGACTAATACTAGTTATGCTGTTCTTTAGTGATCAGATGGGAGGGTGTTAGCAGTCAGATGTTGTGGCATTAGACTGTGATGAATTGATTGATGCATCTTAGTGTATTGCAGTTTATGCCTGTGCCCTGGAATTCTTCAGACCTGTTTACCCCGATATCCAAGACTTTTTTGTTCTTAAATTGAGTATTTATATTGTGTATGGTTGGATGATCCTGCTGCCTCCTGAGTGCTGTGACTTTGTATAGGCGAGCCTGGCTCAGGGTATGATTTTCTAGAGGGACCATAATTGTCAAAGGCTGAAGAAACTTTAGTGTTTTTCCATGAACTATACTTAGAGGTTACACTCAGCACTTCCTTCGGGCCCTGTCTGAGCTTTGATATTTTTTTGTCTCTTATACATTCATTCAGAATTCCTTTGAATCTGCTTCCCAAGGACATAATTCTGACATAATTCACCTGCCTATGGCCAGTTCTGTAGATTTTATTTCCTGCTTAGTATTTGGTTTTGAAGCATTTGCAAACATAAAAAGAAAAAAAAAAAACCTAAGTAACAGATCCAAAAGTGTGCCTAGGCCTTTGCTCCTCTGGTGCTTTGATGTGATTGTGCTTGCTGTGTTCCTCTGAGCTAAGCTGTTACAAACCTTTGCTGTAATTGATTCTAAATGGAAACTGAGGAAAAGTTTCTTTCCTGACTTCAAGTTTTTGCTTGAGCCAAAATGGTAGTTCCAGCCCCATATGCTCTGTATTCTAAATTCTCGTAGATGGTCAATAAGTGTCCAGCAGTGAAATGAATACAGACTCAAGGAAATTTCTCTTACCATTGGAAAACATTCAGATCTGTAGGTTCATGGAGTAATCTGAACTTAGTTTCAATCTGTTTCTGGGAGTAGTCTGAGAGTGATTATTATAGTAATTAGCTATCAAAAGATTACATATAAGGAAATATTAATCAGTTACTTTTAAAAGTGAAATAACAGGGTAGCAAAAATTTAGTGAGATCATTAATTATTGTAATTGTTTATCTGTCTGGAGAGTGAACTGAGGTCATCATAACACTCTCATCAGCCTAGCAATCTTTTCCTTTCTTCATTCTTGTTTTCATTCTTTTCTGGCAGTTCTGGGAGTAGAACCCAGCATCTCATACATGCTAAGCAAATCAGGATGGATATTTTTACTTTAAAAATGTGTTACTATTTTATTATTTGAAAAACTTTCTTACAATGTATTATGATCATATTCTTTCTTATTCTTCCAGATTATCCCCTCCTACCTTAACTAATTTTTTTAATCATAACAAATGTCATTCAGTATTTTTTCCCAAGAAGGTCTTAATTTCTGTAGAACTCTTCCCTGCTCCTAAGGGTCTAGGTACAAAGTCTTATCATTCAGACAATTGAGATGTGGCCACAACAGCTACTTTTTTAGAATGATATGAGAATGTGACCTTCATCTGTTTTGGTTAATAAAGTTAATAAAGTTAAGTAACAAAGTTACCAGAAATTATAAATTCCTTTTTATTTTTCCTGAAGAAAGAAGATAAAACAGTACAGAATGCTAATAAAATACAAGAACATTAGGCAATCATTGAGGTGTTACAGGAAAGAAAGGCTGAAAAAGAGGAGTGATGTTTCTGCAGAAGCAGTTAGAAACTGCTGAAAAATTAGTAGCAGACTTAAAAGATCAGCTTACAAGAAAGGACCAAGAGACCCAAAGCTTAAAACTGGAGCTAGCCAGTACTAAAAAGACTACATTTTAGAAACTAAAAACTTCAAGGAGACAGTTGAAGACCTTCAGAAGAGATGTTACCACATTAACTCTATAGGCACTGGCATAGAGCAGAACACTGAGAGAGAAACAGAGAGGAACTTAGACCAACTCCAAGTGGAGCTAGATGCAACATATGCAAAGGAAATAATGAAAATGAAAGAAGAAATAATAAAACAAAACAAATCTCAGATAGAGGATCTTAAATCTCACCATAAAAGGAAAGGGTGTCTATTTTAATATAGTATGCACATATTACAGTCGGTATGTGCAATATGTATAAAGAGTATAAAAAGGAATGTGAGTTATGGAATGGGATGTTAAATGGACTGAATATAAAATTGCAAGATACTGTTTCTCAAGAGAACCGCATCAAGGAGCTCTGCATAGTTCAGAGAGAAGAACAAGAACTTCAATGTCACTTTAATGATCTTTTTGAAGAATTCAACATTTTAATAGAACAGATTGATAGTGATAGAGAAAGTTAGTAGAGCAGGAAAGGTAACTAAATGATGCATGTAAATGCCAGCAGATAGTGGGAGAATTGAAAGCTGAGATTGCTGCTCTGTATAAAACCAGAAGGAGCTTGAGTTTAAACATGAATGAGAAATTAGAAATTACAAAATGAAATGTGAAATGCTAGAAAAAGAAAAGAATGAGATACAAAACACATTGTCAAAATCCCAAGAAATCCCACTGGAGCAGATGTAAAGTGAACTCCTCTCCAGTCATGAAGAAGAACTTTCCAAGTAAAAATAATAAAAAGGATCTAGAAGTTGAACATTAAATAATTATTGAAAAACTTAAAGCTAATTTGACATTCAGCACAAGCATCAGATAGATGAGGTAGACAATGAAATAAGTAAGAAGATGGAATGAATACAGTGCAAATGCGACAACTAAATAAGTAAGGAGAATCAACTAACTTTATACATTTCTGAACTAAGAGATTTACAGCAATCACGTATTGATTTCACATCAGAACAAACGACTCTTAAAGATTAATGAGCTTTATAAATTGATATTCTCAACCTGGAAGAAGAGGAGAAGTGTACACTTGGATGGGAAATTCAGGAGTTAAAACTTTGAACTGCTAGAAAAGCTGCTGCAGTCCTTGGTGATTTTGAGGTTGGCCATTCTGATAGGAGTAAGATGGAATCTCAGAGTGGTTTTGATTTGTATTTCCCTGATGACTAAGAATTTTGAGGGTTTTCTTAGGTGTCTTTCTGCCATTTGAGATTCTTCTGTTGAGAATTCTCTGTTTAGATCTATACCACATTTTAATTGGATTATTTGGTAGTTGGATTTCTAGTTCTTAAGTTCTTTGTATGTTTTGGATATCAGCCCTGAGTCAGATGTGGGACTGACAAAGATCATTTCCCATTCTGTAGGAAGTCATTATGTCTTGTTGACCAGGTCTGCTTTTACAGAAGTTTCTTAGTTTCAAGAGGTCCATTTGTTAATCATGGCTTTCACTGTCTGTGCTACTGGTGTTCTACTTAGGAAATGGTCTTCTGTGCCTGTGGGTCCAATTGTATTTCAAACTTTCTCTTCTATGGGGTTCAGTGTGGATGGATTTACATTAATGACTTTGATCAATTTCTACTTGAGTTTTTTGCATGGCGATAGATATGGCTCTATTTACATTCTTCTACATGTTGAGAGCTAGTTATACCAGCATCATTAAATATGTTTTCTTCCATTTTAACTTTTTACCTTCGCTTATCAAAAAATTACCCATTTACCATAGGTGTGTGGGTTGATATCAGGATTTTTGACTTGTTTCCATTGGTCCACCTGTCTGTTTTATGCCAGTACCAAGCTGTTTTCATTATTGTAGCTCTCTATTAGAGCTGGAGTCTGGTATGGTGATGCCTCCAGATGATCCTTTAGTGTGCAGGATTGTTTTAGCTATCCTGGGTATTTTGTTTTTGCATATGAAGTATAGTATTTTTCTTTAAGGTCTGTGAAGAACTGTGCTGGGATTTTGATGGGGATTGCATTGTATCTGTAGGTTATTTTTGGTATGATTGCCACTTTTACTGTGTTGATCGTCCCTATACAGGAGCATGATAGTTCTTTCCATTTTCTGATATCTTCTTTAATTTCTTTCCTTAAAAACTTGAAGTTCTTGTTATACATGTATTTTGCTTGTTTGGTTAGAGTTACCCCAAAATATTTGATTTGTGGCTATTGTGAATGGTGATGCTTCTCTGATTTCCTTCACTGCCTGTTTGTCATCTGTATATAGAATGCCTACTACTTTTTTTGTTTTGTTTTGTTATGCTGTGTTTTTTAGTTAATCTTGTATCCTGTTCCATTACTGAAGGTGTTTATCAGTTTTAGGAGTTCTGTGTTAGAAGTTTTGGGGTCACCCATATATACTATCCTATAATCAGCAAATAGCGAGAGTATGTCAGCCAATAGATGTTTTAGTCTTAAAATAGAGACTGACACACAGCCAGTTTTGTAAACCCCCAGTCTTATTTAAAGTGACCATTGAAAAATAGTTATGGTTTTGTCCTCTGAGTTTCCCTAAATAATTAAAAATTTAAGAATGCACATAAAAACACGTGCTCATTGTAGTTAGAATTTTATATAATTAGAGGTAACATTTAAAAATATATGTTCAAATGTATATTCAAAGGTAGATGGTGAGTCTGAGGGAGTCTCTTCAAAATGAGAAAAACAAAGGCTACAGCTGTAGTTTGCACAGAATAAGGCCATAATTAAATGTCATTGCAGACTTTAACCTCTAAAACTATTGTCTCATGCTGTTGAGGGTGCTGACATTCTAGAATTTCTTATAATATCAACCTCTAGTATATTTAAGAAATGACTCAGTTTACAAGCATTTGATGTATATTACATTCCCAGGAGCCTACTTCCATGTGTTTAATAAACTGAATTACATATGTGTGTCTATATTTCACTATAGCAAAATAGTAGACAATTTAGGGAAATTTCATGTTTATGTACAGTAAACAAGAAAAAATATTGCAGAAAGCCAGTAAAGCTTGGGAGTAGGCTTTTAATAAGACAAAGTGATTGAAAGTTTTGCTATTAGGATGTTTTTATTGTTAGTATTAACATCTGATGGTAGGCTTGGCCAAGATGTATACACCTGTTATCTCAACACTTAAAAGGCTGAGGCAGGATCATCACAATGTTCACAGCTATCATAGGTTATACTAATTACACAGCAGAGAAGTAAAGCCATGATTGCACAAGCCTTCGCAGCCCTGGAGGCAGGGCAATCACCAATCACCTCAGGCTTGGTTAACTGTGTTAAAGGCTAAGCAGTCATCACGCTCAGGATATGAGATGAAGTACTGCACTTGAGGCCAGCTTCTAGCAGCTTTATGGAGGGCAAGTCTGATTGCATATGGGTTGGCATCATAATCCCATCTCTGAGAAAAGGTACCGGAGGGGTGTGGCACCAGCTTGGCTGATAACTGGGCACGGGGCCATTACAATGTCTCTTGTTCAAAAGAGATCAGACCTCTACCCTTGCCCTGTTGCGTTTAAAACAAAAAAAGGGGGAACTGTGGGAAGCCTCAGCCCCAAGATGGCACCTGGCTGGATGCCAGGTAGTCCGACTTAGCTGCAAACAAGCCCTATTTGGAAGTGCTTGATGGATCTGGTATGGCTTCCTCCTTCTGTGGCCTATCTGGGATCACCAGGTGTCATAAGCTGATTGGGCAGTGAGCACACATTTAAGGGCTTGCTGGGGCTGTGGGAAGGAGACAGCAGAACAGAAGCTGATGTACAAGGTTCCTGAATAAACTGCTTGAAGAAGACTCATAGTCCTGTTTCCTTGCTGGTGGAGGTAGACAGGACAAGCTAGAACTTCAAGCACAACATTAAGAGATATGGAGAGAGAGGGCAGCCTTGTCTTGTTCTTGATTGTTCTTGTCTTGTTCTTAAGCTTCTCTCTATGTCAGTTTGATGTTGGCTGTTGGTTTGCTGTATATTGCTCTTATTATGTTTCTGTTATCCCTGATCTCTGCAAGACCTTTCATGAAAGGGGTGTGGAACTTTGTCGAAGGCTTTTTCAGCATCTAGGGTGATGATCATATGGTTTGTAGTTTTTCTGTTTGTTTATATGGTGGATCATGTTGATAGATTTTCATATGTTACACCATCCCTGCAATTTAGGGATGAAGCCTACTAAGTCATGGTGGATGATTTCTCTGATGTATTCTTGGATTCGATTTGCCAGCATTTTATTGAGTATTTTTGCATCGATATTCATCAGGGATATTGGTCTGTAGTTTTCTTTCTTAGTTGTGTCTTTGTGAGGCTTGAGTACCATGGTTATTGTCACCTCATAAAAAAGAGTTTGGCAATGAATCTTCTGTTTCTATTTTGTGGAACAATTTGTGAAGTATTGGTGTTAGTAGTTTTTTGAATGTCTGGTAGAATTCTGCACTGAAGCCACCTGGCCCTTGGCTTTCTTTGGTTGGATGGCTTTCGATGACTGCTTCTATTTCATTGCAGGTTATAAGTCTATTTTTGTTGTTTGTCTGTTCTTGATTTAATTTGAATACGTGATAGTTATCCAGAAATTTGTCCATTTCCTTTAAATTTTCTCATTTTGTGGAATAAAGGTTTTCAAAGTATGACCTGAAAATTGTCTGGATTTCCTTCTGTGTATGTTGTTATGTTCCCCTTTTCATTTCTGATTTTGTAATTTGTATGCTCTCTCTCTCTCTCTGCTTTTTCATGAGTTTGGATAGAGGGTTGTCTATCTTGTTGATTTTTCTCAAAAAACAACTCTTTGTTGCATTGTTTTGTATTGTTTCTCTGGTTTCTATTTTGTTGGTTTTAGCCCTCAAATTATTTCCTGGGGTTACTCCTCTGGGGTGAGTTTGCTTCTTCTTTGTTCTAAGGATTTCAGTTGTGATGTGAATTCTCTAATGTGATTATCCTCTGTTTTCTTCATAGAGGCACTTAGTGCAATGAACTTCCCTAGTAACACTGCTTTAAAGGTGTCCTATAAGTTCGGGGGTATGTTATGTCCTCATTCATGTTGAATTTTAGAAAGTCCTTAATTTCTTTATTTCTTCTTGGATCCAGGTGTGGGGAAATTGCACATTGTTCAGTTTCCATGAGTTTGTAGGTTTTCTGTGATTTGTGTTGTTGAATTCCAATTTTCGGCACCTTTGAGCTGGGCTTCCTCACCTTCCTCTATGCCCTATTATTCTTAGGTTTGGCCCTTTTCATGGTGTCCCGCATTTCCTGGATGTTTTGTGTTAAAGA